>NC_081325.1:601744-902616 GCF_026419965.1 Kogia breviceps | reverse complement strand
TTGGGTCAGCGAAAGGTCATAGTGAAAGACATGAGCAGGCCTTGAGTGAGTCACAGAATCAAGGCCTCACTTAGGGAAAGCTTCAGGGCCTGAGTTAGGCACAGTGTCAGGTCTTCACTTACAGACACCGACCGGTTTGGGACAGTGTCAGGATCGTGCATAGAAATGTGTCAGGAAATTATCTCAGGACAGTGTCCGGATTTTAGTTATTGATTGCAACAGGTGCCATGTTAGGGACAGATTCCGGGCTTTAGTGAGAGATAGTGTCAAGGCCTTTGTTCGGATTGGTCAGGGCTTAGTTAGGGATACTATTAGGGTTTCATTTATTATAAGATGCAGGACATGAGCTTGGGACAGAGTCAGGTTCCGGGCCAGGGATAGCCTCACGAAATGACCCAGGAAAAGCGTGAAGACCTTCGTTATTGAGAGCCTCAGGGCCTTACTTAGGACCAGCGTGAGGGCCTAAATCAGGACCACTGCCAGGGCTTCCTATACAGACAGCGTCAGAGCATAAGGAAGGTACAGCCAAAGGGCCTAAGTGAGGCTTATCTTTAGGGCCTGAGTTCGGGACACTGTCAGGGCATGACTTAGGAGCAGCAGAAGGGCCTCTGTGGGATCAGCGTCAGGTTCTTCATTAAAGACATTATCAGGGCCTCTGTTAGGGAGAGCCTCAGGGCCTCATTTATGGACAGCATCAAGGCTTACTTTGGGTCAGTTTCAGGACCTTGGTAAGACCTGGGTCAGGATATTAACTCAGGATAGTATCAGGATTTTAGATATTGGCGGCAGCTGGGCTGTAGTTAGAAACAGTGTCAGGGCCTGAGTTAGGACTAGCATTATAGCCTTTGTTAGGTATAGTGTCAGGGACTGAGCTAGGAGTTGTGTCAGGGCCTGAGCTAGGATGAGCCTCCAGGCCTCAGTTTGGGAGGGGTTCACAGCCTTGGGAGGAGTTTCCTGAATTTAATTAGGGAAAACATCAGGGATTTAGCATAATAAGAGTTAGTTCGTTAGCATAAGAGGAGGTATTCCTACAAGCACCCTGAAAGCCAACACAGGCAAATGCAGAAGTAAACCAGGCAGGCTGGTATAAAGGAATATTCCACAGAAGTTGAGTACATTTTGTTTAAGTTCAGTAAGAGTTTAAACATTATTTTTTTCAGAAAACTCTATTCAGAAGATGAAAGAATTTCATCCTAGCTAAATTTAACATTAGCAAAAGAGAAGTTTACGTTCAGGTCTAGGGCTAGTGTCAGGTAATGACCTAGGTTTGGAATCAAGCCCTTAGTTACTTATAGAATCAGGGCCTAATTTAGGATCTGTGCCAGGGCTTCGGGTAGGGACAGTGTCAGAGCCTGGTATAGGGAGAAAGTGAGGGCCTGAGTGAGGCCTAGCATCAGGCCCCTAGATGCAGACACTGTCAGGGCATGACTTAGGAGCAGCATCAGGGCGTTTGTGGAGTCAGCATTCGGGTCATAGTGAAAGACATGAGCAGGGCTTGAGTGAGTCACAGAATCAAGGCCTGGGTTAAGGAAAGCTTCGGGGCCTGAATTAGGCACAGCCTCACGTCTTCAGTTAAGGAGAGCGACAGGGCTCTCTTTGGGACAGTGTCAGAACCTTGGATAGAAATGTGTCAGCATATTAGCTCAGGATAGTGTCCGGATTTTAGTTATTGATTGCAGCAGGACCCATGTTAGGGACAGATTCCAGGCCTTAGTGAGAGATAGTGTCAAGACCTTAGTTACTGAGAGCATCAGGGCCTTCTTTAGAAGCAATGTTAGGGCTTCATGTAAAAATCGCATCCCGGACTGGCTTGGGGTGAGCGACAGGGCCTGAGTGAGGCCTAGCGTCATTCCTGTAGGTGGGGACACTGTCAGGGCGTGACACAGGAGCAGCATCAGTGCCGTTGTTGGATCAGCATTATGGTCTTCGTTAAAGACATGAGCAGGCCTTCTGTTAGGGACAGCGTCACGGCTTACTTAGCGATATTTTCAGGACCTTAGTAAGAGATGGGATAGTAAATTAGCTGAGGATAGTGTGAGGACTTTAGATATTGATGGCATCAGGGCCTTAGTTAGCGACAGTGTCAGGCCTTGACTTAGACCTAACATCCAGGCCTTAGTTAGGGACAGTGTCACGGCATGGGGACTCAATTCAGGTCCTGACATGGGCACAGCATAAGGGCTTCAGTTAGCATAAGAGGCAGGACATTAGCTAGGGACAGGGTTAGGGTAAAGTCTAGGGATTGTGTCAGCAAATGACCTCGGGATAGTGTCAAGATCTTAGTTACTGAGAACCTGAGGGCCTTATTTAGGACCAGCATCAGGGCCGGAATTGGGCAAGAAACAGGGCCTGAGTGAGGCCCAGCTTCAGGCCCCTAGCTGGAGACAGTGTCAGGGCATGACGTCGAAGCAGCATCCGGGCCTTTGTTGGGTCAGCATTCGGGTCATAGTTAAGGACATGAGCAGGGCCTGAGTGAGTCAGAGAATCGAGGCCTCCGTTAGGGAAAGCTTCAGGGCCTGAGTTAGGCACAGCCTCAGGTCTTCATTTAAGGACAGCGACAGGCCTTTCTTTGGGACTGTGTCAGGTCCGTGGATAGAAATGTGTCAGCATATTAGCTCAGGATAGTGTCCGGATTTTCATTATTGATTGCAGCAGGGCCCATGTTAGGGATAGATTCTGGGCCTTAGTGAGAGATAGGGTCAATGCCTTAATTAGGATTAGTCCGGGCCTTAGTTAGGGAGAGTATTAGGGTTTCAATTAGGATAAGATGCAGGACATTACCTTGGGAGAGAGTCATGATCCGAGCCAGGGATAGTGTCAGAAAATGACCTGGGTTGGTGTCAAGACCTTAGTTATTTAGAGAATCAGGGCCTAATTTAGGACCTGTGTCAGGGCTTCGGGTAGGGACATCGTCAGAGCCTGACTTAGGGAGAACGTCTAGGCCTGAGTGAGGCCTAGTGCCAGCCCACCTGCTGGAGACACAGTCAGGGCATGACGTAGGAACAGCATCAGGGCCTTTGTGGGGTCAGCATGCAGGTCATAGTGAAAGACATGAACAGGGCCTGTGTTAGTCACAGAATCAAGGCCTCAGTTAGGGAAAGCTTCAGGGCCTGAGTTAGGAACAGCCTCAGGTCTTCACTTAAGGACGGCAACAGGCTTTCTTTTGGAAAGTATCAGGACAGTGGCTAGAAATGTGTCAGGATATTAGCTCAGGACAGTGTCCTTTTTTTAGTTATTAATTGCAGCAGGGACCATTAGGGACAGATTCCGGGCGCTCGTGAGAGATAGTGTGAAGGCCTTTGTTAGGTTTCGTCAGGGCTTAGTTAGGGAGAGTATTAGGGTTTCATTTAGGATAAGATGCAGGACATGAGCTTGGGACAGAGTCAGGTTCCGGGCCAGGGATAACGTCACGAAATGACCCAGGAAAAGCGTGAAGACCTTCGTTATTGAGGGCCTCAGGGCCTTACTTAGGACCAGCGTGAGGGCCTAAATCAGGACCACTGCCAGGGCTTCCTATACAGACAGCGTCAGAGCATAAGGAAGGTACAGCCAAAGGGCCTAAGTGAGGCTTATGTTTAGGGCCTGAGTTCGGGACACTGTCAGGGCATGACATAGGAGCAGCAGAAGGGCCTCTGTGGCATCAGCCTGAGGGTCTTCACTAAAGACATTATCAGGGCCTCTGTTAGGGAGAGCCTCAGGGCCTCATTTTCAGACAGCATCAAGGCTTACTTTGGGTCAGTTTCAGGACCTTGGTAAGACCTGGGTCAGGATATTAACTCAGGATAGCATCAGGACTTTAGATATTGGCGGCAGTAGGGCCTTAGTTAGAGTCAGTGTCAGGGTCTGAGTTAGGAATATCATTATGGGCTTTGTTAGGTAATAGTGTCAGGGACTGAGCTAGGAGTAGTGTCAGGGTCCGAGTTACGTGTAATGTCAGGGTCTTGGTTTGGGACAGTGTCAGGGCCTGGTTTAGCACGAGTCTCCAGGCCGTAGTTAGGGACAGGTTCAGAGCATCGGGAGTAATTTCAGCGCCTTATTTATGTTCAGCATCAGGGATGATTTAGTTAGCATAAGAGGAGCCATTCCTGCAAGAACACTGAAGGCCAACACACGAGAATGTAAAAGTAAACCATGCACGCTGCTATGAAGGAATATTCCACAGCAGTTGAGTACACTTTGTTTAAGGTTAACAAGAGTTTAAAAATTATTGTTTTAAGAAACCAATATTCATATGATGAAAGAATTTCATCGTAAAGAATCTCTTTCCCTAAACTTGACATTAGCTAAAGTCAAGATTAGATTAAGGTCTAGGGGTAGTGTCAGTTAATGACCTAGATTTGGTGTCAAGACCTTAGTTACTTAGAGAATCAAGGCCTAAAATTTAGGACCTGCGTCAAGATTTTCGGTAGGGACAGCGTCAGACCTGACTTATGGAGAACGTCAGGGCCTGAGTGAGGCCTAGCGTCAGCCCCCTAGCTGCAGACACAGTCAGGGTACGACTTAGGAGCAGCATAAACACCTTGGTTGGGTCAGCGAAAGGTCATAGTGAAAGACATAAGCAGGCCTTGAGTGAGTCACAGAATCAAGGCCTCACTTAGGGAAAGCTTCAGGGCCTGAGTTAGGCACAGTGTCAGGTCTTCACTTACAGACACCGACCGGTTTGGGACAGTGTCAGGATCGTGCATAGAAATGTGTCAGGAAATTACCTCAGGACAGTGTCCGGATTTTAGTTATTGATTGCAACAGGTGCCATGTTAGGGACAGATTCCGGGCTTTAGTGAGAGATAGTGTCAAGGCCTTTGTTCGGATTAGTCAGGGCTTAGTTAGGGATACTATTAGGGTTTCATTTAGGATAAGATGCAGGACATGAGCTTGGGACAGACTCATGATCCGAGCCAGGGATAGTGTCAGAAAATGACCTGGGTTGGTGTCAAGACCTTAGTTATTTAGAGAATCAGGGCCTAATTTAGGACCTGTGTCAGGGCTTCGGGTAGGGACAGCGTCAGAGCCTGACTTAGGGAGAACGTCTAGGCCTGAGTGAGGCCTAGTGCCAGCCCACCTGCTGGAGACACAGTCAGGGCATGACGTAGGAACAGCATCAGGGCCTTTGTGGGGTCAGCATGCAGGTCATAGTGAAAGACATGAACAGGGCCTGTGTTAGTCACAGAATCAAGGCCTCAGTTAGGGAAAGCTTCAGGGCCTGAGTTAGGAACAGCCTCAGGTCTTCACTTAAGGACGGCAACAGGCTTTCTTTTGGAAAGTATCAGAACAGTGGATAGAAATGAGTCAGGATATTAGCTCAGGACAGTGTCTGGGTTTTAGTTATTGATTGCAACAGGTCCCATGTTAGGGAGGGATTCCGGGCTTTAGTGAGAGATAGTGTCAAGGCCTTTGTTCGGATTAGTCAGGGCTTAGTTAGGGATACTATTAGGGTTTCATTTAGGATAAGATGCAGGACATGAGCTTGGGACAGAGTCAGGTTCCAGGCCAGGGATAGCGTCACGAAATGACCCAGGAAAAGCATGAAGACCTTCGTTATTGAGAGCCTCAGGGCCTTACTTAGGACCAGCGTGAGGGCCTAAATCAGGACCACTGCCAGGGCTTCCTATACAGACAGCGTCAGAGCATAAGGAAGGTACAGCCAAAGGGCCTAAGTGAGGCTTATCTTTAGGGCCTGAGTTCGGGACACTGTCAGGGCATGACTTAGGAGCAGCAGAAGGGCCTCTGTGGGATCAGCGTGAGGGTCTTCACTAAAGACATTCTCAGGGCCTCTGTTAGGGAGAGCCTCAGGGCCTCATTTTCAGACAGCATCAAGGCTTACTTTGGGTCAGTTTCAGGACCTTAGTAAGACCTGGGTCAGGATATTAACTCAGGATAATATCAGGATTTTAGATATTGGCGGCAGCTGGGCTTTAGTTAGAAACAGTGTCAGGGCCTGAGTTAGGACTAGCATTATAGCCTTTGTTAGGTATAGTCAGGGCCTTTTCTAGGGACAATGTCAGGTTCCGGGCCTTAGTGAGAAGTCGTGTCAAGGCCTTAGGCAGGATTATTCAGGGCCCTAGTTACGGAGAGTGTTAGGGTTTCATTTAGGATAAGATGCAGGACATGAGCTTGGGACAGAGTCAGGTTCCGGGCCAGGGATAGTGTCAGGAAACGACCAAGAGAAAGCGTTAAAACCTTAGTTATTGAGAGCATCGGGGCCTGACTTAGGACCAGAGTCAGGCCCTAAATCACGACCACTGCCCTGGCTTCATATAAGGACAGCATCAGAGCCTAAGTAAGGTACAGCCCAAGTGCCTAAGTGAGGCCTATCTTTAGGATCTGAGTTAGGGAAAGTGTCAGGGCATGACTTAGGAGCAGCAGAAGGGCCTCTGTGGGATCAGCCTGAGGGTCTTCATTAAAGACATTATCAGGGCCTCTGTTAGGGAGAGCCTCAGGACCTCATTTTCGGACAGCATCAAGGCTTACTTTGGGTCAGTTTCAGGACCTTGGTAAGACCTGGGTCAGGATATTAACTCAGGATAGCATCAGGACTTTAGATATTGGCGGCAGTAGGGCCTTAGTTAGAGTCAGTGTCAGGGTCTGAGTTAGGAATATCATTATGGCCTTTGTTAGGTATAGTGTCAGGGAGTGAGCTAGGAGTAGTGTCAGGGTCCGAGTTACGTGTAATGTCAGGGTCTTGGTTAGGGACAGTGTCAGCGCCTGGGTTAGCACGAGTCTCCAGGCCGTAGTTAGGGAGCGGTTCACAGCATCGGGAGTAATTTCAGCGCCTTATTTATGTTCAGCATCAGGGATGATTTAGTTAGCATAAGAGGAGCCATTCCTGCAAGAACCCTGAAGGCCAACACACAAGAATGTAAAAGTGAACCATGCACGCTGCTATGAAGGAATATTCCACAGCAGTTGAGTACACTTTGTTTAAGGTTAACAAGAGTTTAAAAGTTATTGTTTTAAGAAACCAATATTCATATGATGAAAGAATTTCATCGTAAAGAATCTCTTTCCCTAAACTTGACATTAGCTAAAGTCAAGATTAGATTAAGGTCTAGGGGTAGTGTCAGTTAATGACCTAGATTTGGTGTCAAGACCTTAGTTACTTAGAGAATCAAGGCCTAAAATTTAGGACCTGCGTCAAGATTTTCGGTAGGGACAGATTCAGACCTGACTTATGGAGAACGTCAAGGCCTGAGTGAGGCCTAGCGTCAGCCCCCTAGCTGCAGACACAGTCAGGGTACGACTTAGGAGCAGCATAAACACCTTGGTTGGGTCAGTGAAAGGTCATAGTGAAAGACATGAGCAGGCCTTGAGTGAGTCACAGAATCAAGGCCTCACTTAGGGAAAGCTTCAGGGCCTGAGTTAGGCACAGTGTCAAGTCTTCACTTAAAGACACCGACAGGTTTGGGACAGTGTCAGGATCGTGCATAGAAATGTGTCAGGAAATTATCTCAGGACAGTGTCCGGATTTTAGTTATTGATTGCAACAGGTGCCATGTTAGGGACAGATTCCGGGCTTTAGTGAGAGATAGTGTCAAGGCCTTTGTTCGGATTGGTCAGGGCTTAGTTAGGGATACTATTAGGGTTTCATTTAGGATAAGATGCAGGACATTAGCTTGGGACAGAGTCAGGTTCCGGGCCAGGGATAGCGTCACGAAATGACCCAGGAAAAGCGTGAAGACCTTCGTTATTGAGAGCCTCAGGGCCTTACTTAGGACCAGCGTGAGGGTCTAAATCAGGACCACTGCCAGGGCTTCCTATACAGACAGCGTCAGAGCATAAGGAAGGTACAGCCAAAGGGCCTAAGTGAGGCATATCTTTAGGGCCTGAGTTCGGGACACTGTCAGGGCATGACTTAGGAGCAGCAGAAGGGCCTCTGTGGCATCAGCGTCAGGTTCTTCATTAAAGACATTATCAGGGCCTCTGTTAGGGAGAGCCTCAGGGCCTCATTTATGGACAGCATCAAGGCTTACTTTGGGTCAGTTTCAGGACCTTGGTAAGACCTGGGTCAGGATATTAACTCAGGATAGTATCCGGATTTTAGATATTGGCGGCAGCTGGGCTGTAGTTAGAAACAGTGTCAGGGCCTGAGTTAGGACTAGCATTATAGCCTTTGTTAGGTATAGTGTCAGGGACTGAGCTAGGAGTTTTGTCAGGGCCTGAGCTAGGATGAGCCTCCAGGCCTCAGTTTGGGAGGGGTTCACAGCCTTGGGAGGAGTTTCCTGAATTTAACTAGGGAAAACATCAGGGATTTAGCATAATAAGAGTTAGTTCGTTAGCATAAGAGGAGGTATTCCTACAAGCACCCTGAAAGCCAACACAGGCAAATGCAGAAGTAAACCAGGCAGGCTGGTATAAAGGAATATTCCACAGAAGTTGAGTACATTTTGTTTAAGTTCAGTAAGAGTTTAAACATTATTTTTTTCAGAAAACTCTATTCAGAAGATGAAAGAATTTCATCCTAGCTAAATTTAACATTAGCAAAAGAGAAGTTTACGTTCAGGTCTAGGGCTAGTGTCAGGTAATGACCTAGGTTTGGAATCAAGCCCTTAGTTACTTATAGAATCAGGGCCTAATTTAGGATCTGTGCCAGGGCTTCGGGTAGGGACAGTGTCAGAGCCTGGTATAGGGAGAAAGTGAGGGCCTGAGTGAGGCCTAGCATCAGGCCCCTAGATGCAGACACTGTCAGGGCATGACTTAGGAGCAGCATCAGGGCGTTTGTGGAGTCAGCATTCGGGTCATAGTGAAAGACATGAGCAGGGCTTGAGTGAGTCACAGAATCAAGGCCTGGGTTAAGGAAAGCTTCAGGGCCTGAGTTAGGCACAGCCTCACGTCTTCAGTTAAGGAGAGCGACAGGGCTCTCTTTGGGACAGTGTCAGAACCTTGGATAGAAATGTGTCAGCATATTAGCTCAGGATAGTGTCCGGATTTTAGTTATTGATTGCAGCAGGACCCATGTTAGGGACAGATTCCAGGCCTTAGTGAGAGATAGTGTCAAGACCTTAGTTACTGAGAGCATCAGGGCCTTCTTTAGAAGCAATGTTAGGGCTTCATGTAAAAATCGCATCCCGGACTGGCTTGGGGTGAGCGACAGGGCCTGAGTGAGGCCTAGCGTCATTCCTGTAGGTGGGGACACTGTCAGGGCGTGACACAGGAGCAGCATCAGTGCCGTTGTTGGATCAGCATTATGGTCTTCGTTAAAGACATGAGCAGGCCTTCTGTTAGGGACAGCGTCACGGCTTACTTAGCGATATTTTCAGGACCTTAGTAAGAGATGGGATAGTAAATTAGCTGAGGATAGTGTGAGGACTTTAGATATTGATGGCATCAGGGCCTTAGTTAGCGACAGTGTCAGGCCTTGACTTAGACCTAACATCCAGGCCTTAGTTAGGGACAGTGTCACGGCATGGGGACTCAATTCAGGTCCTGACATGGGCACAGCATAAGGGCTTCAGTTAGCATAAGAGGCAGGACATTAGCTAGGGACAGGGTTAGGGTAAAGTCTAGGGATTGTGTCAGCAAATGACCTCGGGATAGTGTCAAGATCTTAGTTACTGAGAACCTGAGGGCCTTATTTAGGACCAGCATCAGGGCCGGAATTGGGCAAGAAACAGGGCCTGAGTGAGGCCCAGCTTCAGGCCCCTAGCTGGAGACAGTGTCAGGGCATGACGTCGAAGCAGCATCCGGGCCTTTGTTGGGTCAGCATTCGGGTCATAGTTAAGGACATGAGCAGGGCCTGAGTGAGTCAGAGAATCGAGGCCTCCGTTAGGGAAAGCTTCAGGGCCTGAGTTAGGCACAGCCTCAGGTCTTCATTTAAGGACAGCGACAGGCCTTTCTTTGGGACTGTGTCAGGTCCGTGGATAGAAATGTGTCAGCATATTAGCTCAGGATAGTGTCCGGATTTTCATTATTGATTGCAGCAGGGCCCATGTTAGGGATAGATTCTGGGCCTTAGTGAGAGATAGGGTCAATGCCTTAATTAGGATTAGTCCGGGCCTTAGTTAGGGAGAGTATTAGGGTTTCAATTAGGATAAGATGCAGGACATTACCTTGGGAGAGAGTCATGATCCGAGCCAGGGATAGTGTCAGAAAATGACCTGGGTTGGTGTCAAGACCTTAGTTATTTAGAGAATCAGGGCCTAATTTAGGACCTGTGTCAGGGCTTCGGGTAGGGACATCGTCAGAGCCTGACTTAGGGAGAACGTCTAGGCCTGAGTGAGGCCTAGTGCCAGCCCACCTGCTGGAGACACAGTCAGGGCATGACGTAGGAACAGCATCAGGGCCTTTGTGGGGTCAGCATGCAGGTCATAGTGAAAGACATGAAAAGGGCCTGTGTTAGTCACAGAATCAAGGCCTCAGTTAGGGAAAGCTTCAGGGCCTGAGTTAGGAACAGCCTCAGGTCTTCACTTAAGGACGGCAACAGGCTTTCTTTTGGAAAGTATCAGGACAGTGGCTAGAAATGTGTCAGGATATTAGCTCAGGACAGTGTCCTTTTTTTAGTTATTAATTGCAGCAGGGACCATTAGGGACAGATTCCGGGCGCTCGTGAGAGATAGTGTGAAGGCCTTTGTTAGGTTTCGTCAGGGCTTAGTTAGGGAGAGTATTAGGGTTTCATTTAGGATAAGATGCAGGACATGAGCTTGGGACAGAGTCAGGTTCCGGGCCAGGGATAGCGTCACGAAATGACCCAGGAAAAGCGTGAAGACCTTCGTTATTGAGGGCCTCAGGGCCTTACTTAGGACCAGCGTGAGGGCCTAAATCAGGACCACTGCCAGGGCTTCCTATACAGACAGCGTCAGAGCATAAGGAAGGTACAGCCAAAGGGCCTAAGTGAGGCTTATGTTTAGGGCCTGAGTTCGGGACACTGTCAGGGCATGACATAGGAGCAGCAGAAGGGCCTCTGTGGCATCAGCCTGAGGGTCTTCACTAAAGACATTATCAGGGCCTCTGTTAGGGAGAGCCTCAGGGCCTCATTTTCAGACAGCATCAAGGCTTACTTTGGGTCAGTTTCAGGACCTTGGTAAGACCTGGGTCAGGATATTAACTCAGGATAGCATCAGGACTTTAGATATTGGCGGCAGTAGGGCCTTAGTTAGAGTCAGTGTCAGGGTCTGAGTTAGGAATATCATTATGGGCTTTGTTAGGTAATAGTGTCAGGGACTGAGCTAGGAGTAGTGTCAGGGTCCGAGTTACGTGTAATGTCAGGGTCTTGGTTTGGGACAGTGTCAGGGCCTGGTTTAGCACGAGTCTCCAGGCCGTAGTTAGGGACAGGTTCAGAGCATCGGGAGTAATTTCAGCGCCTTATTTATGTTCAGCATCAGGGATGATTTAGTTAGCATAAGAGGAGCCATTCCTGCAAGAACACTGAAGGCCAACACACAAGAATGTAAAAGTAAACCATGCACGCTGCTATGAAGGAATATTCCACAGCAGTTGAGTACACTTTGTTTAAGGTTAACAAGAGTTTAAAAATTATTGTTTTAAGAAACCAATATTCATATGATGAAAGAATTTCATCGTAAAGAATCTCTTTCCCTAAACTTGACATTAGCTAAAGTCAAGATTAGATTAAGGTCTAGGGGTAGTGTCAGTTAATGACCTAGATTTGGTGTCAAGACCTTAGTTACTTAGAGAATCAAGGCCTAAAATTTAGGACCTGCGTCAAGATTTTCGGTAGGGACAGCGTCAGACCTGACTTATGGAGAACGTCAGGGCCTGAGTGAGGCCTAGCGTCAGCCCCCTAGCTGCAGACACAGTCAGGGTACGACTTAGGAGCAGCATAAACACCTTGGTTGGGTCAGCGAAAGGTCATAGTGAAAGACATAAGCAGGCCTTGAGTGAGTCACAGAATCAAGGCCTCACTTAGGGAAAGCTTCAGGGCCTGAGTTAGGCACAGTGTCAGGTCTTCACTTACAGACACCGACCGGTTTGGGACAGTGTCAGGATCGTGCATAGAAATGTGTCAGGAAATTACCTCAGGACAGTGTCCGGATTTTAGTTATTGATTGCAACAGGTGCCATGTTAGGGACAGATTCCGGGCTTTAGTGAGAGATAGTGTCAAGGCCTTTGTTCGGATTAGTCAGGGCTTAGTTAGGGATACTATTAGGGTTTCATTTAGGATAAGATGCAGGACATGAGCTTGGGACAGACTCATGATCCGAGCCAGGGATAGTGTCAGAAAATGACCTGGGTTGGTGTCAAGACCTTAGTTATTTAGAGAATCAGGGCCTAATTTAGGACCTGTGTCAGGGCTTCGGGTAGGGACAGCGTCAGAGCCTGACTTAGGGAGAACGTCTAGGCCTGAGTGAGGCCTAGTGCCAGCCCACCTGCTGGAGACACAGTCAGGGCATGACGTAGGAACAGCATCAGGGCCTTTGTGGGGTCAGCATGCAGGTCATAGTGAAAGACATGAACAGGGCCTGTGTTAGTCACAGAATCAAGGCCTCAGTTAGGGAAAGCTTCAGGGCCTGAGTTAGGAACAGCCTCAGGTCTTCACTTAAGGACGGCAACAGGCTTTCTTTTGGAAAGTATCAGAACAGTGGATAGAAATGAGTCAGGATATTAGCTCAGGACAGTGTCTGGGTTTTAGTTATTGATTGCAACAGGTCCCATGTTAGGGAGGGATTCCGGGCTTTAGTGAGAGATAGTGTCAAGGCCTTTGTTCGGATTAGTCAGGGCTTAGTTAGGGATACTATTAGGGTTTCATTTAGGATAAGATGCAGGACATGAGCTTGGGACAGAGTCAGGTTCCAGGCCAGGGATAGCGTCACGAAATGACCCAGGAAAAGCATGAAGACCTTCGTTATTGAGAGCCTCAGGGCCTTACTTAGGACCAGCGTGAGGGCCTAAATCAGGACCACTGCCAGGGCTTCCTATACAGACAGCGTCAGAGCATAAGGAAGGTACAGCCAAAGGGCCTAAGTGAGGCTTATCTTTAGGGCCTGAGTTCGGGACACTGTCAGGGCATGACTTAGGAGCAGCAGAAGGGCCTCTGTGGGATCAGCGTGAGGGTCTTCACTAAAGACATTCTCAGGGCCTCTGTTAGGGAGAGCCTCAGGGCCTCATTTTCAGACAGCATCAAGGCTTACTTTGGGTCAGTTTCAGGACCTTAGTAAGACCTGGGTCAGGATATTAACTCAGGATAATATCAGGATTTTAGATATTGGCGGCAGCTGGGCTTTAGTTAGAAACAGTGTCAGGGCCTGAGTTAGGACTAGCATTATAGCCTTTGTTAGGTATAGTCAGGGCCTTTTCTAGGGACAATGTCAGGTTCCGGGCCTTAGTGAGAAGTCGTGTCAAGGCCTTAGGCAGGATTATTCAGGGCCCTAGTTACGGAGAGTGTTAGGGTTTCATTTAGGATAAGATGCAGGACATGAGCTTGGGACAGAGTCAGGTTCCGGGCCAGGGATAGTGTCAGGAAACGACCAAGAGAAAGCGTTAAAACCTTAGTTATTGAGAGCATCGGGGCCTGACTTAGGACCAGAGTCAGGCCCTAAATCACGACCACTGCCCTGGCTTCATATAAGGACAGCATCAGAGCCTAAGTAAGGTACAGCCCAAGTGCCTAAGTGAGGCCTATCTTTAGGATCTGAGTTAGGGAAAGTGTCAGGGCATGACTTAGGAGCAGCAGAAGGGCCTCTGTGTGATCAGCCTGAGGGTCTTCATTAAAGACATTATCAGGGCCTCTGTTAGGGAGAGCCTCAGGACCTCATTTTCGGACAGCATCAAGGCTTACTTTGGGTCAGTTTCAGGACCTTGGTAAGACCTGGGTCAGGATATTAACTCAGGATAGCATCAGGACTTTAGATATTGGCGGCAGTAGGGCCTTAGTTAGAGTCAGTGTCAGGGTCTGAGTTAGGAATATCATTATGGCCTTTGTTAGGTATAGTGTCAGGGAGTGAGCTAGGAGTAGTGTCAGGGTCCGAGTTACGTGTAATGTCAGGGTCTTGGTTAGGGACAGTGTCAGCGCCTGGGTTAGCACGAGTCTCCAGGCCGTAGTTAGGGAGCGGTTCACAGCATCGGGAGTAATTTCAGCGCCTTATTTATGTTCAGCATCAGGGATGATTTAGTTAGCATAAGAGGAGCCATTCCTGCAAGAACCCTGAAGGCCAACACACAAGAATGTAAAAGTGAACCATGCACGCTGCTATGAAGGAATATTCCACAGCAGTTGAGTACACTTTGTTTAAGGTTAACAAGAGTTTAAAAGTTATTGTTTTAAGAAACCAATATTCATATGATGAAAGAATTTCATCGTAAAGAATCTCTTTCCCTAAACTTGACATTAGCTAAAGTCAAGATTAGATTAAGGTCTAGGGGTAGTGTCAGTTAATGACCTAGATTTGGTGTCAAGACCTTAGTTACTTAGAGAATCAAGGCCTAAAATTTAGGACCTGCGTCAAGATTTTCGGTAGGGACAGATTCAGACCTGACTTATGGAGAACGTCAAGGCCTGAGTGAGGCCTAGCGTCAGCCCCCTAGCTGCAGACACAGTCAGGGTACGACTTAGGAGCAGCATAAACACCTTGGTTGGGTCAGTGAAAGGTCATAGTGAAAGACATGAGCAGGCCTTGAGTGAGTCACAGAATCAAGGCCTCACTTAGGGAAAGCTTCAGGGCCTGAGTTAGGCACAGTGTCAAGTCTTCACTTAAAGACACCGACAGGTTTGGGACAGTGTCAGGATCGTGCATAGAAATGTGTCAGGAAATTATCTCAGGACAGTGTCCGGATTTTAGTTATTGATTGCAACAGGTGCCATGTTAGGGACAGATTCCGGGCTTTAGTGAGAGATAGTGTCAAGGCCTTTGTTCGGATTGGTCAGGGCTTAGTTAGGGATACTATTAGGGTTTCATTTAGGATAAGATGCAGGACATTAGCTTGGGACAGAGTCAGGTTCCGGGCCAGGGATAGCGTCACGAAATGACCCAGGAAAAGCGTGAAGACCTTCGTTATTGAGAGCCTCAGGGCCTTACTTAGGACCAGCGTGAGGGTCTAAATCAGGACCACTGCCAGGGCTTCCTATACAGACAGCGTCAGAGCATAAGGAAGGTACAGCCAAAGGGCCTAAGTGAGGCATATCTTTAGGGCCTGAGTTCGGGACACTGTCAGGGCATGACTTAGGAGCAGCAGAAGGGCCTCTGTGGCATCAGCGTCAGGTTCTTCATTAAAGACATTATCAGGGCCTCTGTTAGGGAGAGCCTCAGGGCCTCATTTATGGACAGCATCAAGGCTTACTTTGGGTCAGTTTCAGGACCTTGGTAAGACCTGGGTCAGGATATTAACTCAGGATAGTATCCGGATTTTACATATTGGCGGCAGCTGGGCTGTAGTTAGAAACAGTGTCAGGGCCTGAGTTAGGACTAGCATTATAGCCTTTGTTAGGTATAGTGTCAGGGACTGAGCTAGGAGTTTTGTCAGGGCCTGAGCTAGGATGAGCCTCCAGGCCTCAGTTTGGGAGGGGTTCACAGCCTTGGGAGGAGTTTCCTGAATTTAACTAGGGAAAACATCAGGGATTTAGCATAATAAGAGTTAGTTCGTTAGCATAAGAGGAGGTATTCCTACAAGCACCCTGAAAGCCAACACAGGCAAATGCAGAAGTAAACCAGGCAGGCTGGTATAAAGGAATATTCCACAGAAGTTGAGTACATTTTGTTTAAGTTCAGTAAGAGTTTAAACATTATTTTTTTCAGAAAACTCTATTCAGAAGATGAAAGAATTTCATCCTAGCTAAATTTAACATTAGCAAAAGAGAAGTTTACGTTCAGGTCTAGGGCTAGTGTCAGGTAATGACCTAGGTTTGGAATCAAGCCCTTAGTTACTTATAGAATCAGGGCCTAATTTAGGATCTGTGCCAGGGCTTCGGGTAGGGACAGTGTCAGAGCCTGGTATAGGGAGAAAGTGAGGGCCTGAGTGAGGCCTAGCATCAGGCCCCTAGATGCAGACACTGTCAGGGCATGACTTAGGAGCAGCATCAGGGCGTTTGTGGAGTCAGCATTCGGGTCATAGTGAAAGACATGAGCAGGGCTTGAGTGAGTCACAGAATCAAGGCCTGGGTTAAGGAAAGCTTCAGGGCCTGAGTTAGGCACAGCCTCACGTCTTCAGTTAAGGAGAGCGACAGGGCTCTCTTTGGGACAGTGTCAGAACCTTGGATAGAAATGTGTCAGCATATTAGCTCAGGATAGTGTCCGGATTTTAGTTATTGATTGCAGCAGGACCCATGTTAGGGACAGATTCCAGGCCTTAGTGAGAGATAGTGTCAAGACCTTAGTTACTGAGAGCATCAGGGCCTTCTTTAGAAGCAATGTTAGGGCTTCATGTAAAAATCGCATCCCGGACTGGCTTGGGGTGAGCGACAGGGCCTGAGTGAGGCCTAGCGTCATTCCTGTAGGTGGGGACACTGTCAGGGCGTGACACAGGAGCAGCATCAGTGCCGTTGTTGGATCAGCATTATGGTCTTCGTTAAAGACATGAGCAGGCCTTCTGTTAGGGACAGCGTCATGGCTTACTTAGCGATATTTTCAGGACCTTAGTAAGAGATGGGATAGTAAATTAGCTGAGGATAGTGTGAGGACTTTAGATATTGATGGCATCAGGGCCTTAGTTAGCGACAGTGTCAGGCCTTGACTTAGACCTAACATCCAGGCCTTAGTTAGGGACAGTGTCACGGCATGGGGACTCAATTCAGGTCCTGACATGGGCACAGCATAAGGGCTTCAGTTAGCATAAGAGGCAGGACATTAGCTAGGGACAGGGTTAGGGTAAAGTCTAGGGATTGTGTCAGCAAATGACCTCGGGATAGTGTCAAGATCTTAGTTACTGAGAACCTGAGGGCCTTATTTAGGACCAGCATCAGGGCCGGAATTGGGCAAGAAACAGGGCCTGAGTGAGGCCCAGCTTCAGGCCCCTAGCTGGAGACAGTGTCAGGGCATGACGTCGAAGCAGCATCCGGGCCTTTGTTGGGTCAGCATTCGGGTCATAGTTAAGGACATGAGCAGGGCCTGAGTGAGTCAGAGAATCGAGGCCTCCGTTAGGGAAAGCTTCAGGGCCTGAGTTAGGCACAGCCTCAGGTCTTCATTTAAGGACAGCGACAGGCCTTTCTTTGGGACTGTGTCAGGTCCGTGGATAGAAATGTGTCAGCATATTAGCTCAGGATAGTGTCCGGATTTTCATTATTGATTGCAGCAGGGCCCATGTTAGGGATAGATTCTGGGCCTTAGTGAGAGATAGGGTCAATGCCTTAATTAGGATTAGTCCGGGCCTTAGTTAGGGAGAGTATTAGGGTTTCAATTAGGATAAGATGCAGGACATTACCTTGGGACAGAGTCATGATCCGAGCCAGGGATAGTGTCAGAAAATGACCTGGGTTGGTGTCAAGACCTTAGTTATTTAGAGAATCAGGGCCTAATTTAGGACCTGTGTCAGGGCTTCGGGTAGGGACATCGTCAGAGCCTGACTTAGGGAGAACGTCTAGGCCTGAGTGAGGCCTAGTGCCAGCCCACCTGCTGGAGACACAGTCAGGGCATGACGTAGGAACAGCATCAGGGCCTTTGTGGGGTCAGCATGCAGGTCATAGTGAAAGACATGAACAGGGCCTGTGTTAGTCACAGAATCAAGGCCTCAGTTAGGGAAAGCTTCAGGGCCTGAGTTAGGAACAGCCTCAGGTCTTCACTTAAGGACGGCAACAGGCTTTCTTTTGGAAAGTATCAGGACAGTGGCTAGAAATGTGTCAGGATATTAGCTCAGGACAGTGTCCTTTTTTTAGTTATTAATTGCAGCAGGGACCATTAGGGACAGATTCCGGGCGCTCGTGAGAGATAGTGTGAAGGCCTTTGTTAGGTTTCGTCAGGGCTTAGTTAGGGAGAGTATTAGGGTTTCATTTAGGATAAGATGCAGGACATGAGCTTGGGACAGAGTCAGGTTCCGGGCCAGGGATAACGTCACGAAATGACCCAGGAAAAGCGTGAAGACCTTCGTTATTGAGGGCCTCAGGGCCTTACTTAGGACCAGCGTGAGGGCCTAAATCAGGACCACTGCCAGGGCTTCCTATACAGACAGCGTCAGAGCATAAGGAAGGTACAGCCAAAGGGCCTAAGTGAGGCTTATGTTTAGGGCCTGAGTTCGGGACACTGTCAGGGCATGACATAGGAGCAGCAGAAGGGCCTCTGTGGCATCAGCCTGAGGGTCTTCACTAAAGACATTATCAGGGCCTCTGTTAGGGAGAGCCTCAGGGCCTCATTTTCAGACAGCATCAAGGCTTACTTTGGGTCAGTTTCAGGACCTTGGTAAGACCTGGGTCAGGATATTAACTCAGGATAGCATCAGGACTTTAGATATTGGCGGCAGTAGGGCCTTAGTTAGAGTCAGTGTCAGGGTCTGAGTTAGGAATATCATTATGGGCTTTGTTAGGTAATAGTGTCAGGGACTGAGCTAGGAGTAGTGTCAGGGTCCGAGTTACGTGTAATGTCAGGGTCTTGGTTTGGGACAGTGTCAGGGCCTGGTTTAGCACGAGTCTCCAGGCCGTAGTTAGGGACAGGTTCAGAGCATCGGGAGTAATTTCAGCGCCTTATTTATGTTCAGCATCAGGGATGATTTAGTTAGCATAAGAGGAGCCATTCCTGCAAGAACACTGAAGGCCAACACACAAGAATGTAAAAGTAAACCATGCACGCTGCTATGAAGGAATATTCCACAGCAGTTGAGTACACTTTGTTTAAGGTTAACAAGAGTTTAAAAATTATTGTTTTAAGAAACCAATATTCATATGATGAAAGAATTTCATCGTAAAGAATCTCTTTCCCTAAACTTGACATTAGCTAAAGTCAAGATTAGATTAAGGTCTAGGGGTAGTGTCAGTTAATGACCTAGATTTGGTGTCAAGACCTTAGTTACTTAGAGAATCAAGGCCTAAAATTTAGGACCTGCGTCAAGATTTTCGGTAGGGACAGCGTCAGACCTGACTTATGGAGAACGTCAGGGCCTGAGTGAGGCCTAGCGTCAGCCCCCTAGCTGCAGACACAGTCAGGGTACGACTTAGGAGCAGCATAAACACCTTGGTTGGGTCAGCGAAAGGTCATAGTGAAAGACATAAGCAGGCCTTGAGTGAGTCACAGAATCAAGGCCTCACTTAGGGAAAGCTTCAGGGCCTGAGTTAGGCACAGTGTCAGGTCTTCACTTACAGACACCGACCGGTTTGGGACAGTGTCAGGATCGTGCATAGAAATGTGTCAGGAAATTACCTCAGGACAGTGTCCGGATTTTAGTTATTGATTGCAACAGGTGCCATGTTAGGGACAGATTCCGGGCTTTAGTGAGAGATAGTGTCAAGGCCTTTGTTCGGATTAGTCAGGGCTTAGTTAGGGATACTATTAGGGTTTCATTTAGGATAAGATGCAGGACATGAGCTTGGGACAGACTCATGATCCGAGCCAGGGATAGTGTCAGAAAATGACCTGGGTTGGTGTCAAGACCTTAGTTATTTAGAGAATCAGGGCCTAATTTAGGACCTGTGTCAGGGCTTCGGGTAGGGACAGCGTCAGAGCCTGACTTAGGGAGAACGTCTAGGCCTGAGTGAGGCCTAGTGCCAGCCCACCTGCTGGAGACACAGTCAGGGCATGACGTAGGAACAGCATCAGGGCCTTTGTGGGGTCAGCATGCAGGTCATAGTGAAAGACATGAACAGGGCCTGTGTTAGTCACAGAATCAAGGCCTCAGTTAGGGAAAGCTTCAGGGCCTGAGTTAGGAACAGCCTCAGGTCTTCACTTAAGGACGGCAACAGGCTTTCTTTTGGAAAGTATCAGAACAGTGGATAGAAATGAGTCAGGATATTAGCTCAGGACAGTGTCTGGGTTTTAGTTATTGATTGCAACAGGTCCCATGTTAGGGAGGGATTCCGGGCTTTAGTGAGAGATAGTGTCAAGGCCTTTGTTCGGATTAGTCAGGGCTTAGTTAGGGATACTATTAGGGTTTCATTTAGGATAAGATGCAGGACATGAGCTTGGGACAGAGTCAGGTTCCAGGCCAGGGATAGCGTCACGAAATGACCCAGGAAAAGCATGAAGACCTTCGTTATTGAGAGCCTCAGGGCCTTACTTAGGACCAGCGTGAGGGCCTAAATCAGGACCACTGCCAGGGCTTCCTATACAGACAGCGTCAGAGCATAAGGAAGGTACAGCCAAAGGGCCTAAGTGAGGCTTATCTTTAGGGCCTGAGTTCGGGACACTGTCAGGGCATGACTTAGGAGCAGCAGAAGGGCCTCTGTGGGATCAGCGTGAGGGTCTTCACTAAAGACATTCTCAGGGCCTCTGTTAGGGAGAGCCTCAGGGCCTCATTTTCAGACAGCATCAAGGCTTACTTTGGGTCAGTTTCAGGACCTTAGTAAGACCTGGGTCAGGATATTAACTCAGGATAATATCAGGATTTTAGATATTGGCGGCAGCTGGGCTTTAGTTAGAAACAGTGTCAGGGCCTGAGTTAGGACTAGCATTATAGCCTTTGTTAGGTATAGTCAGGGCCTTTTCTAGGGACAATGTCAGGTTCCGGGCCTTAGTGAGAAGTCGTGTCAAGGCCTTAGGCAGGATTATTCAGGGCCCTAGTTACGGAGAGTGTTAGGGTTTCATTTAGGATAAGATGCAGGACATGAGCTTGGGACAGAGTCAGGTTCCGGGCCAGGGATAGTGTCAGGAAACGACCAAGAGAAAGCGTTAAAACCTTAGTTATTGAGAGCATCGGGGCCTGACTTAGGACCAGAGTCAGGCCCTAAATCACGACCACTGCCCTGGCTTCATATAAGGACAGCATCAGAGCCTAAGTAAGGTACAGCCCAAGTGCCTAAGTGAGGCCTATCTTTAGGATCTGAGTTAGGGAAAGTGTCAGGGCATGACTTAGGAGCAGCAGAAGGGCCTCTGTGTGATCAGCCTGAGGGTCTTCATTAAAGACATTATCAGGGCCTCTGTTAGGGAGAGCCTCAGGACCTCATTTTCGGACAGCATCAAGGCTTACTTTGGGTCAGTTTCAGGACCTTGGTAAGACCTGGGTCAGGATATTAACTCAGGATAGCATCAGGACTTTAGATATTGGCGGCAGTAGGGCCTTAGTTAGAGTCAGTGTCAGGGTCTGAGTTAGGAATATCATTATGGCCTTTGTTAGGTATAGTGTCAGGGAGTGAGCTAGGAGTAGTGTCAGGGTCCGAGTTACGTGTAATGTCAGGGTCTTGGTTAGGGACAGTGTCAGCGCCTGGGTTAGCACGAGTCTCCAGGCCGTAGTTAGGGAGCGGTTCACAGCATCGGGAGTAATTTCAGCGCCTTATTTATGTTCAGCATCAGGGATGATTTAGTTAGCATAAGAGGAGCCATTCCTGCAAGAACCCTGAAGGCCAACACACAAGAATGTAAAAGTGAACCATGCACGCTGCTATGAAGGAATATTCCACAGCAGTTGAGTACACTTTGTTTAAGGTTAACAAGAGTTTAAAAGTTATTGTTTTAAGAAACCAATATTCATATGATGAAAGAATTTCATCGTAAAGAATCTCTTTCCCTAAACTTGACATTAGCTAAAGTCAAGATTAGATTAAGGTCTAGGGGTAGTGTCAGTTAATGACCTAGATTTGGTGTCAAGACCTTAGTTACTTAGAGAATCAAGGCCTAAAATTTAGGACCTGCGTCAAGATTTTCGGTAGGGACAGATTCAGACCTGACTTATGGAGAACGTCAAGGCCTGAGTGAGGCCTAGCGTCAGCCCCCTAGCTGCAGACACAGTCAGGGTACGACTTAGGAGCAGCATAAACACCTTGGTTGGGTCAGTGAAAGGTCATAGTGAAAGACATGAGCAGGCCTTGAGTGAGTCACAGAATCAAGGCCTCACTTAGGGAAAGCTTCAGGGCCTGAGTTAGGCACAGTGTCAAGTCTTCACTTAAAGACACCGACAGGTTTGGGACAGTGTCAGGATCGTGCATAGAAATGTGTCAGGAAATTATCTCAGGACAGTGTCCGGATTTTAGTTATTGATTGCAACAGGTGCCATGTTAGGGACAGATTCCGGGCTTTAGTGAGAGATAGTGTCAAGGCCTTTGTTCGGATTGGTCAGGGCTTAGTTAGGGATACTATTAGGGTTTCATTTAGGATAAGATGCAGGACATTAGCTTGGGACAGAGTCAGGTTCCGGGCCAGGGATAGCGTCACGAAATGACCCAGGAAAAGCGTGAAGACCTTCGTTATTGAGAGCCTCAGGGCCTTACTTAGGACCAGCGTGAGGGTCTAAATCAGGACCACTGCCAGGGCTTCCTATACAGACAGCGTCAGAGCATAAGGAAGGTACAGCCAAAGGGCCTAAGTGAGGCATATCTTTAGGGCCTGAGTTCGGGACACTGTCAGGGCATGACTTAGGAGCAGCAGAAGGGCCTCTGTGGCATCAGCGTCAGGTTCTTCATTAAAGACATTATCAGGGCCTCTGTTAGGGAGAGCCTCAGGGCCTCATTTATGGACAGCATCAAGGCTTACTTTGGGTCAGTTTCAGGACCTTGGTAAGACCTGGGTCAGGATATTAACTCAGGATAGTATCCGGATTTTACATATTGGCGGCAGCTGGGCTGTAGTTAGAAACAGTGTCAGGGCCTGAGTTAGGACTAGCATTATAGCCTTTGTTAGGTATAGTGTCAGGGACTGAGCTAGGAGTTTTGTCAGGGCCTGAGCTAGGATGAGCCTCCAGGCCTCAGTTTGGGAGGGGTTCACAGCCTTGGGAGGAGTTTCCTGAATTTAACTAGGGAAAACATCAGGGATTTAGCATAATAAGAGTTAGTTCGTTAGCATAAGAGGAGGTATTCCTACAAGCACCCTGAAAGCCAACACAGGCAAATGCAGAAGTAAACCAGGCAGGCTGGTATAAAGGAATATTCCACAGAAGTTGAGTACATTTTGTTTAAGTTCAGTAAGAGTTTAAACATTATTTTTTTCAGAAAACTCTATTCAGAAGATGAAAGAATTTCATCCTAGCTAAATTTAACATTAGCAAAAGAGAAGTTTACGTTCAGGTCTAGGGCTAGTGTCAGGTAATGACCTAGGTTTGGAATCAAGCCCTTAGTTACTTATAGAATCAGGGCCTAATTTAGGATCTGTGCCAGGGCTTCGGGTAGGGACAGTGTCAGAGCCTGGTATAGGGAGAAAGTGAGGGCCTGAGTGAGGCCTAGCATCAGGCCCCTAGATGCAGACACTGTCAGGGCATGACTTAGGAGCAGCATCAGGGCGTTTGTGGAGTCAGCATTCGGGTCATAGTGAAAGACATGAGCAGGGCTTGAGTGAGTCACAGAATCAAGGCCTGGGTTAAGGAAAGCTTCAGGGCCTGAGTTAGGCACAGCCTCACGTCTTCAGTTAAGGAGAGCGACAGGGCTCTCTTTGGGACAGTGTCAGAACCTTGGATAGAAATGTGTCAGCATATTAGCTCAGGATAGTGTCCGGATTTTAGTTATTGATTGCAGCAGGACCCATGTTAGGGACAGATTCCAGGCCTTAGTGAGAGATAGTGTCAAGACCTTAGTTACTGAGAGCATCAGGGCCTTCTTTAGAAGCAATGTTAGGGCTTCATGTAAAAATCGCATCCCGGACTGGCTTGGGGTGAGCGACAGGGCCTGAGTGAGGCCTAGCGTCATTCCTGTAGGTGGGGACACTGTCAGGGCGTGACACAGGAGCAGCATCAGTGCCGTTGTTGGATCAGCATTATGGTCTTCGTTAAAGACATGAGCAGGCCTTCTGTTAGGGACAGCGTCATGGCTTACTTAGCGATATTTTCAGGACCTTAGTAAGAGATGGGATAGTAAATTAGCTGAGGATAGTGTGAGGACTTTAGATATTGATGGCATCAGGGCCTTAGTTAGCGACAGTGTCAGGCCTTGACTTAGACCTAACATCCAGGCCTTAGTTAGGGACAGTGTCACGGCATGGGGACTCAATTCAGGTCCTGACATGGGCACAGCATAAGGGCTTCAGTTAGCATAAGAGGCAGGACATTAGCTAGGGACAGGGTTAGGGTAAAGTCTAGGGATTGTGTCAGCAAATGACCTCGGGATAGTGTCAAGATCTTAGTTACTGAGAACCTGAGGGCCTTATTTAGGACCAGCATCAGGGCCGGAATTGGGCAAGAAACAGGGCCTGAGTGAGGCCCAGCTTCAGGCCCCTAGCTGGAGACAGTGTCAGGGCATGACGTCGAAGCAGCATCCGGGCCTTTGTTGGGTCAGCATTCGGGTCATAGTTAAGGACATGAGCAGGGCCTGAGTGAGTCAGAGAATCGAGGCCTCCGTTAGGGAAAGCTTCAGGGCCTGAGTTAGGCACAGCCTCAGGTCTTCATTTAAGGACAGCGACAGGCCTTTCTTTGGGACTGTGTCAGGTCCGTGGATAGAAATGTGTCAGCATATTAGCTCAGGATAGTGTCCGGATTTTCATTATTGATTGCAGCAGGGCCCATGTTAGGGATAGATTCTGGGCCTTAGTGAGAGATAGGGTCAATGCCTTAATTAGGATTAGTCCGGGCCTTAGTTAGGGAGAGTATTAGGGTTTCAATTAGGATAAGATGCAGGACATTACCTTGGGACAGAGTCATGATCCGAGCCAGGGATAGTGTCAGAAAATGACCTGGGTTGGTGTCAAGACCTTAGTTATTTAGAGAATCAGGGCCTAATTTAGGACCTGTGTCAGGGCTTCGGGTAGGGACATCGTCAGAGCCTGACTTAGGGAGAACGTCTAGGCCTGAGTGAGGCCTAGTGCCAGCCCACCTGCTGGAGACACAGTCAGGGCATGACGTAGGAACAGCATCAGGGCCTTTGTGGGGTCAGCATGCAGGTCATAGTGAAAGACATGAACAGGGCCTGTGTTAGTCACAGAATCAAGGCCTCAGTTAGGGAAAGCTTCAGGGCCTGAGTTAGGAACAGCCTCAGGTCTTCACTTAAGGACGGCAACAGGCTTTCTTTTGGAAAGTATCAGGACAGTGGCTAGAAATGTGTCAGGATATTAGCTCAGGACAGTGTCCTTTTTTTAGTTATTAATTGCAGCAGGGACCATTAGGGACAGATTCCGGGCGCTCGTGAGAGATAGTGTGAAGGCCTTTGTTAGGTTTCGTCAGGGCTTAGTTAGGGAGAGTATTAGGGTTTCATTTAGGATAAGATGCAGGACATGAGCTTGGGACAGAGTCAGGTTCCGGGCCAGGGATAACGTCACGAAATGACCCAGGAAAAGCGTGAAGACCTTCGTTATTGAGGGCCTCAGGGCCTTACTTAGGACCAGCGTGAGGGCCTAAATCAGGACCACTGCCAGGGCTTCCTATACAGACAGCGTCAGAGCATAAGGAAGGTACAGCCAAAGGGCCTAAGTGAGGCTTATGTTTAGGGCCTGAGTTCGGGACACTGTCAGGGCATGACATAGGAGCAGCAGAAGGGCCTCTGTGGCATCAGCCTGAGGGTCTTCACTAAAGACATTATCAGGGCCTCTGTTAGGGAGAGCCTCAGGGCCTCATTTTCAGACAGCATCAAGGCTTACTTTGGGTCAGTTTCAGGACCTTGGTAAGACCTGGGTCAGGATATTAACTCAGGATAGCATCAGGACTTTAGATATTGGCGGCAGTAGGGCCTTAGTTAGAGTCAGTGTCAGGGTCTGAGTTAGGAATATCATTATGGGCTTTGTTAGGTAATAGTGTCAGGGACTGAGCTAGGAGTAGTGTCAGGGTCCGAGTTACGTGTAATGTCAGGGTCTTGGTTTGGGACAGTGTCAGGGCCTGGTTTAGCACGAGTCTCCAGGCCGTAGTTAGGGACAGGTTCAGAGCATCGGGAGTAATTTCAGCGCCTTATTTATGTTCAGCATCAGGGATGATTTAGTTAGCATAAGAGGAGCCATTCCTGCAAGAACACTGAAGGCCAACACACGAGAATGTAAAAGTAAACCATGCACGCTGCTATGAAGGAATATTCCACAGCAGTTGAGTACACTTTGTTTAAGGTTAACAAGAGTTTAAAAATTATTGTTTTAAGAAACCAATATTCATATGATGAAAGAATTTCATCGTAAAGAATCTCTTTCCCTAAACTTGACATTAGCTAAAGTCAAGATTAGATTAAGGTCTAGGGGTAGTGTCAGTTAATGACCTAGATTTGGTGTCAAGACCTTAGTTACTTAGAGAATCAAGGCCTAAAATTTAGGACCTGCGTCAAGATTTTCGGTAGGGACAGCGTCAGACCTGACTTATGGAGAACGTCAGGGCCTGAGTGAGGCCTAGCATCAGCCCCCTAGCTGCAGACACAGTCAGGGTACGACTTAGGAGCAGCATAAACACCTTGGTTGGGTCAGCGAAAGGTCATAGTGAAAGACATAAGCAGGCCTTGAGTGAGTCACAGAATCAAGGCCTCACTTAGGGAAAGCTTCAGGGCCTGAGTTAGGCACAGTGTCAGGTCTTCACTTACAGACACCGACCGGTTTGGGACAGTGTCAGGATCGTGCATAGAAATGTGTCAGGAAATTACCTCAGGACAGTGTCCGGATTTTAGTTATTGATTGCAACAGGTGCCATGTTAGGGACAGATTCCGGGCTTTAGTGAGAGATAGTGTCAAGGCCTTTGTTCGGATTAGTCAGGGCTTAGTTAGGGATACTATTAGGGTTTCATTTAGGATAAGATGCAGGACATGAGCTTGGGACAGACTCATGATCCGAGCCAGGGATAGTGTCAGAAAATGACCTGGGTTGGTGTCAAGACCTTAGTTATTTAGAGAATCAGGGCCTAATTTAGGACCTGTGTCAGGGCTTCGGGTAGGGACAGCGTCAGAGCCTGACTTAGGGAGAACGTCTAGGCCTGAGTGAGGCCTAGTGCCAGCCCACCTGCTGGAGACACAGTCAGGGCATGACGTAGGAACAGCATCAGGGCCTTTGTGGGGTCAGCATGCAGGTCATAGTGAAAGACATGAACAGGGCCTGTGTTAGTCACAGAATCAAGGCCTCAGTTAGGGAAAGCTTCAGGGCCTGAGTTAGGAACAGCCTCAGGTCTTCACTTAAGGACGGCAACAGGCTTTCTTTTGGAAAGTATCAGAACAGTGGATAGAAATGAGTCAGGATATTAGCTCAGGACAGTGTCTGGGTTTTAGTTATTGATTGCAACAGGTCCCATGTTAGGGAGGGATTCCGGGCTTTAGTGAGAGATAGTGTCAAGGCCTTTGTTCGGATTAGTCAGGGCTTAGTTAGGGATACTATTAGGGTTTCATTTAGGATAAGATGCAGGACATGAGCTTGGGACAGAGTCAGGTTCCAGGCCAGGGATAGCGTCACGAAATGACCCAGGAAAAGCATGAAGACCTTCGTTATTGAGAGCCTCAGGGCCTTACTTAGGACCAGCGTGAGGGCCTAAATCAGGACCACTGCCAGGGCTTCCTATACAGACAGCGTCAGAGCATAAGGAAGGTACAGCCAAAGGGCCTAAGTGAGGCTTATCTTTAGGGCCTGAGTTCGGGACACTGTCAGGGCATGACTTAGGAGCAGCAGAAGGGCCTCTGTGGGATCAGCGTGAGGGTCTTCACTAAAGACATTCTCAGGGCCTCTGTTAGGGAGAGCCTCAGGGCCTCATTTTCAGACAGCATCAAGGCTTACTTTGGGTCAGTTTCAGGACCTTAGTAAGACCTGGGTCAGGATATTAACTCAGGATAATATCAGGATTTTAGATATTGGCGGCAGCTGGGCTTTAGTTAGAAACAGTGTCAGGGCCTGAGTTAGGACTAGCATTATAGCCTTTGTTAGGTATAGTCAGGGCCTTTTCTAGGGACAATGTCAGGTTCCGGGCCTTAGTGAGAAGTCGTGTCAAGGCCTTAGGCAGGATTATTCAGGGCCCTAGTTACGGAGAGTGTTAGGGTTTCATTTAGGATAAGATGCAGGACATGAGCTTGGGACAGAGTCAGGTTCCGGGCCAGGGATAGTGTCAGGAAACGACCAAGAGAAAGCGTTAAAACCTTAGTTATTGAGAGCATCGGGGCCTGACTTAGGACCAGAGTCAGGCCCTAAATCACGACCACTGCCCTGGCTTCATATAAGGACAGCATCAGAGCCTAAGTAAGGTACAGCCCAAGTGCCTAAGTGAGGCCTATCTTTAGGATCTGAGTTAGGGAAAGTGTCAGGGCATGACTTAGGAGCAGCAGAAGGGCCTCTGTGTGATCAGCCTGAGGGTCTTCATTAAAGACATTATCAGGGCCTCTGTTAGGGAGAGCCTCAGGACCTCATTTTCGGACAGCATCAAGGCTTACTTTGGGTCAGTTTCAGGACCTTGGTAAGACCTGGGTCAGGATATTAACTCAGGATAGCATCAGGACTTTAGATATTGGCGGCAGTAGGGCCTTAGTTAGAGTCAGTGTCAGGGTCTGAGTTAGGAATATCATTATGGCCTTTGTTAGGTATAGTGTCAGGGAGTGAGCTAGGAGTAGTGTCAGGGTCCGAGTTACGTGTAATGTCAGGGTCTTGGTTAGGGACAGTGTCAGCGCCTGGGTTAGCACGAGTCTCCAGGCCGTAGTTAGGGAGCGGTTCACAGCATCGGGAGTAATTTCAGCGCCTTATTTATGTTCAGCATCAGGGATGATTTAGTTAGCATAAGAGGAGCCATTCCTGCAAGAACCCTGAAGGCCAACACACAAGAATGTAAAAGTGAACCATGCACGCTGCTATGAAGGAATATTCCACAGCAGTTGAGTACACTTTGTTTAAGGTTAACAAGAGTTTAAAAGTTATTGTTTTAAGAAACCAATATTCATATGATGAAAGAATTTCATCGTAAAGAATCTCTTTCCCTAAACTTGACATTAGCTAAAGTCAAGATTAGATTAAGGTCTAGGGGTAGTGTCAGTTAATGACCTAGATTTGGTGTCAAGACCTTAGTTACTTAGAGAATCAAGGCCTAAAATTTAGGACCTGCGTCAAGATTTTCGGTAGGGACAGATTCAGACCTGACTTATGGAGAACGTCAAGGCCTGAGTGAGGCCTAGCGTCAGCCCCCTAGCTGCAGACACAGTCAGGGTACGACTTAGGAGCAGCATAAACACCTTGGTTGGGTCAGTGAAAGGTCATAGTGAAAGACATGAGCAGGCCTTGAGTGAGTCACAGAATCAAGGCCTCACTTAGGGAAAGCTTCAGGGCCTGAGTTAGGCACAGTGTCAAGTCTTCACTTAAAGACACCGACAGGTTTGGGACAGTGTCAGGATCGTGCATAGAAATGTGTCAGGAAATTATCTCAGGACAGTGTCCGGATTTTAGTTATTGATTGCAACAGGTGCCATGTTAGGGACAGATTCCGGGCTTTAGTGAGAGATAGTGTCAAGGCCTTTGTTCGGATTGGTCAGGGCTTAGTTAGGGATACTATTAGGGTTTCATTTAGGATAAGATGCAGGACATTAGCTTGGGACAGAGTCAGGTTCCGGGCCAGGGATAGCGTCACGAAATGACCCAGGAAAAGCGTGAAGACCTTCGTTATTGAGAGCCTCAGGGCCTTACTTAGGACCAGCGTGAGGGTCTAAATCAGGACCACTGCCAGGGCTTCCTATACAGACAGCGTCAGAGCATAAGGAAGGTACAGCCAAAGGGCCTAAGTGAGGCATATCTTTAGGGCCTGAGTTCGGGACACTGTCAGGGCATGACTTAGGAGCAGCAGAAGGGCCTCTGTGGCATCAGCGTCAGGTTCTTCATTAAAGACATTATCAGGGCCTCTGTTAGGGAGAGCCTCAGGGCCTCATTTATGGACAGCATCAAGGCTTACTTTGGGTCAGTTTCAGGACCTTGGTAAGACCTGGGTCAGGATATTAACTCAGGATAGTATCCGGATTTTAGATATTGGCGGCAGCTGGGCTGTAGTTAGAAACAGTGTCAGGGCCTGAGTTAGGACTAGCATTATAGCCTTTGTTAGGTATAGTGTCAGGGACTGAGCTAGGAGTTTTGTCAGGGCCTGAGCTAGGATGAGCCTCCAGGCCTCAGTTTGGGAGGGGTTCACAGCCTTGGGAGGAGTTTCCTGAATTTAACTAGGGAAAACATCAGGGATTTAGCATAATAAGAGTTAGTTCGTTAGCATAAGAGGAGGTATTCCTACAAGCACCCTGAAAGCCAACACAGGCAAATGCAGAAGTAAACCAGGCAGGCTGGTATAAAGGAATATTCCACAGAAGTTGAGTACATTTTGTTTAAGTTCAGTAAGAGTTTAAACATTATTTTTTTCAGAAAACTCTATTCAGAAGATGAAAGAATTTCATCCTAGCTAAATTTAACATTAGCAAAAGAGAAGTTTACGTTCAGGTCTAGGGCTAGTGTCAGGTAATGACCTAGGTTTGGAATCAAGCCCTTAGTTACTTATAGAATCAGGGCCTAATTTAGGATCTGTGCCAGGGCTTCGGGTAGGGACAGTGTCAGAGCCTGGTATAGGGAGAAAGTGAGGGCCTGAGTGAGGCCTAGCATCAGGCCCCTAGATGCAGACACTGTCAGGGCATGACTTAGGAGCAGCATCAGGGCGTTTGTGGAGTCAGCATTCGGGTCATAGTGAAAGACATGAGCAGGGCTTGAGTGAGTCACAGAATCAAGGCCTGGGTTAAGGAAAGCTTCAGGGCCTGAGTTAGGCACAGCCTCACGTCTTCAGTTAAGGAGAGCGACAGGGCTCTCTTTGGGACAGTGTCAGAACCTTGGATAGAAATGTGTCAGCATATTAGCTCAGGATAGTGTCCGGATTTTAGTTATTGATTGCAGCAGGACCCATGTTAGGGACAGATTCCAGGCCTTAGTGAGAGATAGTGTCAAGACCTTAGTTACTGAGAGCATCAGGGCCTTCTTTAGAAGCAATGTTAGGGCTTCATGTAAAAATCGCATCCCGGACTGGCTTGGGGTGAGCGACAGGGCCTGAGTGAGGCCTAGCGTCATTCCTGTAGGTGGGGACACTGTCAGGGCGTGACACAGGAGCAGCATCAGTGCCGTTGTTGGATCAGCATTATGGTCTTCGTTAAAGACATGAGCAGGCCTTCTGTTAGGGACAGCGTCACGGCTTACTTAGCGATATTTTCAGGACCTTAGTAAGAGATGGGATAGTAAATTAGCTGAGGATAGTGTGAGGACTTTAGATATTGATGGCATCAGGGCCTTAGTTAGCGACAGTGTCAGGCCTTGACTTAGACCTAACATCCAGGCCTTAGTTAGGGACAGTGTCACGGCATGGGGACTCAATTCAGGTCCTGACATGGGCACAGCATAAGGGCTTCAGTTAGCATAAGAGGCAGGACATTAGCTAGGGACAGGGTTAGGGTAAAGTCTAGGGATTGTGTCAGCAAATGACCTCGGGATAGTGTCAAGATCTTAGTTACTGAGAACCTGAGGGCCTTATTTAGGACCAGCATCAGGGCCGGAATTGGGCAAGAAACAGGGCCTGAGTGAGGCCCAGCTTCAGGCCCCTAGCTGGAGACAGTGTCAGGGCATGACGTCGAAGCAGCATCCGGGCCTTTGTTGGGTCAGCATTCGGGTCATAGTTAAGGACATGAGCAGGGCCTGAGTGAGTCAGAGAATCGAGGCCTCCGTTAGGGAAAGCTTCAGGGCCTGAGTTAGGCACAGCCTCAGGTCTTCATTTAAGGACAGCGACAGGCCTTTCTTTGGGACTGTGTCAGGTCCGTGGATAGAAATGTGTCAGCATATTAGCTCAGGATAGTGTCCGGATTTTCATTATTGATTGCAGCAGGGCCCATGTTAGGGATAGATTCTGGGCCTTAGTGAGAGATAGGGTCAATGCCTTAATTAGGATTAGTCCGGGCCTTAGTTAGGGAGAGTATTAGGGTTTCAATTAGGATAAGATGCAGGACATTACCTTGGGAGAGAGTCATGATCCGAGCCAGGGATAGTGTCAGAAAATGACCTGGGTTGGTGTCAAGACCTTAGTTATTTAGAGAATCAGGGCCTAATTTAGGACCTGTGTCAGGGCTTCGGGTAGGGACATCGTCAGAGCCTGACTTAGGGAGAACGTCTAGGCCTGAGTGAGGCCTAGTGCCAGCCCACCTGCTGGAGACACAGTCAGGGCATGACGTAGGAACAGCATCAGGGCCTTTGTGGGGTCAGCATGCAGGTCATAGTGAAAGACATGAAAAGGGCCTGTGTTAGTCACAGAATCAAGGCCTCAGTTAGGGAAAGCTTCAGGGCCTGAGTTAGGAACAGCCTCAGGTCTTCACTTAAGGACGGCAACAGGCTTTCTTTTGGAAAGTATCAGGACAGTGGCTAGAAATGTGTCAGGATATTAGCTCAGGACAGTGTCCTTTTTTTAGTTATTAATTGCAGCAGGGACCATTAGGGACAGATTCCGGGCGCTCGTGAGAGATAGTGTGAAGGCCTTTGTTAGGTTTCGTCAGGGCTTAGTTAGGGAGAGTATTAGGGTTTCATTTAGGATAAGATGCAGGACATGAGCTTGGGACAGAGTCAGGTTCCGGGCCAGGGATAGCGTCACGAAATGACCCAGGAAAAGCGTGAAGACCTTCGTTATTGAGGGCCTCAGGGCCTTACTTAGGACCAGCGTGAGGGCCTAAATCAGGACCACTGCCAGGGCTTCCTATACAGACAGCGTCAGAGCATAAGGAAGGTACAGCCAAAGGGCCTAAGTGAGGCTTATGTTTAGGGCCTGAGTTCGGGACACTGTCAGGGCATGACATAGGAGCAGCAGAAGGGCCTCTGTGGCATCAGCCTGAGGGTCTTCACTAAAGACATTATCAGGGCCTCTGTTAGGGAGAGCCTCAGGGCCTCATTTTCAGACAGCATCAAGGCTTACTTTGGGTCAGTTTCAGGACCTTGGTAAGACCTGGGTCAGGATATTAACTCAGGATAGCATCAGGACTTTAGATATTGGCGGCAGTAGGGCCTTAGTTAGAGTCAGTGTCAGGGTCTGAGTTAGGAATATCATTATGGGCTTTGTTAGGTAATAGTGTCAGGGACTGAGCTAGGAGTAGTGTCAGGGTCCGAGTTACGTGTAATGTCAGGGTCTTGGTTTGGGACAGTGTCAGGGCCTGGTTTAGCACGAGTCTCCAGGCCGTAGTTAGGGACAGGTTCAGAGCATCGGGAGTAATTTCAGCGCCTTATTTATGTTCAGCATCAGGGATGATTTAGTTAGCATAAGAGGAGCCATTCCTGCAAGAACACTGAAGGCCAACACACGAGAATGTAAAAGTAAACCATGCACGCTGCTATGAAGGAATATTCCACAGCAGTTGAGTACACTTTGTTTAAGGTTAACAAGAGTTTAAAAATTATTGTTTTAAGAAACCAATATTCATATGATGAAAGAATTTCATCGTAAAGAATCTCTTTCCCTAAACTTGACATTAGCTAAAGTCAAGATTAGATTAAGGTCTAGGGGTAGTGTCAGTTAATGACCTAGATTTGGTGTCAAGACCTTAGTTACTTAGAGAATCAAGGCCTAAAATTTAGGACCTGCGTCAAGATTTTCGGTAGGGACAGCGTCAGACCTGACTTATGGAGAACGTCAGGGCCTGAGTGAGGCCTAGCGTCAGCCCCCTAGCTGCAGACACAGTCAGGGTACGACTTAGGAGCAGCATAAACACCTTGGTTGGGTCAGCGAAAGGTCATAGTGAAAGACATAAGCAGGCCTTGAGTGAGTCACAGAATCAAGGCCTCACTTAGGGAAAGCTTCAGGGCCTGAGTTAGGCACAGTGTCAGGTCTTCACTTACAGACACCGACCGGTTTGGGACAGTGTCAGGATCGTGCATAGAAATGTGTCAGGAAATTACCTCAGGACAGTGTCCGGATTTTAGTTATTGATTGCAACAGGTGCCATGTTAGGGACAGATTCCGGGCTTTAGTGAGAGATAGTGTCAAGGCCTTTGTTCGGATTAGTCAGGGCTTAGTTAGGGATACTATTAGGGTTTCATTTAGGATAAGATGCAGGACATGAGCTTGGGACAGACTCATGATCCGAGCCAGGGATAGTGTCAGAAAATGACCTGGGTTGGTGTCAAGACCTTAGTTATTTAGAGAATCAGGGCCTAATTTAGGACCTGTGTCAGGGCTTCGGGTAGGGACAGCGTCAGAGCCTGACTTAGGGAGAACGTCTAGGCCTGAGTGAGGCCTAGTGCCAGCCCACCTGCTGGAGACACAGTCAGGGCATGACGTAGGAACAGCATCAGGGCCTTTGTGGGGTCAGCATGCAGGTCATAGTGAAAGACATGAACAGGGCCTGTGTTAGTCACAGAATCAAGGCCTCAGTTAGGGAAAGCTTCAGGGCCTGAGTTAGGAACAGCCTCAGGTCTTCACTTAAGGACGGCAACAGGCTTTCTTTTGGAAAGTATCAGAACAGTGGATAGAAATGAGTCAGGATATTAGCTCAGGACAGTGTCTGGGTTTTAGTTATTGATTGCAACAGGTCCCATGTTAGGGAGGGATTCCGGGCTTTAGTGAGAGATAGTGTCAAGGCCTTTGTTCGGATTAGTCAGGGCTTAGTTAGGGATACTATTAGGGTTTCATTTAGGATAAGATGCAGGACATGAGCTTGGGACAGAGTCAGGTTCCAGGCCAGGGATAGCGTCACGAAATGACCCAGGAAAAGCATGAAGACCTTCGTTATTGAGAGCCTCAGGGCCTTACTTAGGACCAGCGTGAGGGCCTAAATCAGGACCACTGCCAGGGCTTCCTATACAGACAGCGTCAGAGCATAAGGAAGGTACAGCCAAAGGGCCTAAGTGAGGCTTATCTTTAGGGCCTGAGTTCGGGACACTGTCAGGGCATGACTTAGGAGCAGCAGAAGGGCCTCTGTGGGATCAGCGTGAGGGTCTTCACTAAAGACATTCTCAGGGCCTCTGTTAGGGAGAGCCTCAGGGCCTCATTTTCAGACAGCATCAAGGCTTACTTTGGGTCAGTTTCAGGACCTTAGTAAGACCTGGGTCAGGATATTAACTCAGGATAATATCAGGATTTTAGATATTGGCGGCAGCTGGGCTTTAGTTAGAAACAGTGTCAGGGCCTGAGTTAGGACTAGCATTATAGCCTTTGTTAGGTATAGTCAGGGCCTTTTCTAGGGACAATGTCAGGTTCCGGGCCTTAGTGAGAAGTCGTGTCAAGGCCTTAGGCAGGATTATTCAGGGCCCTAGTTACGGAGAGTGTTAGGGTTTCATTTAGGATAAGATGCAGGACATGAGCTTGGGACAGAGTCAGGTTCCGGGCCAGGGATAGTGTCAGGAAACGACCAAGAGAAAGCGTTAAAACCTTAGTTATTGAGAGCATCGGGGCCTGACTTAGGACCAGAGTCAGGCCCTAAATCACGACCACTGCCCTGGCTTCATATAAGGACAGCATCAGAGCCTAAGTAAGGTACAGCCCAAGTGCCTAAGTGAGGCCTATCTTTAGGATCTGAGTTAGGGAAAGTGTCAGGGCATGACTTAGGAGCAGCAGAAGGGCCTCTGTGTGATCAGCCTGAGGGTCTTCATTAAAGACATTATCAGGGCCTCTGTTAGGGAGAGCCTCAGGACCTCATTTTCGGACAGCATCAAGGCTTACTTTGGGTCAGTTTCAGGACCTTGGTAAGACCTGGGTCAGGATATTAACTCAGGATAGCATCAGGACTTTAGATATTGGCGGCAGTAGGGCCTTAGTTAGAGTCAGTGTCAGGGTCTGAGTTAGGAATATCATTATGGCCTTTGTTAGGTATAGTGTCAGGGAGTGAGCTAGGAGTAGTGTCAGGGTCCGAGTTACGTGTAATGTCAGGGTCTTGGTTAGGGACAGTGTCAGCGCCTGGGTTAGCACGAGTCTCCAGGCCGTAGTTAGGGAGCGGTTCACAGCATCGGGAGTAATTTCAGCGCCTTATTTATGTTCAGCATCAGGGATGATTTAGTTAGCATAAGAGGAGCCATTCCTGCAAGAACCCTGAAGGCCAACACACAAGAATGTAAAAGTGAACCATGCACGCTGCTATGAAGGAATATTCCACAGCAGTTGAGTACACTTTGTTTAAGGTTAACAAGAGTTTAAAAGTTATTGTTTTAAGAAACCAATATTCATATGATGAAAGAATTTCATCGTAAAGAATCTCTTTCCCTAAACTTGACATTAGCTAAAGTCAAGATTAGATTAAGGTCTAGGGGTAGTGTCAGTTAATGACCTAGATTTGGTGTCAAGACCTTAGTTACTTAGAGAATCAAGGCCTAAAATTTAGGACCTGCGTCAAGATTTTCGGTAGGGACAGATTCAGACCTGACTTATGGAGAACGTCAAGGCCTGAGTGAGGCCTAGCGTCAGCCCCCTAGCTGCAGACACAGTCAGGGTACGACTTAGGAGCAGCATAAACACCTTGGTTGGGTCAGTGAAAGGTCATAGTGAAAGACATGAGCAGGCCTTGAGTGAGTCACAGAATCAAGGCCTCACTTAGGGAAAGCTTCAGGGCCTGAGTTAGGCACAGTGTCAAGTCTTCACTTAAAGACACCGACAGGTTTGGGACAGTGTCAGGATCGTGCATAGAAATGTGTCAGGAAATTATCTCAGGACAGTGTCCGGATTTTAGTTATTGATTGCAACAGGTGCCATGTTAGGGACAGATTCCGGGCTTTAGTGAGAGATAGTGTCAAGGCCTTTGTTCGGATTGGTCAGGGCTTAGTTAGGGATACTATTAGGGTTTCATTTAGGATAAGATGCAGGACATTAGCTTGGGACAGAGTCAGGTTCCGGGCCAGGGATAGCGTCACGAAATGACCCAGGAAAAGCGTGAAGACCTTCGTTATTGAGAGCCTCAGGGCCTTACTTAGGACCAGCGTGAGGGTCTAAATCAGGACCACTGCCAGGGCTTCCTATACAGACAGCGTCAGAGCATAAGGAAGGTACAGCCAAAGGGCCTAAGTGAGGCATATCTTTAGGGCCTGAGTTCGGGACACTGTCAGGGCATGACTTAGGAGCAGCAGAAGGGCCTCTGTGGCATCAGCGTCAGGTTCTTCATTAAAGACATTATCAGGGCCTCTGTTAGGGAGAGCCTCAGGGCCTCATTTATGGACAGCATCAAGGCTTACTTTGGGTCAGTTTCAGGACCTTGGTAAGACCTGGGTCAGGATATTAACTCAGGATAGTATCCGGATTTTACATATTGGCGGCAGCTGGGCTGTAGTTAGAAACAGTGTCAGGGCCTGAGTTAGGACTAGCATTATAGCCTTTGTTAGGTATAGTGTCAGGGACTGAGCTAGGAGTTTTGTCAGGGCCTGAGCTAGGATGAGCCTCCAGGCCTCAGTTTGGGAGGGGTTCACAGCCTTGGGAGGAGTTTCCTGAATTTAACTAGGGAAAACATCAGGGATTTAGCATAATAAGAGTTAGTTCGTTAGCATAAGAGGAGGTATTCCTACAAGCACCCTGAAAGCCAACACAGGCAAATGCAGAAGTAAACCAGGCAGGCTGGTATAAAGGAATATTCCACAGAAGTTGAGTACATTTTGTTTAAGTTCAGTAAGAGTTTAAACATTATTTTTTTCAGAAAACTCTATTCAGAAGATGAAAGAATTTCATCCTAGCTAAATTTAACATTAGCAAAAGAGAAGTTTACGTTCAGGTCTAGGGCTAGTGTCAGGTAATGACCTAGGTTTGGAATCAAGCCCTTAGTTACTTATAGAATCAGGGCCTAATTTAGGATCTGTGCCAGGGCTTCGGGTAGGGACAGTGTCAGAGCCTGGTATAGGGAGAAAGTGAGGGCCTGAGTGAGGCCTAGCATCAGGCCCCTAGATGCAGACACTGTCAGGGCATGACTTAGGAGCAGCATCAGGGCGTTTGTGGAGTCAGCATTCGGGTCATAGTGAAAGACATGAGCAGGGCTTGAGTGAGTCACAGAATCAAGGCCTGGGTTAAGGAAAGCTTCAGGGCCTGAGTTAGGCACAGCCTCACGTCTTCAGTTAAGGAGAGCGACAGGGCTCTCTTTGGGACAGTGTCAGAACCTTGGATAGAAATGTGTCAGCATATTAGCTCAGGATAGTGTCCGGATTTTAGTTATTGATTGCAGCAGGACCCATGTTAAGGACAGATTCCAGGCCTTAGTGAGAGATAGTGTCAAGACCTTAGTTACTGAGAGCATCAGGGCCTTCTTTAGAAGCAATGTTAGGGCTTCATGTAAAAATCGCATCCCGGACTGGCTTGGGGTGAGCGACAGGGCCTGAGTGAGGCCTAGCGTCATTCCTGTAGGTGGGGACACTGTCAGGGCGTGACACAGGAGCAGCATCAGTGCCGTTGTTGGATCAGCATTATGGTCTTCGTTAAAGACATGAGCAGGCCTTCTGTTAGGGACAGCGTCATGGCTTACTTAGCGATATTTTCAGGACCTTAGTAAGAGATGGGATAGTAAATTAGCTGAGGATAGTGTGAGGACTTTAGATATTGATGGCATCAGGGCCTTAGTTAGCGACAGTGTCAGGCCTTGACTTAGACCTAACATCCAGGCCTTAGTTAGGGACAGTGTCACGGCATGGGGACTCAATTCAGGTCCTGACATGGGCACAGCATAAGGGCTTCAGTTAGCATAAGAGGCAGGACATTAGCTAGGGACAGGGTTAGGGTAAAGTCTAGGGATTGTGTCAGCAAATGACCTCGGGATAGTGTCAAGATCTTAGTTACTGAGAACCTGAGGGCCTTATTTAGGACCAGCATCAGGGCCGGAATTGGGCAAGAAACAGGGCCTGAGTGAGGCCCAGCTTCAGGCCCCTAGCTGGAGACAGTGTCAGGGCATGACGTCGAAGCAGCATCCGGGCCTTTGTTGGGTCAGCATTCGGGTCATAGTTAAGGACATGAGCAGGGCCTGAGTGAGTCAGAGAATCGAGGCCTCCGTTAGGGAAAGCTTCAGGGCCTGAGTTAGGCACAGCCTCAGGTCTTCATTTAAGGACAGCGACAGGCCTTTCTTTGGGACTGTGTCAGGTCCGTGGATAGAAATGTGTCAGCATATTAGCTCAGGATAGTGTCCGGATTTTCATTATTGATTGCAGCAGGGCCCATGTTAGGGATAGATTCTGGGCCTTAGTGAGAGATAGGGTCAATGCCTTAATTAGGATTAGTCCGGGCCTTAGTTAGGGAGAGTATTAGGGTTTCAATTAGGATAAGATGCAGGACATTACCTTGGGACAGAGTCATGATCCGAGCCAGGGATAGTGTCAGAAAATGACCTGGGTTGGTGTCAAGACCTTAGTTATTTAGAGAATCAGGGCCTAATTTAGGACCTGTGTCAGGGCTTCGGGTAGGGACATCGTCAGAGCCTGACTTAGGGAGAACGTCTAGGCCTGAGTGAGGCCTAGTGCCAGCCCACCTGCTGGAGACACAGTCAGGGCATGACGTAGGAACAGCATCAGGGCCTTTGTGGGGTCAGCATGCAGGTCATAGTGAAAGACATGAACAGGGCCTGTGTTAGTCACAGAATCAAGGCCTCAGTTAGGGAAAGCTTCAGGGCCTGAGTTAGGAACAGCCTCAGGTCTTCACTTAAGGACGGCAACAGGCTTTCTTTTGGAAAGTATCAGGACAGTGGCTAGAAATGTGTCAGGATATTAGCTCAGGACAGTGTCCTTTTTTTAGTTATTAATTGCAGCAGGGACCATTAGGGACAGATTCCGGGCGCTCGTGAGAGATAGTGTGAAGGCCTTTGTTAGGTTTCGTCAGGGCTTAGTTAGGGAGAGTATTAGGGTTTCATTTAGGATAAGATGCAGGACATGAGCTTGGGACAGAGTCAGGTTCCGGGCCAGGGATAGCGTCACGAAATGACCCAGGAAAAGCGTGAAGACCTTCGTTATTGAGGGCCTCAGGGCCTTACTTAGGACCAGCGTGAGGGCCTAAATCAGGACCACTGCCAGGGCTTCCTATACAGACAGCGTCAGAGCATAAGGAAGGTACAGCCAAAGGGCCTAAGTGAGGCTTATGTTTAGGGCCTGAGTTCGGGACACTGTCAGGGCATGACATAGGAGCAGCAGAAGGGCCTCTGTGGCATCAGCGTGAGGGTCTTCACTAAAGACATTATCAGGGCCTCTGTTAGGGAGAGCCTCAGGGCCTCATTTTCAGACAGCATCAAGGCTTACTTTGGGTCAGTTTCAGGACCTTGGTAAGACCTGGGTCAGGATATTAACTCAGGATAGCATCAGGACTTTAGATATTGGAGGCAGTAGGGCCTTAGTTAGAGTCAGTGTCAGGGTCTGAGTTAGGAATATCATTATGGGCTTTGTTAGGTAATAGTGTCAGGGACTGAGCTAGGAGTAGTGTCAGGGTCCGAGTTACGTGTAATGTCAGGGTCTTGGTTTGGGACAGTGTCAGGGCCTGGTTTAGCACGAGTCTCCAGGCCGTAGTTAGGGACAGGTTCAGAGCATCGGGAGTAATTTCAGCGCCTTATTTATGTTCAGCATCAGGGATGATTTAGTTAGCATAAGAGGAGCCATTCCTGCAAGAACACTGAAGGCCAACACACAAGAATGTAAAAGTAAACCATGCACGCTGCTATGAAGGAATATTCCACAGCAGTTGAGTACACTTTGTTTAAGGTTAACAAGAGTTTAAAAATTATTGTTTTAAGAAACCAATATTCATATGATGAAAGAATTTCATCGTAAAGAATCTCTTTCCCTAAACTTGACATTAGCTAAAGTCAAGATTAGATTAAGGTCTAGGGGTAGTGTCAGTTAATGACCTAGATTTGGTGTCAAGACCTTAGTTACTTAGAGAATCAAGGCCTAAAATTTAGGACCTGCGTCAAGATTTTCGGTAGGGACAGCGTCAGACCTGACTTATGGAGAACGTCAGGGCCTGAGTGAGGCCTAGCGTCAGCCCCCTAGCTGCAGACACAGTCAGGGTACGACTTAGGAGCAGCATAAACACCTTGGTTGGGTCAGCGAAAGGTCATAGTGAAAGACATAAGCAGGCCTTGAGTGAGTCACAGAATCAAGGCCTCACTTAGGGAAAGCTTCAGGGCCTGAGTTAGGCACAGTGTCAGGTCTTCACTTACAGACACCGACCGGTTTGGGACAGTGTCAGGATCGTGCATAGAAATGTGTCAGGAAATTACCTCAGGACAGTGTCCGGATTTTAGTTATTGATTGCAACAGGTGCCATGTTAGGGACAGATTCCGGGCTTTAGTGAGAGATAGTGTCAAGGCCTTTGTTCGGATTAGTCAGGGCTTAGTTAGGGATACTATTAGGGTTTCATTTAGGATAAGATGCAGGACATGAGCTTGGGACAGACTCATGATCCGAGCCAGGGATAGTGTCAGAAAATGACCTGGGTTGGTGTCAAGACCTTAGTTATTTAGAGAATCAGGGCCTAATTTAGGACCTGTGTCAGGGCTTCGGGTAGGGACAGCGTCAGAGCCTGACTTAGGGAGAACGTCTAGGCCTGAGTGAGGCCTAGTGCCAGCCCACCTGCTGGAGACACAGTCAGGGCATGACGTAGGAACAGCATCAGGGCCTTTGTGGGGTCAGCATGCAGGTCATAGTGAAAGACATGAACAGGGCCTGTGTTAGTCACAGAATCAAGGCCTCAGTTAGGGAAAGCTTCAGGGCCTGAGTTAGGAACAGCCTCAGGTCTTCACTTAAGGACGGCAACAGGCTTTCTTTTGGAAAGTATCAGAACAGTGGATAGAAATGAGTCAGGATATTAGCTCAGGACAGTGTCTGGGTTTTAGTTATTGATTGCAACAGGTCCCATGTTAGGGAGGGATTCCGGGCTTTAGTGAGAGATAGTGTCAAGGCCTTTGTTCGGATTAGTCAGGGCTTAGTTAGGGATACTATTAGGGTTTCATTTAGGATAAGATGCAGGACATGAGCTTGGGACAGAGTCAGGTTCCAGGCCAGGGATAGCGTCACGAAATGACCCAGGAAAAGCATGAAGACCTTCGTTATTGAGAGCCTCAGGGCCTTACTTAGGACCAGCGTGAGGGTCTAAATCAGGACCACTGCCAGGGCTTCCTATACAGACAGCGTCAGAGCATAAGGAAGGTACAGCCAAAGGGCCTAAGTGAGGCTTATCTTTAGGGCCTGAGTTCGGGACACTGTCAGGGCATGACTTAGGAGCAGCAGAAGGGCCTCTGTGGGATCAGCGTGAGGGTCTTCACTAAAGACATTCTCAGGGCCTCTGTTAGGGAGAGCCTCAGGGCCTCATTTTCAGACAGCATCAAGGCTTACTTTGGGTCAGTTTCAGGACCTTAGTAAGACCTGGGTCAGGATATTAACTCAGGATAATATCAGGATTTTAGATATTGGCGGCAGCTGGGCTTTAGTTAGAAACAGTGTCAGGGCCTGAGTTAGGACTAGCATTATAGCCTTTGTTAGGTATAGTCAGGGCCTTTTCTAGGGACAATGTCAGGTTCCGGGCCTTAGTGAGAAGTCGTGTCAAGGCCTTAGGCAGGATTATTCAGGGCCCTAGTTACGGAGAGTGTTAGGGTTTCATTTAGGATAAGATGCAGGACATGAGCTTGGGACAGAGTCAGGTTCCGGGCCAGGGATAGTGTCAGGAAACGACCAAGAGAAAGCGTTAAAACCTTAGTTATTGAGAGCATCGGGGCCTGACTTAGGACCAGAGTCAGGCCCTAAATCACGACCACTGCCCTGGCTTCATATAAGGACAGCATCAGAGCCTAAGTAAGGTACAGCCCAAGTGCCTAAGTGAGGCCTATCTTTAGGATCTGAGTTAGGGAAAGTGTCAGGGCATGACTTAGGAGCAGCAGAAGGGCCTCTGTGTGATCAGCCTGAGGGTCTTCATTAAAGACATTATCAGGGCCTCTGTTAGGGAGAGCCTCAGGACCTCATTTTCGGACAGCATCAAGGCTTACTTTGGGTCAGTTTCAGGACCTTGGTAAGACCTGGGTCAGGATATTAACTCAGGATAGCATCAGGACTTTAGATATTGGCGGCAGTAGGGCCTTAGTTAGAGTCAGTGTCAGGGTCTGAGTTAGGAATATCATTATGGCCTTTGTTAGGTATAGTGTCAGGGAGTGAGCTAGGAGTAGTGTCAGGGTCCGAGTTACGTGTAATGTCAGGGTCTTGGTTAGGGACAGTGTCAGCGCCTGGGTTAGCACGAGTCTCCAGGCCGTAGTTAGGGAGCGGTTCACAGCATCGGGAGTAATTTCAGCGCCTTATTTATGTTCAGCATCAGGGATGATTTAGTTAGCATAAGAGGAGCCATTCCTGCAAGAACCCTGAAGGCCAACACACAAGAATGTAAAAGTGAACCATGCACGCTGCTATGAAGGAATATTCCACAGCAGTTGAGTACACTTTGTTTAAGGTTAACAAGAGTTTAAAAGTTATTGTTTTAAGAAACCAATATTCATATGATGAAAGAATTTCATCGTAAAGAATCTCTTTCCCTAAACTTGACATTAGCTAAAGTCAAGATTAGATTAAGGTCTAGGGGTAGTGTCAGTTAATGACCTAGATTTGGTGTCAAGACCTTAGTTACTTAGAGAATCAAGGCCTAAAATTTAGGACCTGCGTCAAGATTTTCGGTAGGGACAGATTCAGACCTGACTTATGGAGAACGTCAAGGCCTGAGTGAGGCCTAGCGTCAGCCCCCTAGCTGCAGACACAGTCAGGGTACGACTTAGGAGCAGCATAAACACCTTGGTTGGGTCAGTGAAAGGTCATAGTGAAAGACATGAGCAGGCCTTGAGTGAGTCACAGAATCAAGGCCTCACTTAGGGAAAGCTTCAGGGCCTGAGTTAGGCACAGTGTCAAGTCTTCACTTAAAGACACCGACAGGTTTGGGACAGTGTCAGGATCGTGCATAGAAATGTGTCAGGAAATTATCTCAGGACAGTGTCCGGATTTTAGTTATTGATTGCAACAGGTGCCATGTTAGGGACAGATTCCGGGCTTTAGTGAGAGATAGTGTCAAGGCCTTTGTTCGGATTGGTCAGGGCTTAGTTAGGGATACTATTAGGGTTTCATTTAGGATAAGATGCAGGACATTAGCTTGGGACAGAGTCAGGTTCCGGGCCAGGGATAGCGTCACGAAATGACCCAGGAAAAGCGTGAAGACCTTCGTTATTGAGAGCCTCAGGGCCTTACTTAGGACCAGCGTGAGGGTCTAAATCAGGACCACTGCCAGGGCTTCCTATACAGACAGCGTCAGAGCATAAGGAAGGTACAGCCAAAGGGCCTAAGTGAGGCATATCTTTAGGGCCTGAGTTCGGGACACTGTCAGGGCATGACTTAGGAGCAGCAGAAGGGCCTCTGTGGCATCAGCGTCAGGTTCTTCATTAAAGACATTATCAGGGCCTCTGTTAGGGAGAGCCTCAGGGCCTCATTTATGGACAGCATCAAGGCTTACTTTGGGTCAGTTTCAGGACCTTGGTAAGACCTGGGTCAGGATATTAACTCAGGATAGTATCCGGATTTTAGATATTGGCGGCAGCTGGGCTGTAGTTAGAAACAGTGTCAGGGCCTGAGTTAGGACTAGCATTATAGCCTTTGTTAGGTATAGTGTCAGGGACTGAGCTAGGAGTTTTGTCAGGGCCTGAGCTAGGATGAGCCTCCAGGCCTCAGTTTGGGAGGGGTTCACAGCCTTGGGAGGAGTTTCCTGAATTTAACTAGGGAAAACATCAGGGATTTAGCATAATAAGAGTTAGTTCGTTAGCATAAGAGGAGGTATTCCTACAAGCACCCTGAAAGCCAACACAGGCAAATGCAGAAGTAAACCAGGCAGGCTGGTATAAAGGAATATTCCACAGAAGTTGAGTACATTTTGTTTAAGTTCAGTAAGAGTTTAAACATTATTTTTTTCAGAAAACTCTATTCAGAAGATGAAAGAATTTCATCCTAAAGAATCTCTTGAGCTAAATTTAACATTAGCAAAAGAGAAGTTTACGTTCAGGTCTAGGGCTAGTGTCAGGTAATGACCTAGGTTTGGAATCAAGCCCTTAGTTACTTATAGAATCAGGGCCTAATTTAGGATCTGTGCCAGGGCTTTGGGTAGGGACAGTGTCAGAGCCTGGTATAGGGAGAAAGTGAGGGCCTGAGTGAGGCCTAGCATCAGGCCCCTAGATGCAGACACTGTCAGGGCATGACTTAGGAGCAGTATCAGGGCGTTTGTGGAGTTGTTAGACCTGAACGGTCTCTGAGGGGTCCCAGCTTGCCCAAGAACCGCCAAGAGTCGAGAGTCGCTGCAACACGCAAGAGGTTTATTAGGAGCCGGTGCACCGGGGTTCCTTGGTCCTCACGCAGGAGGCCGAAGAGGAACCCCCCCCAAGCAGAATTACATACATTTTATAGTTTTCATTATGCAAAGTGTGGATATATCAAGGGTTTTTTTCTCATTGGTTTGTTTGTTCCTGGACCGGAGTGGGGACTTGGCTCTAGTTCCTTCATTGGTTAGCTGTTGGATGCCTACTTTACATTTACCGGAGTGGGGGTTGAGTCACATGAGTTATGGTTGGCTAGGGCGACCTTTAAACTCTGGCTTAGTCATTCTTATCACCCGCCATACTGGTTTGCTGAGGTTTCATCCCCCGCCATACTTGTTTGCTCGGAGCGGTTTCTGCCCAGGGCGGGGACATTCCATTATCTTATTGCCAGTGAAAAAGCTTAAAGCTCAAAAGTATCGATAGGGAAGTAGGGGTGTAAGTATAGTTGAGGCCCTACATTCCCCCCTTTTCTTTTTGCAACTAATTTCAATCATGAAATTTCAGTCTCTCTCTGCAAGCTTTGATATTGTTGTCTTAGCATTAACACTTGTACTGCACTGACACGTTGTCTGATAAAGGCTATCAAGCGATTTAAAATGCATGGTCCAAAAGTTAAGAGCAGCAACAAAATAATGAGGGGTCCTAACAAGGTGGAAATTAAAGTAGTAAGCCAGGGTGATTTGTCAAACCATGATTGGAACCATCCTTTTTGATTTTCCCTTTCTTGTTGCCTTTTGTCCAGGCGCTCCCTAAGCCTGTCCATAGTTTCGGTGATAGCCCCAGAATGATCAATATAAAAACAACATTCCTCTTTTAATGCGGCACAGAGTCCTCCTTCTTTAAGAAATAGTAGATCTAATCCCCTCCGGTTTTGCATCACTACCTCAGAGAGTGAAGTAAGTGACTCCTTTAACTGAGTTATAGAGCTTTCTAATGCCCGGAGTTCAACATCCACAGCCTGTCTCAGGCTATCATAATAGTGAGGTTGCTGGATAAGGGCTGTTGCACCTGTCTCTATTCCAGCCGCCATTCCCAACCCTAAAAGCACAGCCAGGGTAAGAGTCACAGGTTCCGGCCCAAATTTGAGGAAAATTTTATCCGAGTTATCATGTGGGGTGTTAGCTAGGTCATAATGATCAGACATGCCCCATGCTGACATCCCAATTGTCAACTTACATACATCAGGAAACAGATCAGGCCACCAAGTCTAAGGGGGTGCGGTGTGACTAACCGACCAGATCACATCTCCAGTCTGGGAGATGACTTGCCAGGTCAGCCGCTGGGGCATGTGAGGGCTAAAGTCACTCACGATTAGCTGAGGCAGCAGAGTCAGGATTATGAGCCGGATGATCGCAGGAGCTTGAGCTTGAGCGGGTTGCTGGTTTTCTGGACTTTTTATTCTGGTGTTGCTGAAGTTGGGAATGGGGTCAAGCCTCCGGTGGATGTTGGGGCCGCCTTAACGTGCGAGGCGTGGATCCAGGCGGCTATGCCGTCTACCTTGACTGCAGTTGGAGTGGTGAGCAGCACGATGTAGGGGCCCTTCCAACGGGGTTCTAGGGTCTGGGTCCGGTGCCGACGGACGTATACGGAGTCCCCGACTTGGAAGGGATGGGCTTCTGCAGGGGTCCCGGGCCGGTATGCCTCTGCCAACTGAGACCACACTTCCTTCTGGACCAGCTGGAGCCCCAACAGCCTGGCATACAGATCAGTGTTATTTTGACAGTCGGGGCTGATACCTTCCCCCAGTGTGAGCAGAGGGGGAGGTGCCCCGTACAGAATTTTAAAAGGAGTGAGGTGATAGCGAGAAGGAGTGTTTCTGGCCCGAAACAGGGCCAGGGGAAGGAGCACCGTCCAATCAGTACCGCCAGTCTCTATGGACAATTTAGTCAAGGTCTCTTTTAGAGTCCTATTCATCCTTTTTACCTGTCCTGAACTTTGGGGTCTATAGGCACAATGTAATTTCCAATCAGTCCCCAGGTATTTGGCCACACCCTGACTTACCTGGGCGACGAAGGCGGGTCCATTATCAGATCCTATTACCTTAGGAGCTCCAAACCTGGGGAAAATTTCTTCTAATATCTTCTTGGCTACCACATTCGCTGTCTCCTTTTTGGTGGGGAAGGCTTCTATCCATCCTGAGAAAGTATCTATAAAGACTAAGAGATATCTGTTACCGTATCTTCCTGGACGGATTTTAGTGAAGTCGACTTTCTAGTAAGCTCCAGGTCGGTCTCCTCGGAGCCTCTTACCGCTGGCCACATTTCCTTATTTTTGATTTCTTTTCCTGCCGAGGTCAATAAGCCCCTCTGCTGGTAAATGGCACCGTAGACATGTGCAGTGGCAAAAGCATACCTGCTGTCCGTATAAATGTTAACCTTTTTATTTTCTGCTAACTCTAAGGCCTTTGTCATGGCTATCAGTTCAGCCCGTTGAGCGGATGTTCCTTGTGGCAATGCAGCCGCCCATATGACTTCTTTTCCGTCTACCACCGCAGCTCCCGCCCGCCGCTTACCTTCATCCAGAAAACTGCTTCCATCCGTGAACCAAGTGAAGGCGGCGTCAGAGAGGGGCTGGTCCATCAGGTCGGGCCTTGTTCCATGGGCTGCCGCTAGTACCTCCTGACAATCATGGATAATTGTGGTGCCTTCTAGGTCAGGGTCAGGCAGCAAAGTAGCTGGGTTCAGCCCCGTGGCTGAAGTAAATTTAATGCGGTCCGAATTCAGGAGCAGAGTCTGATAATGTGTCATTCTGGCGTTGGTGAGCCATCTATCAGGCGGTTGGCGAATTACACTTTCTAGTGCATGAGGTGTAGTTATTGTCAGATTTTGTCCCAAAGTCAGTTTATCTGCATCTTTTACCAGTGTGGCCACGGCAGCAATTATTTTCAGACAGGCAGGCCAGCCAGCTGCCACAGGGTCTAATTTCTTTGATAGGTATGCAACAGGGCGATTCCAAGGGCCCAGCTTTTGAGTCAGTACTCCCTTTGCAATACCTTTGTTTTCTGCCACATATAGATGAAAAGGTTTAGTTACATCGGGTAGCCCTAGGGCCGGGGCTGATAGCAAGGCTCTCTTAATTTGGTCAAAAGCCTTGTCACCCCATGTGAATGGGGTGCCGCTCTTGGTTAGGGGGTACAGAGGGGCTGCCAGTTCAGCAAACCCCGGAATCCATAGTCTGCAGAATCCAGCCGTCCCCAAGAATTTTCTGACCTGTTTGGGACTCTTAGGGGCAGGTATTCGGGCCACAGTGTCTTTTCTGCTTTCTGAGAGCCATCTCTGTCCTTCTTTTAGTAAATACCCCAGGTAACTGACCTGTCGCTGACAGATTTGTGCTTTCTTTGCTGAAGCCCGATATCCCAGTGTCTCAAGTTCCGTTAATAGCCTTTTAGTTCTCCCTGACGCAGTCTTCTTGGGTCTCTGCCGATAAAAGAATATCATCAACATATTGAAGCAGAGTTACCTGGGGGTTAGATTCTCTGTACGATGCCAGGTCCTGATGCAGCGCTTCATCGAAGATGGTAGGAGAATTTTTAAATCCTTGAGGCAGGCGTGTCCAAGTCAGCTGGCCTGCCATTCCCGAGGCAGGGTCCTTCCACTCGAAAGCAAAGTAGGGCTGGCTGAGGGAGGAAAGTCTCAAACAAAAGAAAGCATCCTTAAGATCCAAGACAGTGTACCAAGTATGTTGAGGTGGGAGAGTACTCAAGAGGTTATAAGGATTTGGCACAGTGGGGTGCAAGTCTGTTACCTGCTTGTTTACCTCTCGTAGATCCTGTACTGGCCTGTAGTCATTAGTCCCTGGCTTCTTAACAGGCAGGAGAGGCGTGTTCCATGCTGATTGGCATCTCACCAGGATTCCTAATTTCAGCAGTCTCTGTATATGCGGACGGATGCCGTCCCGAGCCTCTTTGCTCATAGGGTATTGGCGGATTGTTACTGGTGTGGCGGTAGCCTTAAGTTCCATTACCACCGGGGGGCGGTATTTTGCCATCCCCATCCCAGCAGTCTCAGCCCAGGCCTGAGGGAACCTGGTCATCCAGTCCTGCATATCAGTTTGAGGAGGTGAGGGTTTCTCATAGATCCTGTGTTCATCTTCTAATTTCATAGTTAAAATCTGGAGGAGCCTTCCCTGGCTATCCGTTATGGTGGGTCCCCCGGGCTGGAAGTGAATCTGTGCCCCGACTTTGGAGAGTAGGTCTCTCCCCAACAGCGGATAGGGGCATTCTGGAATGACCAGAAATGAGTGGGTCACTTGCCCCATTCCAAGATCTACAGTCCGGCGGGTGGTCCAAGAATATTGTTTATTTCCTGTAGCCCCTTGGACCCATGACCGCTTGTCTGAGAGAGGCCCTCTTGGTTGCAGGAGGACTGAGTGCTGAGCTCCAGTATCCACCAAAAACTGAACTGGTTCCCCCTCAACTTTCAGGGTTACCCTGGGCTCGGGGAGAGGGTCCGAGCCCTGACTTTCCTAATCTTCCTCTTCCAGGGGTAAAATTTTGTCTCTGGTTGGTTTTTCCCCATTCTTCTTTTTAGGGCATTCTCTTACCCAGTGACCTTTTTCTTTACAGTAAGCACATTGATCCTTGTCTAATGGTCGCCTTCCTGTCCGCCCTTCCTGTCTATTCCTGTCTCTAATATTTCTTCCTCTGACTACAGTGGCCAGTATCTTACTCAAATTCCTCTCTTGTCGCTTGTCCCGCCTTAATTCACGGGCCTTTTGCTCCCTCTGCTTCCTTTCTTCCCTTTCCTCTTCTGTTTCCCTCTTATTACATACTTTATCTGCCTCTTTTACTAAGTCCTGAATTGAGAAACCTTGTAGGCCATCCAGCCTTTGTAACTTCTTTCTAATGTCAGGGGCCGCCTGGTCAATAAAGGCCATTGCTATGGTGGCCTTATGTTCCTCAGAAGTTGGATCATAAGGAGTGAACCGTCTAAAAGCCTCCATTAAGCGTTCTAGGAACACGGTTGGTGACTCCTGGGGCCCCTGAGTTACCTCTCTTACCTTGGCCAAATTCGTGGGGCGCCTGGCCGCTCCATGGAGACCCGCCACCAGAGCCTGGCGATACATCTTTAGGTGCTCCTTACCTTCTGGGGTATTGAAGTCCCAAATCGGCCTGACGAGTGGAAAACCGGCATCAATCTCGTTAGGCAACTGGGTAGGTTGCCCATTGGCGCCTAACACATTCTTTCTAGCCTCCAAGAGAACCCGTTGCCTTTCCTCAGTTGTGGGGAGAGTCTGGAGGAGCTGTTGACAATCGTCCCAGGTGGGTTGGTGGGAGAAGACAAGAGACTCTATTAAAGCAGTGAGAGCCTGTGGATTTTCAGAGAAAGTAGGGTTATGCATCTCCCAGTTACAAAGATCTGCAGAGGAAAAGGGCCAGTATTGGAGGGGCCTCGATCAGAAGGACTTGGGCCCCCCCACGAGCGGCGCCGGGGAGGTGGAGCATGAGCGCACGTGTTAGAGCGCGGCGACGGGTCTGGTTCCCTCGGCCCCGGGATTCGGCGAGCCCTGCTGCCGGGGGGCTGTAACACTCGGGGAGGGGTGGGCCCGCTGCCGCCGACGCCGACGCCGCCGACGCCGGCGCCGCCGCCGCTGGCCAGCCGCCGAGACGATGACGACCGCGACGACGACGACGGGGCCCCCCCGAGCCACCTTCCCCACCGGCCTTCCCAGCCGTCCCGGAGCCGGTCGCGGCGCACCGCCGCGGTGGAAATGCGCCCGGCGGCGGCCGGTCGCCGGCCGGGGGGCGGTCCCCCGCCGGCCCTACCCCCGGCCCCGCCCGCCTACCCCCGCGACCCTCCCGCCCCCATCCGCCCGCGGAGACGCGGGGGGGGGGGGGGGGGAGAGGCGAGGGGCGGAGGGAGGGCGGGAGGAGGGGTTGGGAGGAACGGGGAGCGGGAAAGATCCGCCGGGCCGCCGGCACGGCCGGACCCGCCGCCGGGTTGAATCCTCCGGGCGGACTGCGCGGACCCCATCCGTTTACCTCTTAACGGTTTCACGCCCTCTTGAACTCTCTTCAAAGTTCTTTTCAACTTTCCCTTACGGTACTTGTTGACTATCGGTCTCGTGCCGGTATTTAGCCTTAGATGGAGTTTACCACCCGCTTTGGGCTGCATTCCCAAGCAACCCGACTCCGGGAAGACCCGGGCCCGGCGCGCCGGGGGCCGCTACCGGCCTCACACCGTCCACGGGCTGGGCCCTAGACTTAACTTCGGTCCAGTGACTTAGAGTGAGAGAGAGAGACGTCGTCATAGTTTGTCCCATTATTGTCCGTCAGGAGAAAGATAGAGCACAGGAGAACAATAAAATTTCAGAAGACACACATTAATATTGCCGCCGCGAGCTCGTTTTAAAACTGCAACCAACTCAGATTCAGATGGCAGTTTGTATATCCTGCCAGGACCGATGAAGGGGAGACAAAATTTGTCTCTCCTTCCAGATGGACCACCAGGGCGTCCCCCAGGGTCCGTGGACACCAGCTATTGGCACGTCTGCCTAGCCAGGAGTCCAATACAGATTTCACAGAGAGCCGGTTCGCACGGCTTCTTTCTGATGGCGGCTTACAGAGGACAGAAGACGAACAGACAGACAATTAGGCCTACCTGATACCTCCAACTCCCGAGGTTCCGGCGACCCGGGGCGAGTGGGGATCCCGGACGAGCCCCCAAACTGTTAGACCTGAACGGTCTCTGAGGGGTCCCAGCTCGCCCAAGAACCGCCAAGAGTCGAGAGTCGCTGCAACACGCAAGAGGTTTATTAGGAGCCGGTGCACCGGGGTTCCTTGGTCCTCACGCAGGAGGCCGAAGAGGAACCCCCCCCAAGCAGAATTACATACATTTTATAGTTTTCATTATGCAAAGTGTGGATATATCAAGGGTTTTTTTCTCATTGGTTTGTTTGTTCCTGGACCGGAGTGGGGACTTGGCTCTAGTTCCTTGATTGGTTAGCTGTTGGATGCCTGCTTTACATTTACCGGAGTGGGGGTCTTGGCTCTAGTTCCTTGATTGGTTAGCTGTTGGATGCCTACTTTACATTTACCGGAGTGGGGGTTGAGTCACATGAGTTATGGTTGGCTAGGGCGACCTTTAAACTCTGGCTTAGTCATTCTTATCACCCGCCATACTGGTTTGCTGAGGTTTCATCCCCCGCCATACTTGTTTGCTCGGAGCGGTTTCTGCCCAGGGCGGGGACATTCCATTATCTTATTGCCAGTGAAAAAGCTTAAAGCTCAAAAGTATCGATAGGGAAGTAGGGGTGTAAGTATAGTTGAGGCCCTACAGAGTCAGCATTCGGGTCATAGTGAAAGACATGAGCAGGGCTTGAGTGAGTCACAGAATCAAGGCCTGGGTTAAGGAAAGCTTCAGGGCCTGAGTTAGGCACAGCCTCACGTCTTCAGTTAAGGAGAGCGACAGGGCTCTCTTTGGGACAGTGTCAGAACCTTGGATAGAAATGTGTCAGCATATTAGCTCAGGATAGTGTCCGGATTTTAGTTATTGATTGCAGCAGGACCCATGTTAGGGACAGATTCCAGGCCTTAGTGAGAGATAGTGTCAAGACCTTAGTTACTGAGAGCATCAGGGCCTTCTTTAGAAGCAATGTTAGGGCTTCATGTAAAAATCGCATCCCGGACTGGCTTGGGGTGAGCGACAGGGCCTGAGTGAGGCCTAGCGTCATTCCTGTAGGTGGGGACACTGTCAGGGCGTGACACAGGAGCAGCATCAGTGCCATTGTTGGATCAGCATTATGGTCTTCGTTAAAGACATGAGCAGGCCTTCTGTTAGGGACAGCTTCACGGCTTACTTAGCGATATTTTCAGGACCTTAGTAAGAGATGGGATAGTAAATTAGCTGAGGATAGTGTGAGGACTTTAGATATTGATGGCATCAGGGCCTTAGTTAGGGACAGTGTCAGGCCTTGAGTTAGGCCTAACATCCAGGCCTTAGTTCGGGACAGTGTCACGGCATGGGGACTCAATTCAGGTCCTGACATGGGCACAGCATAAGGGCTTCAGTTAGCATAAGAGGCAGGACATTAGCTAGGGACAGGGTTAGGGTAAAGTCTAGGGATTGTGTCAGCAAATGACCTCGGGATAGTGTCAAGACCTTAGTTACTGAGAACCTGAGGGCCTTATTTAGGACCAGCATCAGGACCGGACTTAGGGCAAGCAAGAGGGCCTGAGTGAGGCCCAGCTTCAGGCCCCTAGCTGGAGACAGTGTCAGGGCATGACGTCGAAGCAGCATCCGGGCCTTTGTTGGGTCAGCATTCGGATCATAGTTAAGGACATGAGCAGGGCCTGAGTGAGTCAGAGAATCGAGGCCTCCGTTAGGGAAAGCTTCAGGGCCTGAGTTAGGCACAGCCTCAGGTCTTCATTTAAGGACAGCGACAGGCCTTTCTTTGGGACTGTGTCAGGTCCGTGGATAGAAATGTGTCAGCATATTAGCTCAGGATAGTGTCCGGATTTTCATTATTGATTGCAGCAGGGCCCATGTTAGGGATAGATTCTGGGCCTTAGTGAGAGATAGGGTCAATGCCTTAATTAGGATTAGTCCGGGCCTTAGTTAGGGAGAGTATTAGGGTTTCAATTAGGATAAGATGCAGGACATTACCTTGGGAGAGAGTCATGATCCGAGCCAGGGATAGTGTCAGAAAATGACCTGGGTTGGTGTCAAGACCTTAGTTATTTAGAGAATCAGGGCCTAATTTAGGACCTGTGTCAGGGCTTCGGGTAGGGACATCGTCAGAGCCTGACTTAGGGAGAACGTCTAGGCCTGAGTGAGGCCTAGTGCCAGCCCACCTGCTGGACACACAGTCAGGGCATGACGTAGGAACAACATCAGGGCCTTTGTGGGGTCAGCATGCAGGTCATAGTGAAAGACATGAACAGGGCCTGTGTTAGTCACAGAATCAAGGCCTCAGTTAGGGAAAGCTTCGGGGCCTGAGTTAGGAACAGCCTCAGGTCTTCACTTAAGGACGGCAACAGGCTTTCTTTTGGAAAGTATCAGGACAGTGGCTAGAAATGTGTCAGGATATTAGCTCAGGACAGTGTCCTTTTTTTAGTTATTAATTGCAGCAGGGACCATTAGGGACAGATTCCGGGCGCTCGTGAGAGATAGTGTGAAGGCCTTTGTTAGGTTTCGTCAGGGCTTAGTTAGGGAGAGTATTAGGGTTTCATTTAGGATAAGATGCAGGACATGAGCTTGGGACAGAGTCAGGTTCCGGGCCAAGGATAGCGTCACGAAATGACCCAGGAAAAGCGTGAAGACCTTCGTTATTGAGAGCCTCAGGGCCTTACTTAGGACCAGCGTGAGGGCCTAAATCAGGACCACTGCCAGGGCTTCCTATACAGACAGCGTCAGAGCATAAGGAAGGTACAGCCAAAGGGCCTAAGTGAGGCTTATGTTTAGGGCCTGAGTTCGGGACACTGTCAGGGCATGACATAGGAGCAGCAGAAGGGCCTCTGTGGCATCAGCGTGAGGGTCTTCACTAAAGACATTATCAGGGCCTCTGTTAGGGAGAGCCTCAGGGCCTCATTTTCAGACAGCATCAAGGCTTACTTTGGGTCAGTTTCAGGACCTTGGTAAGACCTGGGTCAGGATATTAACTCAGGATAGCATCAGGACTTTAGATATTGGCGGCAGTAGGGCCTTAGTTAGAGTCAGTGTCAGGGTCTGAGTTAGGAATATCATTATGGGCTTTGTTAGGTAATAGTGTCAGGGACTGAGCTAGGAGTAGTGTCAGGGTCCGAGTTACGTGTAATGTCAGGGTCTTGGTTTGGGACAGTGTCAGGGCCTGGTTTAGCACGAGTCTCCAGGCCGTAGTTAGGGACAGGTTCAGAGCATCGGGAGTAATTTCAGCGCCTTATTTATGTTCAGCATCAGGGATGATTTAGTTAGCATAAGAGGAGCCATTCCTGCAAGAACACTGAAGGCCAACACACAAGAATGTAAAAGTAAACCATGCACGCTGCTATGAAGGAATATTCCACAGCAGTTGAGTACACTTTGTTTAAGGTTAACAAGAGTTTAAAAATTATTGTTTTAAGAAACCAATATTCATATGATGAAAGAATTTCATCGTAAAGAATCTCTTTCCCTAAACTTGACATTAGCTAAAGTCAAGATTAGATTAAGGTCTAGGGGTAGTGTCAGTTAATGACCTAGATTTGGTGTCAAGACCTTAGTTACTTAGAGAATCAAGGCCTAAAATTTAGGACCTGCGTCAAGATTTTCGGTAGGGACAGCGTCAGACCTGACTTATGGAGAACGTCAGGGCCTGAGTGAGGCCTAGCGTCAGCCCCCTAGCTGCAGACACAGTCAGGGTACGACTTAGGAGCAGCATAAACACCTTGGTTGGGTCAGCGAAAGGTCATAGTGAAAGACATAAGCAGGCCTTGAGTGAGTCACAGAATCAAGGCCTCACTTAGGGAAAGCTTCAGGGCCTGAGTTAGGCACAGTGTCAGGTCTTCACTTACAGACACCGACCGGTTTGGGACAGTGTCAGGATCATGCATAGAAATGTGTCAGGAAATTACCTCAGGACAGTGTCCGGATTTTAGTTATTGATTGCAACAGGTGCCATGTTAGGGACAGATTCCGGGCTTTAGTGAGAGATAGTGTCAAGGCCTTTGTTCGGATTGGTCAGGGCTTAGTTAGGCATACTATTAGGGTTTCATTTAGGATAAGATGCAGGACATTAGCTTGGGACAGAGTCAGGTTCCGGGCCAGGGATAGCGTCACGAAATGACCCAGGAAAAGCGTGAAGACCTTCGTTATTGAGAGCCTCAGGGCCTTACTTAGGACCAGCGTGAGGGCCTAAATCAGGACCACTGCCAGCGCTTCCTATACAGACAGCGTCAGAGCATAAGGAAGGTACAGCCAAAGGGCCTACGTGAGGCTTATCTTTAGGGCCTGAGTTCGGGACACTGTCAGGGCATGACTTAGGAGCAGCAGAAGGGCCTCTGTGGGATCAGCGTGAGGGTCTTCACTAAAGACATTATCAGGGCCTCTGTTAGGGAGAGCCTCAGGGCCTCATTTTCAGACAGCATCAAGGCTTACTTTGGGTCAGTTTCAGGACCTTGGTAAGACCTGGGTCAGGATATTAACTCAGGATAGCATCAGGACTTTAGATATTGGCGGCAGTAGGGCCTTAGTTAGAGTCAGTGTCAGGGTCTGAGTTAGGAATATCATTATGGCCTTTGTTAGGTATAGTGTCAGGGAGTGAGCTAGGAGTAGTGTCAGGGTCCGAGTTACGTGTAATGTCAGGGTCTTGGTTAGGGACAGTGTCAGCACCTGGGTTAGCACGAGTCTCCAGGCCGTAGTTAGGGAGCGGTTCACAGCATCGGGAGTAATTTCAGCGCCTTAATTATGTTCAGCATCAGGGATGATTTAGTTAGCATAAGAGGAGCCATTCCTGCAAGAACCCTGAAGGCCAACACACAAGAATGTAAAAGTGAACCATGCACGCTGCTATGAAGGAATATTCCACAGCAGTTGAGTACACTTTGTTTAAGGTTAACAAGAGTTTAAAAATTATTGTTTTAAGAAAGCAATATTCATATGATGAAAGAATTTCATCGTAAAGAATCTCTTTCCCTAAACTTGACATTAGCTAAAGTCAAGATTAGATTAAGGTCTAGGGGTAGTGTCAGTTAATGACCTAGATTTGGTGTCAAGACCTTAGTTTCTTAGAGAATCAAGGCCTAAAATTTAGGACCTGCGTCAAGATTTTCGGTAAGGACAGATTCAGACCTGACTTATGGAGAACTTCAAGGCCTGAGTGAGGCCTAGCGTCAGCCCCCTAGCTGCAGACACAGTCAGGGTACGACTTAGGAGCAGCATAAACACCTTGGTTGGATCAGCGAAAGGTCATAGTGAAAGACATGAGCAGGCCTTGAGTGAGTCACAGAATCAAGGCCTCACTTAGGGAAAGCTTCAGGGCCTGAGTTAGGCACAGCGTCAGGTCTTCATTTAATTACACCGACCGGTTTGGGACAGTGTCAGGATCGTGCATAGAAATGTGTCAGGAAATTACCTCAGGACAGTGTCCGGATTTTAGTTATTGATTGCAACAGGTCCCATGTTAGGGACAGATTCTGGGCTTTAGTGAGAGATAGTATCAAGGCCTTTGTTCGGATTAGTCAGGGCTTAGTTAGGGAGAGTATTAGGGTTTCATTTAGGATAAGATGCAGGACATGAGCTTGGGACAGAGTCAGGTTCCGGGCCAGGGATAGCGTCACGAAATGACCCAGGAAAAGCGTGAAGACCTTCGTTATTGAGAGCCTCAGGGCCTTACTTAGGACCAGCGTGAGGGCCTAAATCAGGACCACTGCCAGCGCTTCCTATACAGACAGCGTCAGAGCATAAGGAAGGTACAGCCAAAGGGCCTAAGTGAGGCTTATCTTTAGGGCCTGAGTTCGGGACACTGTCAGGGCATGACTTAGGAGCAGCAGAAGGGCCTCTGTGGGATCAGCGTGAGGGTCTTCACTAAAGACATTATCAGGGCCTCTGTTAGGGAGAGCCTCAGGGCCTCATTTTCAGACAGCATCAAGGCTTACTTTGGGTCAGTTTCAGGACCTTGGTAAGACCTGGGTCAGGATATTAACTCAGGATAATATCAGGACTTTAGATATTGGCGGCAGTAGGGCCTTAGTTAGAGTCAGTGTCAGGGTCTGAGTTAGGAATATCATTATGGGCTTTGTTAGTTACAGTGTCAGGGACTGAGCTAGGAGTAGTGTCAGGGTCCGAGTTACGTGTATTGTCAGGGTCTTGGTTTGGGACAGTGTCAGGGCCTGGTTTAGCACGAGTCTCCAGGCCGTAGTTAGGGACAGGTTCAGAGCATCGGGAGTAATTTCAGCGCCTTATTTATGTTCAGCATCAGGGATGATTTAGTTAGCATAAGAGAAGCCATTCCTGCAAGAACCCTGAAGGCCAACACACAAGAATGTAAAAGTGAACCATGCACGCTGCTATGAAGGAATATTCCACAGCAGTTGAGTACACTTTGTTTAAGGTTAACAAGAGTTTAAAAATTATTTTTTTACGAAACCAATATTCATATGATGAAAGAATTTCGTCATAAAGAATCTGTTTCCCTAAACTTGACATTAGCTAAAGTCAAGATTAGATTAAGGTCTAGGGGTAGTGTCAGTTAATGACCTAGATTTAGTGTCAAGACCTTACTTACTTAGAGAATCAAGGACTAAAATTTAGGACCTGCGTCAAGATTTTCGGTAGGGACAGCGTCAGACCTGACTTATGGAGAACGTCAGGGCCTGAGTGAGGCCTATCGTCAGCCCCGTAGCTGTAGACACAGTCAGGGCATGACTTAGGAGCAGCATAAACACCTTGGTTGGGTCAGCGAAAGGTCATAGTGAAAGACATGAGCAGGCCTTGAGTGAGTCACAGAATCAAGGCCTCACTTAGGGAAAGCTGCAGGGCCTGAGTTAGGCACAGCGTCAGGTCTTCACCTAAGGACGGCAACAGGCTTTCTTTTGGAAAGTATCAGGACAGTGGATAGAAAGGAGTCAGGGTAATATCTCAGGACAGTGTCCGAATTTTAGTTATTGATTGCAGCAGGGACCATTAGGGATATATTCTGGGTGTTGGTGAGAGATAGTGTGAAGGCGTTTGTTAGGTTTAATCAGGGCTTAGTTAGGGATACTATTAGGGTTTCATTTAGGATAAGATGCAGGACATGAGCTTGGGACAGAGTCAGGTTCCGGGCCAGGGATAGCGTCGCGAAATGACCCAGGAAAAGCGTGAAGACCTTCGTTATTGAGAGCATCAGGGCCTTACTTAGGACCAGCGTGAGGGCCTAAATCAGGACCACTGCCAGGTCTTCCTATACAGACAGCGTCAGAGCATAAGGAAGGTACAGCCAAAGGGCCTAAGTGAGGCTTATCTTTAGGGCCTGAGTTCGGGACACTGTCAGGGCATGACTTAGGAGCAGCAGAAGGGCCTCTGTGGGATCAGTGTCAGGTTCTTCATTAAAGACATTATCAGGGTCTCTGTTAGGGAGAGCCTCAGGGCCTCATTTATGGACAGCATCAAGGCTTACTTTTAGTCAGTTTCAGGACCTTGGTAAGACCCGGGTCAGGATATTAACTCAGGATAATATCAGGATTTTAGATATTGGCGGCAGCTGGGCTTTAGTTAGAAACAGTGTCAGGGCCTGAGTTAGGACTAGCATTATAGCCTTTGTTAGGTATAGTCAGGGCCTTTTCTAGGGACAATGTCAGGTTCCGGGCCTTAGTGAGAAGTCGTGTCAAGGCCTTAGGCAGGATTATTCAGGGCCCTAGTTACGGAGAGTGTTAGGGTTTCATTTAGGATAAGATGCAGGACATGAGCTTGGGACAGAGTCAGGTTCCGGGCCAGGGATAGTGTCAGGAAACGACCAAGAGAAAGCGTTAAAACCTTAGTTATTGAGAGCATCGGGGCCTGACTTAGGACCAGAGTCAGGCCCTAAATCACGACCACTGCCCTGGCTTCATATAAGGACAGCATCAGAGCCTAAGTAAGGTACAGCCCAAGTGCCTAAGTGGGGCCTATCTTTAGGATCTGAGTTAGGGAAAGTGTCAGGGCATGACTTAGGAGCAGCAGAAGGGCCTCTGTGTGATCAGCCTGAGGGTCTTCATTAAAGACATTATCAGGGCCTCTGTTAGGGAGAGCCTCAGGACCTCATTTTCGGACAGCATCAAGGCTTACTTTGGGTCAGTTTCAGGACCTTGGTAAGACCTGGGTCAGGATATTAACTCAGGATAGCATCAGGACTTTAGATATTGGCGGCAGTAGGGCCTTAGTTAGAGTCAGTGTCAGGGTCTGAGTTAGGAATATCATTATGGCCTTTGTTAGGTATAGTGTCAGGGAGTGAGCTAGGAGTAGTGTCAGGGTCCGAGTTACGTGTAATGTCAGGGTCTTGGTTTGGGACAGTGTCAGGGCCTGGTTTAGCACGAGTCTCCAGGCCGTAGTTAGGGAGCGGTTCACAGCATCGGGAGTAATTTCAGCGCCTTATTTATGTTCAGCATCAGGGATGATTTAGTTAGCATAAGAGGAGCCATTCCTGCAAGAACCCTGAAGGCCAACACACAAGAATGTAAAAGTGAACCATGCACGCTGCTATGAAGGAATATTCCACAGCAGTTGAGTACACTTTGTTTAAGGTTAACAAGAGTTTAAAAATTATTGTTTTAAGAAAGCAATATTCATCTGATGAAAGAATTTCATCGTAAAGAATCTCTTTCCCTAAACTTGACATTAGCTAAAGTCAAGATTAGATTAAGGTCTAGGGGTAGTGTCAGTTAATGACCTAGTTTTAATGTCAAGACCTTACTTACTTGGAGAATCAAGGCCTAAAATTTAGGACCTGCGTCAAGATTTTCGGTAGGGACAGCGTCAGACCTGACTTATGGAGAACGTCAGGGCCTGAGTGAGGCCTATCGTCAGCCCCGTAGCTGTAGACACAGTCAGGGCATGACTTAGGAGCAGCATAAACACCTTGGTTGGGTCAGCGAAAGGTCATAGTGAAAGACATGAGCAGGCCTTGAGTGAGTCACAGAATCAAGGCCTCACTTAGGGAAAGCTTCAGGGCCTGAGTTAGGCACAGCGTCAGGTCTTCACTTAAAGACACCGACCGGTTTGGGACAGTGTCAGGATCATGCATAGAAATGTGTCAGGAAATTACCTCAGGGCCGTGTCCGGATTTTAGTTATTGATTGCAACAGGTCCCATGTTAGGGACAGATTCCGGGCTTTAGTGAGAGATAGTCTGAAGGCCTTTGTTAGGTTTCGTCAGGGCTTAGTTAGGGATACTATTAGGGTTTCATTTAGGATAAGATGCAGGACATGAGCTTGGGACAGAGTCAGGTTCCGGGCCAGGGATAGCGTCACGAAATGACCCAGGAAAAGCGTGAAGACCTTCGTTATTGAGAGCCTCAGGGCCTTACTTAGGACCAGCGTGAGGGCCTAAATCAGGACCACTGCCAGGGCTTCCTATACAGACAGCGTCAGAGCATAAGGAAGGTACAGCCAAAGGGCCTAAGTGAGGCTTATCTTTAGGGCCTGAGTTCGGGACACTGTCAGGGCATGACTTAGGAGCAGCAGAAGGGCCTCTGTGGGATCAGCGTGAGGGTCTTCACTAAAGACATTATCAGGGCCTCTGTTAGGGAGAGCCTCAGGGCCTCATTTTCAGACAGCATCAAGGCTTACTTTGGGTCAGTTTCAGGACCTTGGTAAGACCTGGGTCAGGATATTAACTCAGGATAGCATCAGGACTTTAGATATTGGCGGCAGTAGGGCCTTAGTTAGAGTCAGTGTCAGGGTCTGAGTTAGGAATATCATTATGGGCTTTGTTAGTTACAGTGTCAGGGACTGAGCTAGGAGTAGTGTCAGGGTCCGAGTTACGTGTAATGTCAGGGTCTTGGTTTGGGACAGTGTCAGGGCCTGGTTTAGCACGAGTCTCCAGGCCGTAGTTAGGGACAGGTTCAGAGCATCGGGAGTAATTTCAGCGCCTTATTTATGTTCAGCATCAGGGATGATTTAGTTAGCATAAGAGAAGCCATTCCTGCAAGAACCCTGAAGGCCAACACACAAGAATGTAAAAGTGAACCATGCACGCTGCTATGAAGGAATATTCCACAGCAGTTGAGTACACTTTGTTTAAGGTTAACAAGAGTTTAAAAATTATTTTTTTACGAAACCAATATTCATATGATGAAAGAATTTCGTCATAAAGAATCTGTTTCCCTAAACTTGACATTAGCTAAAGTCAAGATTAGATTAAGGTCTAGGGGTAGTGTCAGTTAATGACCTAGATTTAGTGTCAAGACCTTACTTACTTAGAGAATCAAGGACTAAAATTTAGGACCTGCGTCAAGATTTTCGGTAGGGACAGCGTCAGACCTGACTTATGGAGAACGTCAGGGCCTGAGTGAGGCCTATCGTCAGCCCCGTAGCTGTAGACACAGTCAGGGCATGACTTAGGAGCAGCATAAACACCTTGGTTGGGTCAGCGAAAGGTCATAGTGAAAGACATGAGCAGGCCTTGAGTGAGTCACAGAATCAAGGCCTCACTTAGGGAAAGCTTCAGGGCCTGAGTTAGGCACAGTGTCAGGTCTTCACTTAAAGACACCGACAGGTTTGGGACAGTGTCAGGATCGTGCAAAGAAATGTGTCAGGAAATTATCTCAGGACAGTGTCCGGATTTTACTTATTGATTGCAACAGGTGCCATGTTAGGGACAGATTCCGGGCTTTAGTGACAGATAGTGTCAAGGCCTTTGTTCGGATTGGTCAGGGCTTAGTTAGGGAGAGTATTAGGGTTTCATTTAGGATAAGATGCAGGACATGAGCTTGGGACAGAGTCAGGTTCCGGGCCAGGGATAGCGTCACGAAATGACCCAGGAAAAGCGTGAAGACCTTCGTTATTGAGAGCCTCAGGGCCTTACTTAGGACCAGCGTGAGGGCCTAAATCAGGACCACTGACAGCGCTTCCTATACAGACAGCGTCAGAGCATAAGGAAGTTACAGCCAAAGGGCCTAAGTGAGGCTTATCTTTAGGGCCTGAGTTCGGGACACTGTCAGGGCATGACTTAGGAGCAGCAGAAGGGCCTCTGTGGGATCAGCGTCAGGTTCTTCATTAAAGACATTATCAGGGCCTCTGTTAGGGAGAGCCTCAGGGCCTCATTTATGGACAGCATCAAGGCTTACTTTGGGTCAGTTTCAGGACCTTGGTAAGACCTGGGTCAGGATATTAACTCAGGATAGTATCCGGATTTTAGATATTGGCGGCAGCTGGGCTGTAGTTAGAAACAGTGTCAGGGCCTGAGTTAGGACTAGCATTATAGCCTTTGTTAGGTATAGTGTCAGGGACTGAGCTAGGAGTTTTGTCAGGGCCTGAGCTAGGATGAGCCTCCAGGCCTCAGTTTGGGAGGGGTTCACAGCCTTGGGAGGAGTTTCCTGAATTTAACTAGGGAAAACATCAGGGATTTAGCATAATAAGAGTTAGTTCGTTAGCATAAGAGGAGGTATTCCTACAAGCACCCTGAAAGCCAACACAGGCAAATGCAGAAGTAAACCAGGCAGGCTGGTATAAAGGAATATTCCACAGAAGTTGAGTACATTTTGTTTAAGTTCAGTAAGAGTTTAAACATTATTTTTTTCAGAAAACTCTATTCAGAAGATGAAAGAATTTCATCCTAAAGAATCTCTTGAGCTAAATTTAACATTAGCAAAAGAGAAGTTTACGTTCAGGTCTAGGGCTAGTGTCAGGTAATGACCTAGGTTTGGAATCAAGCCCTTAGTTACTTATAGAATCAGGGCCTAATTTAGGATCTGTGCCAGGGCTTCGGGTAGGGACAGTGTCAGAGCCTGGTATAGGGAGAAAGTGAGGGCCTGAGTGAGGCCTAGCATCAGGCCCCTAGATGCAGACACTGTCAGGGCATGACTTAGGAGCAGCATCAGGGCGTTTGTGGAGTCAGCATTCGGGTCATAGTGAAAGACATGAGCAGGGCTTGAGTGAGTCACAGAATCAAGGCCTGGGTTAAGGAAAGCTTCAGGGCCTGAGTTAGGCACAGCCTCACGTCTTCAGTTAAGGAGAGCGACAGGGCTCTCTTTGGGACAGTGTCAGAACCTTGGATAGAAATGTGTCAGCATATTAGCTCAGGATAGTGTCCGGATTTTAGTTATTGATTGCAGCAGGACCCATGTTAGGGACAGATTCCAGGCCTTAGTGAGAGATAGTGTCAAGACCTTAGTTACTGAGAGCATCAGGGCCTTCTTTAGAAGCAATGTTAGGGCTTCATGTAAAAATCGCATCCCGGACTGGCTTGGGGTGAGCGACAGGGCCTGAGTGAGGCCTAGCGTCATTCCTGTAGGTGGGGACACTGTCAGGGCGTGACACAGGAGCAGCATCAGTGCCATTGTTGGATCAGCATTATGGTCTTCGTTAAAGACATGAGCAGGCCTTCTGTTAGGGACAGCGTCACGGCTTACTTAGCGATATTTTCAGGACCTTAGTAAGAGATGGGATAGTAAATTAGCTGAGGATAGTGTGAGGACTTTAGATATTGATGGCATCAGGGCCTTAGTTAGCGACAGTGTCAGGCCTTGACTTAGACCTAACATCCAGGCCTTAGTTAGGGACAGTGTCACGGCATGGGGACTCAATTCAGGTCCTGACATGGGCACAGCATAAGGGCTTCAGTTAGCATAAGAGGCAGGACATTAGCTAGGGACAGGGTTAGGGTAAAGTCTAGGGATTGTGTCAGCAAATGACCTCGGGATAGTGTCAAGACCTTAGTTACTGAGAACCTGAGGGCCTTATTTAGGACCAGCATCAAGGCCGGAATTGGGCAAGAAACAGGGCCTGAGTGAGGCCCAGCTTCAGGCCCCTAGCTGGAGACAGTGTCAGGGCATGACGTCGAAGCAGCATCCGGGCCTCTGTTGGGTCAGCATTCGGGTCATAGTTAAGGACATGAGCAGGGCCTGAGTGAGTCAGAATCGAGGCCTCCGTTAGGGAAAGCTTCAGGGCCTGAGTTAGGCACAGCCTCAGGTCTTCATTTAAGGACAGCGACAGGCCTTTCTTTGGGACTGTGTCAGGTCCGTGGATAGAAATGTGTCAGCATATTAGCTCAGGATAGTGTCCGGATTTTCATTATTGATTGCAGCAGGGCCCATGTTAGGGATAGATTCTGGGCCTTAGTGAGAGATAGGGTCAATGCCTTAATTAGGATTAGTCCGGGCCTTAGTTAGGGAGAGTATTAGGGTTTCAATTAGGATAAGATGCAGGACATTACCTTGGGACAGAGTCATGATCCGAGCCAGGGATAGTGTCAGAAAATGACCTGGGTTGGTGTCAAGACCTTAGTTATTTAGAGAATCAGGGCCTAATTTAGGACCTGTGTCAGGGCTTCGGGTAGGGACATCGTCAGAGCCTGACTTAGGGAGAACGTCTAGGCCTGAGTGAGGCCTAGTGCCAGCCCACCTGCTGGAGACACAGTCAGGGCATGACGTAGGAACAGCATCAGGGCCTTTGTGGGGTCAGCATGCAGGTCATAGTGAAAGACATGAACAGGGCCTGTGTTAGTCACAGAATCAAGGCCTCAGTTAGGGAAAGCTTCAGGGCCTGAGTTAGGAACAGCCTCAGGTCGTCACTTAAGGACGGCAACAGGCTTTCTTTTGGAAAGTATCAGGACAGTGGCTAGAAATGTGTCAGGATATTAGCTCAGGACAGTGTCCTTTTTTTAGTTATTAATTGCAGCAGGGACCATTAGGGACAGATTCCGGGCTTTAGTGAGAGATAGTGTCAAGGCCTTTGTTCGGATTAGTCAGGGCTTAGTTAGGGATACTATTAGGGTTTCATTTAGGATAAGATGCAGGACATGAGCTTGGGACAGAGTCAGGTTCCGGGCCAGGGATAGCGTCACGAAATGACCCAGGAAAAGCGTGAAGACCTTCGTTATTGAGAGCCTCAGGGCCTTACTTAGGACCAGCGTGAGGGCCTAAATCAGGACCACTGCCAGGGCTTCCTATACAGACAGCGTCAGAGCATAAGGAAGGTACAGCCAAAGGGCCTAAGTGAGGCTTATCTTTAGGGCCTGAGTTCGGGACACTGTCAGGGCATGACTTAGGAGCAGCAGAAGGGCCTCTGTGGGATCAGCGTGAGGGTCTTCACTAAAGACATTATCAGGGCCTCTGTTAGGGAGAGCCTCAGGGCCTCATTTTCAGACAGCATCAAGGCTTACTTTGGGTCAGTTTCAGGACCTTAGTAAGACCTGGGTCAGGATATTAACTCAGGATAGCATCAGGACTTTAGATATTGGCGGCAGTAGGGCCTTAGTTAGAGTCAGTGTCACGGTCTGAGTTAGGAATATCATTATGGGCTTTGTTAGGTATAGTGTCAGGGACTGAGCTAGGAGTAGTGTCAGGGTCCGAGTTACGTGTAATGTCAGGGTCTTGGTTTGGGACAGTGTCAGGGCCTGGTTTAGCACGAGTCTCCAGGCCGTAGTTAGGGAGCGGTTCACAGCATCGGGAGTAATTTCAGCGCCTTATTTATGTTCAGCATCAGGGATGATTTAGTTAGCATAAGAGGAGCCATTCCTGCAAGAACCCTGAAGGCCAACACACAAGAATGTAAAAGTGAACCATGCACGCTGCTATGAAGGAATATTCCACAGCAGTTGAGTACACTTTGTTTAAGGTTAACAAGAGTTTAAAAATTATTGTTTTAAGAAAGCAATATTCATATGATGAAAGAATTTCATCGTAAAGAATCTCTTTCCCTAAACTTGACATTAGCTAAAGTCAAGATTAGATTAAGGTCTAGGGGTAGTGTCAGTTAATGACCTAGTTTTAATGTCAAGACCTTACTTACTTGGATAATCAAGGCCTAAAATTTAGGACCTGCGTCAAGATTTTCGGTAGGGACAGCGTCAGACCTGACTTATGGAGAACGTCAGGGCCTGAGTGAGGCCTATCGTCAGCCCCGTAGCTGTAGACACAGTCAGGGCATGACTTAGGAGCAGCATAAACACCTTGGTTGGGTCAGCGAAAGGTCATAGTGAAAGACATGAGCAGGCCTTGAGTGAGTCACAGAATCAAGGCCTCACTTAGGGAAAGCTTCAGGGCCTGAGTTAGGCACAGCGTCAGGTCTTCACTTAAAGACACCGACCGGTTTGGGACAGTGTCAGGATCATGCATAGAAATGTGTCAGGAAATTACCTCAGGGCCGTGTCCGGATTTTAGTTATTGATTGCAACAGGTCCCATGTTAGGGACAGATTCCGGGCTTTAGTGAGAGATAGTCTGAAGGCCTTTGTTAGGTTTCGTCAGGGCTTAGTTAGGGATACTATTAGGGTTTCATTTAGGATAAGATGCAGGACATGAGCTTGGGACAGAGTCAGGTTCCGGGCCAGGGATAGCGTCACGAAATGACCCAGGAAAAGCGTGAAGACCTTCGTTATTGAGAGCCTCAGGGCCTTACTTAGGACCAGCGTGAGGGCCTAAATCAGGACCACTGCCAGGGCTTCCTATACAGACAGCGTCAGAGCATAAGGAAGGTACAGCCAAAGGGCCTAAGTGAGGCTTATCTTTAGGGCCTGAGTTCGGGACACTGTCAGGGCATGACTTAGGAGCAGCAAAAGGGCCTCTGTGGGATCAGCGTCAGGTTCTTCATTAAAGACATTATCAGGGCCTCTGTTAGGGAGAGCCTCAGGGCCTTATTTATGGACAGCATCAAGGCTTAGTTTTAGTCAGTTTCAGGACCTTGGTAAGACCTGGGTCAGGATATTAACTCAGGATAGTATCAGGATTTTAGATATTGGCGGCAGCTGGGCTTTAGTTAGAAACAGTGTCAGGGCCTGAGTTAGGACTAGCATTATAGCCTTTGTTAGGTATAGTGTCAGGGACTGAACTAGGAGTTGTGTGAGGGCCTTTGCTAGGGACAGTGTCAGGGCCTGAGCTAGGATGAGCCTCCAGGCCTCAGTTTGGGACAGGTTCACAGCCTTGAGACTAATTTCAGGACGTTATTTAGGGACAGCATCAGGGATTTAGTTAGCATAACAGTAGGCATTCCTACAAGCACCCTTTAAGCCAACACACGCAGATGCAGAAGGAAACCATACACGCTGGTATAAAGGAATATTCCGCAGAAGTTGAGTACATTTTGTTTAAGGTCAGTAAGAGTTTAAACATTTTTTTCAGAAAACTCTATTCAGAAGATGAAAGAATTTCATCCAGAAGAATCTCTTTAGATAAATTTGACATTAGCAACGGACAAGGTTACATTCAGGTCTAGGGCTAGTGTCAGGTAATGACCTAGGTTTGGAATCAAGCCCTTAGGTACTTAGAGAATCAGGGCCTAATTGAAGACCTGTGCCAGGGCTTCGGGTAGGGACAGCGTCAGAGCCTGATATAGGGAGAAGGTGAGGGCCTGAGTGAGGCCCCTAGATGCAGACACTGTCAGGGCATGACTTAGGAGCAGCATTCAGGGCGTTTGTGGAGTCAGCATTCGGGTCATAGTGAAAGACATGAGCAGGGCCTGAGTGAGTCAGAGAATCGAGGCCTCAGTTAGGGAAATCTTGAGGTCCTGAGTTAGGCACAGCCTCTCGTCTTCAGTTAAGGACAGCGACAGGCCTTTCTTTGGGACTGTGTCTGGTGGGTGGATAGAAATGTGTCAGGATATTAGCTCAGGATAGTGTCCGGATTTTCATTATTGACTGCAGAAGGTCCCATGTTAGGGACAGATTCTGGGCCTTAGTGAGAGATAGGGTGAAAGTCTTAGTTAGGATCAGTGAGCGACTTAGTTAGGGAGAGTATTAGGGTTTCAATTAGGATAAGATGCAGGACATTAGCTTGGGACAGAGTCACGATCCGAGCCAGGGATAGTGTCAGCCAATGACCTGGGTTGGTGTCAAGACCTTAGTTACTTAGAGAATCAGGGCCTAATTTAGGACCTGTGTCAGGGTTTCGGGTAGGGACAGCGTCAGAGCCTGACTTAGGGAGAACATCTAGGCCTGAGTGCGGCCTAGTGTCAGCCCACTAGCTGGAGACACAGGGCATGACGTAGGAATAGCATCAGGGCCTTTGTTGGGTCAGCATTCGGGTCATAGTGAAAGAAATGAGCAGGGCCTGTGTTAGTCACAGAATCAAGGCCTCAGTTAGGGAAAGTTTCAGGGCCTGAGTTAGGCACAGCCTCAGGTCTTCACCTAAGGACTGCAACAGGCTTTCTTTTGGAAAGTATCAGGACAGTGGATAGAAAGGAGTCAGGGTAATAGCTCAGGACAGTGTCCAGATTTTAGTTATTGATTGCAGCAGGGACCATTAGGGATATATTCTGGGTGTTGGTGAGAGATAGTGTGAAGGCGTTTGTTAGGTTTAATCAGGGCTTAGTTAGGGATACTATTAGGGTTTCATTTAGGATAAGATGCAGGACATGAGCTTGGGACAGAGTCAGGTTCCGGGCCAGGGATAGCGTCGCGAAATGACCCAGGAAATGCGTGAAGACCTTCGTTATTGAGAGCATCAGGGCCTTACTTAGGGCCAGCGTCAGGGCCTAAATCAGGACCACTGCCAGGTCTTCCTATACAGACAGCATCAGAGCATAAGGAAGGTACAGCCAAAGGGCCTAAGTGAGGCTTATCTTTAGGGCCTGAGTTCGGGACACTGTCAGGGCATGACTTAGGAGCAGCAGAAGGGCCTCTGTGGGATCAGTGTCAGGTTCTTCATTAAAGACATTATCAGGGTCTCTGTTAGGGAGAGCCTCAGGGCCTCATTTATGGACAGCATCAAGGCTTACTTTTAGTCAGTTTCAGGACCTTGGTAAGACCCGGGTCAGGATATTAACTCAGGATAATATCAGGATTTTAGATATTGGCGGCAGCTGGGCTTTAGTTAGAAACAGTGTCAGGGCCTGAGTTAGGACTAGCATTATAGCCTTTGTTAGGTATAGTCAGGGCCTTTTCTAGGGACAATGTCAGGTTCCGGGCCTTAGTGAGAAGTCGTGTCAAGGCCTTAGGCAGGATTATTCAGGGCCCTAGTTACGGAGAGTGTTAGGGTTTCATTTAGGATAAGATGCAGGACATGAGCTTGGGACAGAGTCAGGTTCCGGGCCAGGGATAGTGTCAGGAAACGACCAAGAGAAAGCGTTAAAACCTTAGTTATTGAGAGCATCGGGGCCTGACTTAGGACCAGAGTCAGGCCCTAAATCACGACCACTGCCCTGGCTTCATATAAGGACAGCATCAGAGCCTAAGTAAGGTACAGCCCAAGTGCCTAAGTGAGGCCTATCTTTAGGATCTGAGTTAGGGAAAGTGTCAGGGCATGACTTAGGAGCAGCAGAAGGGCCTCTGTGGGATCAGCCTGAGGGTCTTCATTAAAGACATTATCAGGGCCTCTGTTAGGGAGAGCCTCAGGACCTCATTTTCGGACAGCATCAAGGCTTACTTTGGGTCAGTTTCAGGACCTTGGTAAGACCTGGGTCAGGATATTAACTCAGGATAGCATCAGGACTTTAGATATTGGCGGCAGTAGGGCCTTAGTTAGAGTCAGTGTCAGGGTCTGAGTTAGGAATATCATTATGGCCTTTGTTAGGTATAGTGTCAGGGAGTGAGCTAGGAGTAGTGTCAGGGTCCGAGTTACGTGTAATGTCAGGGTCTTGGTTAGGGACAGTGTCAGCGCCTGGGTTAGCACGAGTCTCCAGGCCGTAGTTAGGGAGCGGTTCACAGCATCGGGAGTAATTTCAGCGCCTTATTTATGTTCAGCATCAGGGATGATTTAGTTAGCATAAGAGGAGCCATTCCTGCAAGAACCCTGAAGGCCAACACACAAGAATGTAAAAGTGAACCATGCACGCTGCTATGAAGGAATATTCCACAGCAGTTGAGTACACTTTGTTTAAGGTTAACAAGAGTTTAAAAGTTATTGTTTTAAGAAACCAATATTCATATGATGAAAGAATTTCATCGTAAAGAATCTCTTTCCCTAAACTTGACATTAGCTAAAGTCAAGATTAGATTAAGGTCTAGGGGTAGTGTCAGTTAATGACCTAGATTTGGTGTCAAGACCTTAGTTACTTAGAGAATCAAGGCCTAAAATTTAGGACCTGCGTCAAGATTTTCGGTAGGGACAGATTCAGACCTGACTTATGGAGAACGTCAAGGCCTGAGTGAGGCCTAGCGTCAGCCCCCTAGCTGCAGACACTGTCAGGGCATGACTTAGGAGCAGCATCAGGGCCTTGGTTGGGTCAGCGAAAGGTTATAGTGAGACATGAGCAGGGCTTGAGTGAGTCACAGAATCAAGGCCTCGGTTAAGGAAAGCTTCAGGGCCTGAGTTAGGCACAGCCTCAGGTCTTCACTTAAGGATACCGACAGGGCTTTTTTTGGGACAGTCAGGATGGTGCACAGAAATGTGTCAGGAAATTATCTCAGGACAGTGTCCGCATTTTAGTTATTGTTTGCAGCAGGGACCATTAGGGACAGATTTTGGGCCGTAGTGAGATATAGTGTTAAGGCCTTAGTTAGGATTAGTCTGTGCCTTTGTCATGGAGTGTATTAGGGTTTCAGTTAGGAAAAGATGCAGGACATTAGCTTGGGACAGAGTTAGGTCCGTTCCAGGCATAGTGCCAAAAAATTATTGAGAGCATCAGGACCTTAGTTAGGCCCAGTGACAGGGCCCTAAATCCGGACGTCTTCCAGCGTTTTGTATACAGATAGCGTCAGAGCCTATCTAAAGTACAGCTAAAGGGCCTAAGTGAGGCCTGTCTTTAGGGCCTGAGTTAGTGCCACTGTCAGGACATGTCTTAGGAGCAGCATAAGGGCCTCTGTGGGATCAATGTGAGGATCTTTGAAGACATTATCAGGGATTCTATTAGGGATAGCCTCATGCCCCCATTTATGGACAGCATCAAGGCTTACTTTGGGTCAGTTTCAGGAGCTTGGTAAGACCTGGGTCAGGATATTAGCTCAGGATAATGTCAGGGCTTTAGATATTGTTGGCATCTGGGCCTTAGTTAGAGACAGCGTCAGGGACTGAGTTAGGGAGAATTTCAGGGCCTTAGTTATGCTAGAGACTCCAAGACCTTCCCTGAGTTCTAAAGGGCTGATTCGAACAGTTGCTAATCATGGAAAGGAGGGACTGCACAGACCAAAGAAGAACAGAATAGAATGAACAGTGCAGCCTTGGGCCAAGATTCTGGTTTTGCCTCAAGGGATACAGTTAAGAGCATCTTTGGGCTCTTTAGCAACCTAAACCCCCCCACAAAATAGAAGATTTTAGTCTTCATTCCAGAGAAGGTCCTCAAGAGACCATCTGAGGTCAGGTTATATTTAGTTAAGGCCCTGTACACACAGTAATCCTTAGGATACCTGTCTCCTTAAACCATTGCTGTAAAACTCCTCACCAGATCCTCCTGCATTGGGACACACGGTTTTTGAGGGTCGGAGTTTTCTGTGTCCCCCTTTGGCTGCCAAAGGAGTAAAGCTATTCTTCTCTACTTCCTGCAAACCTCTCTCTCTGAGATTTGATTTGGCACTGGTGCACAGAGGTTGAGTTTTCGACATCAAATTTAGTACCCAATGTGGGGCTGACTTGGGGATCCCCCTGTGGGTCCCCTGACTTGATCGGACACTGAGATTTTCTCCACACTAGTCTCTTTCGAGAGAGTGTAAGGTTGGAGAATTCCTTTAGAGGCCAAACCACCTGGGACCCTTGCCTGGAAAGGCCAAGCCCCAGTCATCCCAGCAGTTAGAACTCTAGGGCAGGAGTAGATGGTGGAAGAGGAACCACCCTAGCAGCTGCCGAGGCCGTCTTTGCCTTGAGGACGTTCCTCTGTTCCTCCTGCCTGGACTGCCCTGAATGTCCTACTCCAAGGGATTATTTTGGGGAACCAGAAAAATAGCATTTGGGATGTTGCAGCACCTCAGCCAGTGTGTGGTAACTCCCCTGGCAAGCAGTCTGAGGTCCTTTTAGCCCTGTACATTTGGGGGAACCTTGGTTCCCATTTGGGTGACTTTTCATTCCAGGAAATCTCATTTGGAAGGTGAACCACTTGGACAGAGGTCACAGGCTAAGTTGAGACTTGGAAGCTGATTTGAGTCTTGTGCTGTTTGGTTGTTGGTTTCTCTTTGGTTTCTGGTTCCTTTGGTGTGAGGCTTCCATTGGTGTTTAGGATTTTGTTGTGTTCTTAGTCCGTGGTGTGAGTGTTCCATGGTTCAAACGTAAGAAGTGCTTCTTCTTCAGTTCCATCTGAGAGCCAATGGGCAAAATCCTGGCAGACTGGTCAACCTATAGTTGTAAACCTAAGAGTAAGAAAAGAATGAAATTCTATTGTAATTTTGTCTGGCCAATGTATGGATACATTCTTGAAAAATGAGGAAAGGTGGTCTTTGAATGATAGCCTAAATGACTATACTATCCTTCAGCTAGAGTTATTTTGTCACAGGAGGAGAAAGACAAAAGAAATTCCATACGTTCAAGCATTTATGAAACTACGTAATAAAGAAGGTGAGCGGCTAGGTAACAGGCTGATGGTACAAAGAGAAAAGAAAGTCACTTTGTACTAGAGCTCGTTGTGTCTGAATGCAGAAAAAAATAAGGGACAACATAAGATGGATACAGAAGGTGGTGAACATTTGTGAAAAGGGAACATGGAGGGAAGAGTTGTGCCTGACCACGATATTCTAAGATGGATTTTGTTGGAAGTGGGTTAGGGCAAGCCTGCATTTTGTTTCTCCCTCCAAAGTTTTCTTAGAATGCTGCTTTTGATTGTGAACAGCTGGTGAGTTCCTTTGCCTGTGTCTGTGATCTGTATTTTTGTTTGAAATCTCTTTACTTTGGTTCAGTGAATAAGTGTTTTTTGGCCAATTCTAACTGTTCTTTTGATCTCCAGCTAACTTTGGGATGCTTTAGAAGGCCCTTGAGCTATCTCAGAGAGAAATGTTTGATTAGTATATTAAATTACATGGAATTCCTAAAAATCTAGTATGTCCTGGTAAAATTGGAAGTCCTTCCCCTCAAGCTACTTAGGACTTGGAGCAATTGGATAAATGACACCTCTGTATTGAAGTGTGTATTTATGAAAGTTACTGTGTTGACTTCATTTTGCCCCGATGTTTAAGAGGAAAGGAAAATTACATAGTGAAGTTATCAGAATGTAATGACTCATGATGTATCACTGTTTGCTTTAGGTCTACTGCTAAAAGCACATGTACAATGCTTGTGTGACAATTGGGTATGAATAATAAAATGTATGGCCTATAGAAAGCGTTTTGTCATTAACATACCTCTGAGCATGTTCACGATACCTGATCAGTATTCCCCCAAAGTGGATTAACTAGGCAAATAACAAGGAGGCCTAGCACTGAGGGACATGGTCTACACATGGGCCAAACAGCTGAATCATTCTGGCACTGAGGGATTGACATTTTGATCATCAGTGCTTTCTATTGAAAGACTTGGAATCAAAAGGAAAAAAACTTCACGTATTGAGGTGTGAGGAAATCTCTCTGGCTTATACATGGTTTAACTTAAATTATACTGACCAGAGTGGCCTGTTTTGTGGCCTTTTAGATACGAATTGTACATCTGCTTTGGCATTGAGGAAGGGAATGCATTTTACAGTCAAAAAGGAGTAGTAACTATGGTTCAGACATCCAAGATAAACCTAAGTGACCTTTGTAGATGTGATTTAGATGCATTCCTGAATTCTTTTTCTGTTTTCTTTTTAAGTTTTTTTTGGATGTGGACCATTTTTTAAGTCTATTGAATTTGTTACAATATTGTTTCATGTTTTGGTTTTTAGGCCACGAGGCATGTGAGATCTTAGCTCCCTGCCCAGGGCTCAAACTGGCACCCTCTGTGTTAGAAGGCGAAGTCTTAACCATTGAGCCACCAGGTAAGTCCCCGCATAACTGTATTGTTGAAATTGAATTTCTGAGCTACATCAGACTCAGGATGCCACTAGCCATTCTGAAAACAATGTCTGCTGGTAGCTGCAACCGTACGTTTTCAAGGACTCCTATCTTAACTATTAAATTTCAAACAGTGACTTTAGATCAGATACTATTAGAAAGATGAGACATATGTGTAGTGTTCAGTAGCTCCTGTTATGGATATGTCAATACTACATCAGAAGTTAAAACCTACTTAGGTAGAATTAGACAACTTGCTACGAAATCTCTCTGAAGTGCCAGTTCCAGACCAGGTTTCAGGCTTATTCTGCTGAATTCCTAAGGGGATGCACACTTTGGGATGGCATCAGGACTTTAGTAAGGACAGTGTCAGGACCATGGTAAGAGATGGATCAAGATATTAGCTCAGGATAGTGTCAGCACGTTAGTTATTGGCGGCAGCAAGGCTGATGTGAGGGACAGCTTTAGGGCCTTAGTTAGGGACAGCATCAGAACCTGAGATAGACCAAATATCAAGGCCTAGGCTAAGACTAGGGTCAGGGCCTTTGTTAGGGACAATGACAAGGCCAGGGTTAGGCCTAGCATGAGGATGTGAGTTAGGGACAACCTCAGGGCCTCACTTCGGGACAGTGTCAGCGCTTACTTAGGGAAAGGGTCAGTTAGGGTTAGGGCACGGTTTAGGATTAGGGTATGGCTTAGGTTTAAGCATTTGGGTTAGGGTTAGGGCACAGGTTAGGATTAGGGTAAAGATTGGGGTATGGATACGTGTTAGTGTACGAGTTAGGATTAGCGTACAGGTTAGAGTTAAGTTTAGGGTTAGGGCACGGGTTAGGATTAGGGTATAGTTTAAGGTATGTCTATGGGTTAGCGTTAGTGTATGGGTTAGGTTTAGGGTATGCTTTAGGGTTGGGGTATTTATGAAACCTCTCCCACTCTCCCGATATCACTTAGCAGGTAAAGTAATATTATTTCGACTCCAGGAATGGAGAAGAATATAGACGCTAGGATAAGACAAATAACACACACATTATAAATAAATCTCATTAGGATTTTGTTTGTAACCAAATCTCATTAGGATTTTGTTTGTAACCTGTACATTAAAACACTAGTGCTTAGGAAATCTATTGGAGGCAGAAGCAGTAAAGGGTAGTTTTATGGGAATAACATCACAGATTTTCTGTAGAATACACAGATTTTGACTGGTAAGCAAGTCAAGGAGGCATGCTTTTGTTCTGAAGATATAAACCCTCTTCTAAATTGAGCTCTTATTGGAAGTTAGACATTTTCTCTTGCTGTTGTATTGTTTTGTATTTGCATGATTATTCTGCTTCCATCTCCCTTGTTAAACCGTTGATTTGGGGAAGAGTGCCATTACTGAAAGGAGGTAGCAGAATTTTTCTCAAAAACAGAAGGAAATGGTTCTCACCTAACTATTAAGAAATAATCTCTATACTGGTGTACTGACAGAATTATGATTCAGGGATAATAATCCTATGTTGTAACAAGGGAAATTTAAAAAGATTAAGGGAAAAGATAATATTTTACCACTTGCCATCCTTTCCCACTCTCTGAAATGACTAGTATAATGTGGAGAATTCTCATTTCATCTGTAAGGAATGCATGAATTAGGATATGGGGGTTAACAGATAAGTACTGATACATATGAAAGACATAATCAAAAAACACCTAAGGAATACAGAGAGAGGTCTACTCAACACTCTGTAATAACCTACACGGGAAAGGATCCAAAGATGAATAGATTGATACATACATATGATGAACCAGATGCAGTACACCTAGAACACACACCACATTTTTATCCAATTGGCTGTGATACTAGATAACAATTAAATTTTAAAAAACACACAAGAAGTAAGGAGATATAAGCTCTTGGGGGTTTGCCCTGACACACTGCACTCTCATTTGCAGCCTACTAACACAATTTCCAGGAAGCCTCTGTTGCAGGAAAACCCAGAGTTGGAAATGGAGAAATGCTGCCGCCTTGTGGCCGTTGCCCGCAAGAGCGGCTTCAAACGCATAGCTATGGGTCACTTAACATTCACAAGGACTCAGGCCTCTAAAAGACACCTGCCCTCAAAAAAAAAAAATGTCCTGAGCTCGGCCGTGGCCAAAAAATTTCAAAGCAGGCAAATGTGTCAAAGAGATAGTATGATAGAGGTAAGTTTTACTCACTCTTTATCAAAAAAAGCAAAATGGAGAAAAGCTCAACCTCAGGAATGATCAGACTCCTCTAAGCTACAAAAAGCTTTCAGCTCACCCAAGTTAACTACCGTCAGCCAAAAGACTACAAACAATAAATGCTGAAGGGGTTTTAGAGAACTCTGTTCCCTCTGTCTGCGGAGGACATGTCTAGTTGTAACAGCCAATAATGAGAACCGAAAGGAGCTGCGTTTTCAATTAAAAATTGAGCCACCCTTCCATCCAGAACACCCACAGCCGAGCCTCTCACCTGAGAAGACGGGCTGCAAGAGCTGCACTCCACGAGTTTTCACAGTAGCCAAGACACCGAAGCAACCCAAATGTCCATCAACAGATGAATGGATAAGAAGAGCTGGTCCGTGGACACAGTGGACTATTAGCCATGGAAAACAAGGAAACACTGCTCTTTGAGGCACCCGAGATGAGCCTAGAGATCATCACAGAACATGAGTTAAGTCGGAAAGCAAAAGGCATACCGTATGACATCACCTATAGGCGTTATCTAACAGCTGACACAAATGAACATATTTCCACAAAGAAAGACACTCACACACTTAGAAAACAAACTAAGCTTAAGTAAAATGAAAGGTGGGGGGAATGGATAAATTAAGATTAGTGTCACCATATGTGTACAAATACGTATTAAATATATATATCAAACAGACCGACCATATAGCAAGGGAGGTCACCAGAACACTCTGCAATAATTTACATGGGAAGAGGATCTGTACAAGAATATATATATATATATAAAACGTACAAATGAACCAGATTCTGTACATATAGGACCAACAGTATTCTAATCATTACCCCGATTTAAACAAATTAAAAGAGCGAACAAGAAGTAATGTGACATACACTTCTGGGGTTTTTTTCTGGCACATTCCATTCTAATTGACAACCTGGGAACAGGACTTCCAGAAGGCTCTGCTGCCCTAGTAACCAGATGTGGGAATGTAGCAATGCTGACGCCTTGTGGCCGTTTCCCACAGCAGCAGCTTTAAAGTCAGTGCTAATGGTCACTCAATATTCACACCCATTGCAGGCTTGTAAATGACACCTGCCCTCCAAAACAAAATCCTGGGGTCAAAAATCGACCAAAAAAGTCGAAAGAGGGCAACCTTCCAAGAAGACAATTTCGAGAGGTTTATTGTACTCACGGTTTTTTTTTTTTTTTTTTCTGTTTTTGTTTAACAGAATAAAAAAAGGCGTGGAAAAATGCTGAACCTTAGGAATTATTAGACACGAAAATACACGTTACAAAAACCTATCATGTCACACGACTCAGCATGGCCAGCAGCAAAACTTCTGCAAACAAGAAATGCTGACGGGGTGGTGAAGAAATGCGTACCCTCGGTTCTAAGTGGGACGTGGTAAGAGCCCCTAAGGAAAACACAGTGGAGTTGCCTGGAAAGGGTCAACATTGAGCGACCGTTCAATCAAGCATAGCCACTGCTGGGTCTATCACCTGAGAGGATGAGAATCAAAAAGACACGGGCTGGCAATCCTGCAATCCAGCAATGTTTACCATAGCCAACACTTGGAAGCAATGAAAATGCCCAGCCACAGAGGAATGCAGAAAGGAGCAGTGGTCCATGGACACAATGGAAGAGTACTCCCGTGAAAAGTAGAAATTCCATTTTAAAAACAGATATAAGTAAGGAGACATCAGCTTTGGGGGGTTTCTCCAGACACATCCCACCGTCATTGATAACCGAGGAACACCACTGGCAGGAAGGTCTGTTTCACTAGTTACCAGAGTGGCAAACGCAGAAATGCTGCAGCCCTCTGGCCGTTACCTGCAACGGCAGCTTGAAAACCCGTGCTAATGGTCACTTCGTGTGCACAAGTCCTGGAGGGCTGTCAATGAAACCTGCCCTCAAAATGTCTTGAGGGAGGTAGTGGCCAAAATATTTCAAAAGGCGGCCCATAGTTCAAGAAAAGAATGTGATGAGGTAAGCTACACACACAGTTTGAAGAAAAAAAGGACATCCCTGAAAGCTCAATTTCAAGGCTTTATGAGACGCATGCAAATCCAACCACAGAGGTATCGGCTCACACCAGTCAGAAGAAACATCAGCAACAAGACTACCAACAATTCATGCTGAAGGGGTTGTGGAGAAGTGCATACCCTCTAGGTTAAGTGGGACTTTGCCGCCAGCCGCGGCGGGTCCTCAAAGTGTAGCAACAACCGACGAGACGGGGTAGGGAACTGCACGCACCAAGGTATGGGATCAGAAGAGCACAAGCAACTGACGCTTGCAAGGCAAGTTTAATAACAAAGCCTAGCCGTATATATACCCCTAAAGCAGGGACTTTGCTTCGTCACGCCTTATCGGCATCAGCTGGTTGGTTGGCTTCTCGGCTTAGTCACACCTTATCAGCATCAGCTGGTTGGTTGGCTGCTCGGCTTCTCCCTCAAAGGCACCAATTTCCCCTCCAGGGTTGCTTTTCCTAGCTTTAGGGAACAACCAGGGACTCCCAGTAACTGAGCAGGTCCCTGGAGCGATTTGGCCAAAGGCCATCTCCTTTTGTATGTTCATACCATAAAGTCCAGGATGCATACCAAGGAGAGTACAGTCGGGCCCTGAGGCTTAGGAGGGTCTTAGTGGCGCCTTCCTCAGAGGGCAATGCTCGCCACAGGACTTCACCTGGTAAGAGGCACTAATGGGAACAGAATGGAGGTGCCTTTACAAGGTACACACTGAGTTACGATATGATCCAGCAGGCCCACTCGTGGGCCTATAACCTAAGAAAGAAGACAGAAGTGGAAAGACACAGGCAGGCAAATCTGCATTGCAGGAGTATTACAATAGCCAGGACATGGAAGCAAGCAGAAAGTCCATCAACAGATGAGTGGACAAAGAAGAACAGGGACCTGAACAGATGGAATATTAGCCAAGGAACAAAAGGAAACAATGCCATCAACGGCACCATCGGTGAGGCTAGAGTTCATCACGCACCTTGCAGTAAGTCACAGAGCGAAAGATACATAGCCTACGATATCAGTTATAGGTGTTCCCTAAAAATTGATATCACTGAAGATATTTCCACAGAGAAAGGCAATCACAGATGCAATAAACAGATTTATGGTTCACCCATGGACAGGTGTGAGAATTGTGTACATTAGGAAATTGGGTTTAAGAGAGAGATACAAACACAGGTGAAATACAAAATCACCAAAGGCCTACGGAATACCAAGAGAAGAGTACTCAACATTGTGTCATAAGCTACATGGGAAAAGGATCCAAAGAAGACTAGATACATGTTTATGTGTAAAAGAGCCACATCTTTCACACCTACAACAAGCAAAACATTGTAATCAAACTTGCTGTGAGAAACAATAAACATTGAATTAAAAAACGAACAAGTCAGTCGTGAGGCACAAACATAAGGGGCTTTTTCCTGGCACAGTCCATTCTAATTGACAACCTAGAATACGACTTCCACGGAGGCTCTGTTGCCCGAGTAACCAGGTTTGGTAAAGGAGACCTGCTGCCGCCTTGTGGCCGTTTCTCAAAACAGCAGCTTTAAACCCAGTGCTAATGGTCACTTGATATTCAAAATCATTGCAGGCCTATAAATGACACCTGCCCTCAAAAACGATTCTTGGGTCGTCCATCGAGGAAAACAACTCAAAAGACGTGCACATTTCAAAACGACAATTTCAAGAGGCATATTTTGTGCACATTTTGTCTTCTCTTTCTTTCTTTCTCTTGTGATAAATAAAAGGGCATGGAAAAATGCTCAACATCAGGAATTAATAAAGCCATGCAAATCCAGTCGACAGAAACGTTCACCCACCGCCGTCAGAATGATCATCAGCCACAGAGTCTACAAAGAATAAATGCTCAAGGTGTTTTAGAGAACTCTGTGCCCTCTAGCGGCCGCTGGGACGTAACCTGGGAACAGCTAGTAGTGAGAACACCGTGGAGGTGCGTTGAAAGGTAAAAATTGAGCTAACCTGTAATCGGGTAGGCCCACTGATGGGCCTATCTCCCGAGTAGACCAAAATCAAAAAGACACAGGCTGGCCATCCTGCACTGCAGCAACATGTACCATAGCCAAGCCTTGGAAGAAACCCAAATGTCCATCAACAGAACAATGCACCAAGAAGAAGGGGGCCCATGTGCACAATGGAACATGAGCCACGGAAGAGCATGCAACAGTGCCGCTGGCACCACCGTAGAAGGATCTAGAGATACCCACCCAAAAGGAAGTACGAAAGAAACCGAAATAGAAATATCCTATGACATCACTTATAGCTGTTACTTCAACATTGATACCCATGAAGGCATTTCCAAGACAAGGCCGTGCATAGATGCAGAAAACCAACTATGCTTAACCAAGTGGAAAGGTGTAAGGAATGTATGAATTTGGATATGGGGGTTTACAGACATGTACTGATACATATGAAATATATAATCACAAAATACCTAAGGAATACCAAGAGAGGTCGACTCAACACTCTGTAATAACCTACACGGGAAAGGATCCAAAGATGAATAGATTGATACATACATATGATGAACCAGATGCAGTACACCTAGAACACACACCACATTTTTATCCAATTGGCTGTGATACTAGATAACAATTAAATTTTAAAAAACACACAAGAAGTAAGGAGATATAAGCTCTTGGGGGTTTGCCCTGACACACTGCACTCTCATTTGCAGCCTACTAACACAATTTCCAGGAAGCCTCTGTTGCAGGAAAACCCAGAGTTGGAAATGGAGAAATGCTGCCGCCTTGTGGCCGTTGCCCGCAAGAGCGGCTTCAAACGCATAGCTATGGGTCACTTAACATTCACAAGGACTCAGGCCTCTAAAAGACACCTGCCCTCAAAAAAAAAAAATGTCCTGAGCTCGGCAGTGGTGAAAAAAATTCAAAGCAGGCAAATGTGTCAAAGAGATAGTATGATAGAGGTAAGTTTTACTCACTCTTTATCAAAAAAAGCAAAATGGAGAAAAGCTCAACCTCAGGAATGATCAGACTCCTCTAAGCTACAAAAAGCTTTCAGCTCACCCAAGTTAACTACCGTCAGCCAAAAGACTACAAACAATAAATGCTGAAGGGGTTTTAGAGAACTCTGTTCCCTCTGTCTGCGGAGGACATGTCTAGTTGTAACAGCCAATAATGAGAACCGAAAGGAGCTGCGTTTTCAATTAAAAATTGAGCCACCCTTCCATCCAGAACACCCACAGCCGAGCCTCTCACCTGAGAAGACGGGCTGCAAGAGCTGCACTCCACGAGTTTTCACAGTAGCCAAGACACCGAAGCAACCCAAATGTCCATCAACAGATGAATGGATAAGAAGAGCTGGTCCGTGGACACAGTGGACTATTAGCCATGGAAAACAAGGAAACACTGCTCTTTGAGGCACCCGAGATGAGCCTAGAGATCATCACAGAACATGAGTTAAGTCGGAAAGCAAAAGGCATACCGTATGACATCACCTATAGGCGTTATCTAACAGCTGACACAAATGAACATATTTCCACAAAGAAAGACACTCACACACTTAGAAAACAAACTAAGCTTAAGTAAAATGAAAGGTGGGGGGAATGGATAAATTAAGATTAGTGTCACCATATGTGTACAAATACGTATTAAATATATATATCAAACAGACCGACCATATAGCAAGGGAGGTCACCAGAACACTCTGCAATAATTTACATGGGAAGAGGATCTGTACAAGAATATATATATATATATATAAAACGTACAAATGAACCAGATTCTGTACATATAGGACCAACAGTATTCTAATCATTACCCCGATTTAAACAAATTAAAAGAGCGAACAAGAAGTAATGTGACATACACTTCTGGGGTTTTTTCCTGGCACATTCCATTCTAATTGACAACCTGGGAACAGGACTTCCAGAAGGCTCTGCTGCCCTAGTAACCAGATGTGGGAATGTAGCAATGCTGACGCCTTGTGGCCGTTTCCCACAGCAGCAGCTTTAAAGTCAGTGCTAATGGTCACTCAATATTCACACCCATTGCAGGCTTGTAAATGACACCTGCCCTCCAAAACAAAATCCTGGGGTCAAAAATCGACCAAAAAAGTCGAAAGAGGGCAACCTTCCAAGAAGACAATTTCGAGAGGTTTATTGTACTCACGGTTTTTTTTTTTCTGTTTTTGTTTAACAGAATAAAAAAAGGCGTGGAAAAATGCTGAACCTTAGGAATTATTAGACACGAAAATACACGTTACAAAAACCTATCATGTCACACGACTCAGCATGGCCAGCAGCAAAACTTCTGCAAACAAGAAATGCTGACGGGGTGGTGAAGAAATGCGTACCCTCGGTTCTAAGTGGGACGTGGTAAGAGCCCCTAAGGAAAACACAGTGGAGTTGCCTGGAAAGGGTCAACATTGAGCGACCGTTCAATCAAGCATAGCCACTGCTGGGCCTATCACCTGAGAGGATGAGAATCAAAAAGACACGGGCTGGCAATCCTGCAATCCAGCAATGTTTACCATAGCCAACACTTGGAAGCAATGAAAATGCCCAGCCACAGAGGAATGCAGAAAGGAGCAGTGGTCCATGGACACAATGGAAGAGTACTCCCGTGAAAAGTAGAAATTCCATTTTAAAAACAGATATAAGTAAGGAGACATCAGCTTTGGGGGGTTTCTCCAGACACATCCCACCGTCATTGATAACCGAGGAACACCACTGGCAGGAAGGTCTGTTTCACTAGTTACCAGAGTGGCAAACGCAGAAATGCTGCAGCCCTCTGGCCGTTACCTGCAACGGCAGCTTGAAAACCCGTGCTAATGGTCACTTCGTGTGCACAAGTCCTGGAGGGCTGTCAATGAAACCTGCCCTCAAAATGTCTTGAGGGAGGTAGTGGCCAAAATATTTCAAAAGGCGGCCCATAGTTCAAGAAAAGAATGTGATGAGGTAAGCTACACACACAGTTTGAAGAAAAAAAGGACATCCCTGAAAGCTCAATTTCAAGGCTTTATGAGACGCATGCAAATCCAACCACAGAGGTATCGGCTCACACCAGTCAGAAGAAACATCAGCAACAAGACTACCAACAATTCATGCTGAAGGGGTTGTGGAGAAGTGCATACCCTCTAGGTTAAGTGGGACTTTGCCGCCAGCCGCGGCGGGTCCTCAAAGTGTAGCAACAACCGACGAGAGGGGCTAGGGAACTGCACGCACCAAGGTATGGGATCAGAAGGGCACAAGCAACTGACGCTTGCAAGGCAAGTTTAATAACAAAGCCTAGCCGTATATATACCCCTAAAGCAGGGACTTTGCTTCGTCACGCCTTATCGGCATCAGCTGGTTGGTTGGCTTCTCGGCTTAGTCACACCTTATCAGCATCAGCTGGTTGGTTGGCTGCTCGGCTTCTCCCTCAAAGGCACCAATTTCCCCTCCAGGGTTGCTTTTCCTAGCTTTAGGGAACAACCAGGGACTCCCAGTAACTGAGCAGGTCCCTGGAGCGATTTGGCCAAAGGCCATCTCCTTTTGTATGTTCATACCATAAAGTCCAGGATGCATACCAAGGAGAGTACAGTCGGGCCCTGAGGCTTAGGAGGGTCTTAGTGGCGCCTTCCTCAGAGGGCAATGCTCGCCACAGGACTTCACCTGGTAAGAGGCACTAATGGGAACAGAATGGAGGTGCCTTTACAAGGTAAACACTGAGTTACGATATGATCCAGCAGGCCCACTCGTGGGCCTATAACCTAAGAAAGAAGACAGAAGTGGAAAGACACAGGCAGGCAAATCTGCATTGCAGGAGTATTACAATAGCCAGGACATGGAAGCAAGCAGAAAGTCCATCAACAGATGAGTGGACAAAGAAGAACAGGGACCTGAACAGATGGAATATTAGCCAAGGAACAAAAGGAAACAATGCCATCAACGGCACCATCGGTGAGGCTAGAGTTCATCACGCACCTTGCAGTAAGTCACAGAGCGAAAGATACATAGCCTACGATATCAGTTATAGGTGTTCCCTAAAAATTGATATCACTGAAGATATTTCCACAGAGAAAGGCAATCACAGATGCAATAAACAGATTTATGGTTCACCCATGGACAGGTGTGAGAATTGTGTACATTAGGAAATTGGGTTTAAGAGAGAGATACAAACACAGGTGAAATACAAAATCACCAAAGGCCTACGGAATACCAAGAGAAGAGTACTCAACATTGTGTCATAAGCTACATGGGAAAAGGATCCAAAGAAGACTAGATACATGTTTATGTGTAAAAGAGCCACATCTTTCACACCTACAACAAGCAAAACATTGTAATCAAACTTGCTGTGAGAAACAATAAACATTGAATTAAAAAACGAACAAGTCAGTCGTGAGGCACAAACATAAGGGGCTTTTTCCTGGCACAGTCCATTCTAATTGACAACCTAGAATACGACTTCCACGGAGGCTCTGTTGCCCGAGTAACCAGGTTTGGTAAAGGAGACCTGCTGCCGCCTTGTGGCCGTTTCTCAAAACAGCAGCTTTAAACCCAGTGCTAATGGTCACTTGATATTCAAAATCATTGCAGGCCTATAAATGACACCTGCCCTCAAAAACGATTCTTGGGTCGTCCATCGAGGAAAACAACTCAAAAGACGTGCACATTTCAAAACGACAATTTCAAGAGGCATATTTTGTGCACATTTTGTCTTCTCTTTCTTTCTTTCTCTTGTGATAAATAAAAGGGCATGGAAAAATGCTCAACATCAGGAATTAATAAAGCCATGCAAATCCAGTCGACAGAAACGTTCACCCACCGCCGTCAGAATGATCATCAGCCACAGAGTCTACAAAGAATAAATGCTCAAGGTGTTTTAGAGAACTCTGTGCCCTCTAGCGGCCGCTGGGACGTAACCTGGGAACAGCTAGTAGTGAGAACACCGTGGAGGTGCGTTGAAAGGTAAAAATTGAGCTAACCTGTAATCGGGTAGGCCCACTGATGGGCCTATCTCCCGAGTAGACCAAAATCAAAAAGACACAGGCTGGCCATCCTGCGCTGCAGCAACATGTACCATAGCCAAGCCTTGGAAGAAACCCAAATGTCCATCAACAGAACAATGCACCAAGAAGAAGGGGGCCCATGTGCACAATGGAACATGAGCCACGGAAGAGCATGCAACAGTGCCGCTGGCACCACCGTAGAAGGATCTAGAGATACCCACCCAAAAGGAAGTACGAAAGAAACCGAAATAGAAATATCCTATGACATCACTTATAGCTGTTACTTCAACATTGATACCCATGAAGGCATTTCCAAGACAAGGCCGTGCATAGATGCAGAAAACCAACTATGCTTAACCAAGTGGAAAGGTGTAAGGAATGTATGAATTTGGATATGGGGGTTTACAGACATGTACTGATACATACGAAATATATAATCACAAAATACCTAAGGAATACCAAGAGAGGTCGACTCAACACTCTGTAATAACCTACACGGGAAAGGATCCAAAGATGAATAGATTGATACATACATATGATGAACCAGATGCAGTACACCTAGAACACACACCACATTTTTATCCAATTGGCTGTGATACTAGATAACAATTAAATTTTAAAAAACACACAAGAAGTAAGGAGATATAAGCTCTTGGGGGTTTGCCCTGACACACTGCACTCTCATTTGCAGCCTACTAACACAATTTCCAGGAAGCCTCTGTTGCAGGAAAACCCAGAGTTGGAAATGGAGAAATGCTGCCGCCTTGTGGCCGTTGCCCGCAAGAGCGGCTTCAAACGCATAGCTATGGGTCACTTAACATTCACAAGGACTCAGGCCTCTAAAAGACACCTGCCCTCAAAAAAAAAAAAAATGTCCTGAGCTCGGCAGTGGCGAAAAAAATTCAAAGCAGGCAAATGTGTCAAAGAGATAGTATGAAGAGGTAAGTTTTACTCACTCTTTATCAAAAAAGCAAAATGGAGAAAAGCTCAACCTCAGGAATGATCAGACTCCTCTAAGCTACAAAAAGCTTTCAGCTCACCCAAGTTAACTACCGTCAGCCAAAAGACTACAAACAATAAGTGCTGAAGGGGTTTTAGAGAACTCTGTTCCCTCTGTCTGGGGAGGACATGTCTAGTTGTAACAGCCAATAATGAGAACAGAAAGGAGCTGCGTTTTCAATTAAAAATTGAGCCACCCTTCCATCCAGAACACCCACAGCCGAGCCTCTCACCTGAGAAGACGGGCTGCAAGAGCTGCACTCCACGAGTTTTCACAGTAGCCAAGACACCGAAGCAACCCAAATGTCCATCAACAGATGAATGGATAAGAAGAGCTGGTCCGTGGACACAGTGGACTATTAGCCATGGAAAACAAGGAAACACTGCTCTTTGAGGCACCCGAGATGAGCCTAGAGATCATCACAGAACATGAGTTAAGTCGGAAAGCAAAAGGCATACCGTATGACATCACCTATAGGCGTTATCTAACAGCTGACACAAATGAACATATTTCCACAAAGAAAGACACTCACACACTTAGAAAACAAACTAAGCTTAAGTAAAATGAAAGGTGGGGGGAATGGATAAATTAAGATTAGTGTCACCATATGTGTACAAATACGTATTAAATATATATATCAAACAGACCGACCATATAGCAAGGGAGGTCACCAGAACACTCTGCAATAATTTACATGGGAAGAGGATCTGTACAAGAATATATATATATATATATATAAAACGTACAAATGAACCAGATTCTGTACATATAGGACCAACAGTATTCTAATCATTACCCCGATTTAAACAAATTAAAAGAGTGAACAAGAAGTAATGTGACATACACTTCTGGGGTTTTTTCCTGGCACATTCCATTCTAATTGACAACCTGGGAACAGGACTTCCAGAAGGCTCTGCTGCCCTAGTAACCAGATGTGGGAATGTAGCAATGCTGACGCCTTGTGGCCGTTTCCCACAGCAGCAGCTTTAAAGTCAGTGCTAATGGTCACTCAATATTCACACCCATTGCAGGCTTGTAAATGACACCTGCCCTCCAAAACAAAATCCTGGGGTCAAAAATCGACCAAAAAAGTCGAAAGAGGGCAACCTTCCAAGAAGACAATTTCGAGAGGTTTATTGTACTCACGGTTTTTTTTTTCTTCTGTTTTTGTTTAACAGAATAAAAAAAGGCGTGGAAAAATGCTGAACCTTAGGAATTATTAGACACGAAAATACACGTTACAAAAACCTATCATGTCACACGACTCAGCATGGCCAGCAGCAAAACTTCTGCAAACAAGGAATGCTGACGGGGTGGTGAAGAAATGCGTACCCTCGGTTCTAAGTGGGACGTGGTAAGAGCCCCTAAGGAAAACACAGTGGAGTTGCCTGGAAAGGGTCAACATTGAGCGACCGTTCAATCAAGCATAGCCACTGCTGGGTCTATCACCTGAGAGGATGAGAATCAAAAAGACACGGGCTGGCAATCCTGCAATCCAGCAATGTTTACCATAGCCAACACTTGGAAGCAATGAAAATGCCCAGCCACAGAGGAATGCAGAAAGGAGCAGTGGTCCATGGACACAATGGAAGAGTACTCCCGTGAAAAGTAGAAATTCCATTTTAAAAACAGATATAAGTAAGGAGACATCAGCTTTGGGGGGTTTCTCCAGACACATCCCACCGTCATTGATAACCGAGGAACACCACTGGCAGGAAGGTCTGTTTCACTAGTTACCAGAGTGGCAAACGCAGAAATGCTGCAGCCCTCTGGCCGTTACCTGCAACGGCAGCTTGAAAACCCGTGCTAATGGTCACTTCGTGTGCACAAGTCCTGGAGGGCTGTCAATGAAACCTGCCCTCAAAATGTCTTGAGGGAGGTAGTGGCCAAAATATTTCAAAAGGCGGCCCATAGTTCAAGAAAAGAATGTGATGAGGTAAGCTACACACACAGTTTGAAGAAAAAAAGGACATCCCTGAAAGCTCAATTTCAAGGCTTTATGAGACGCATGCAAATCCAACCACAGAGGTATCGGCTCACACCAGTCAGAAGAACCATCAGCAACAAGACTACCAACAATTCATGCTGAAGGGGTTGTGGAGAAGTGCATACCCTCTAGGTTAAGTGGGACTTTGCCGCCAGCCGCGGCGGGTCCTCAAAGTGTAGCAACAACCGACGAGAGGGGCTAGGGAACTGCACGCACCAAGGTATGGGATCAGAAGGGCACAAGCAACTGACGCTTGCAAGGCAAGTTTAATAACAAAGCCTAGCCGTATATATACCCCTAAAGCAGGGACTTTGCTTCGTCACGCCTTATCGGCATCAGCTGGTTGGTTGGCTTCTCGGCTTAGTCACACCTTATCAGCATCAGCTGGTTGGTTGGCTGCTCGGCTTCTCCCTCAAAGGCACCAATTTCCCCTCCAGGGTTGCTTTTCCTAGCTTTAGGGAACAACCAGGGACTCCCAGTAACTGAGCAGGTCCCTGGAGCGATTTGGCCAAAGGCCATCTCCTTTTGTATGTTCATACCATAAAGTCCAGGATGCATACCAAGGAGAGTACAGTCGGGCCCTGAGGCTTAGGAGGGTCTTAGTGGCGCCTTCCTCAGAGGGCAATGCTCGCCACAGGACTTCACCTGGTAAGAGGCACTAATGGGAACAGAATGGAGGTGCCTTTACAAGGTAAACACTGAGTTACGATATGATCCAGCAGGCCCACTCGTGGGCCTATAACCTAAGAAAGAAGACAGAAGTGGAAAGACACAGGCAGGCAAATCTGCATTGCAGGAGTATTACAATAGCCAGGACATGGAAGCAAGCAGAAAGTCCATCAACAGATGAGTGGACAAAGAAGAACAGGGACCTGAACAGATGGAATATTAGCCAAGGAACAAAAGGAAACAATGCCATCAACGGCACCATCGGTGAGGCTAGAGTTCATCACGCACCTTGCGGTAAGTCACAGAGCGAAAGATACATAGCCTACGATATCAGTTATAGGTGTTCCCTAAAAATTGATATCACTGAAGATATTTCCACAGAGAAAGGCAATCACAGATGCAATAAACAGATTTATGGTTCACCCATGGACAGGTGTGAGAATTGTGTACATTAGGAAATTGGGTTTAAGAGAGAGATACAAACACAGGTGAAATACAAAATCACCAAAGGCCTACGGAATACCAAGAGAAGAGTACTCAACATTGTGTCATAAGCTACATGGGAAAAGGATCCAAAGAAGACTAGATACATGTTTAGGTGTAAAAGAGCCACATCTTTCACACCTACAACAAGCAAAACATTGTAATCAAACTTGCTGTGAGAAACAATAAACATTGAATTAAAAAACGAACAAGTCAGTCGTGAGGCACAAACATAAGGGGCTTTTTCCTGGCACAGTCCATTCTAATTGACAACCTAGAATACGACTTCCACGGAGGCTCTGTTGCCCGAGTAACCAGGTTTGGTAAAGGAGACCTGCTGCCGCCTTGTGGCCGTTTCTCAAAACAGCAGCTTTAAACCCAGTGCTAATGGTCACTTGATATTCAAAATCATTGCAGGCCTATAAATGACACCTGCCCTCAAAAACGATTCTTGGGTCGTCCATCGAGGAAAACAACTCAAAAGACGTGCACATTTCAAAACGACAATTTCAAGAGGCATATTTTGTGCACATTTTGTCTTCTCTTTCTTTCTTTCTCTTGTGATAAATAAAAGGGCATGGAAAAATGCTCAACATCAGGAATTAATAAAGCCATGCAAATCCAGTCGACAGAAACGTTCACCCACCGCCGTCAGAATGATCATCAGCCACAGAGTCTACAAAGAATAAATGCTCAAGGTGTTTTAGAGAACTCTGTGCCCTCTAGCGGCCGCTGGGACGTAACCTGGGAACAGCTAGTAGTGAGAACACCGTGGAGGTGCGTTGAAAGGTAAAAATTGAGCTAACCTGTAATCGGGTAGGCCCACTGATGGGCCTATCTCCCGAGTAGACCAAAATCAAAAAGACACAGGCTGGCCATCCTGCGCTGCAGCAACATGTACCATAGCCAAGCCTTGGAAGAAACCCAAATGTCCATCAACAGAACAATGCACCAAGAAGAAGGGGGCCCATGTGCACAATGGAACATGAGCCACGGAAGAGCATGCAACAGTGCCGCTGGCACCACCGTAGAAGGATCTAGAGATACCCACCCAAAAGGAAGTACGAAAGAAACCGAAATAGAAATATCCTATGACATCACTTATAGCTGTTACTTCAACATTGATACCCATGAAGGCATTTCCAAGACAAGGCCGTGCATAGATGCAGAAAACCAACTATGCTTAACCAAGTGGAAAGGTGTAAGGAATGTATGAATTTGGATATGGGGGTTTACAGACATGTACTGATACATACGAAATATATAATCACAAAATACCTAAGGAATACCAAGAGAGGTCGACTCAACACTCTGTAATAACCTACACGGGAAAGGATCCAAAGATGAATAGATTGATACATACATATGATGAACCAGATGCAGTACACCTAGAACACACACCACATTTTTATCCAATTGGCTGTGATACTAGATAACAATTAAATTTTAAAAAACACACAAGAAGTAAGGAGATATAAGCTCTTGGGGGTTTGCCCTGACACACTGCACTCTCATTTGCAGCCTACTAACACAATTTCCAGGAAGCCTCTGTTGCAGGAAAACCCAGAGTTGGAAATGGAGAAATGCTGCCGCCTTGTGGCCGTTTCCCGCAAGAGCGGCTTCAAACGGATAGCTATGGGTCACTTAACATTCACAAGGACTCAGGCCTCTAAAAGACACCTGCCCTCAAAAAAAAAAAAAAATGTCCTGAGCTCGGCAGTGGTGAAAAAAATTCAAAGCAGGCAAATGTGTCAAAGAGATAGTATGAAGAGGTAAGTTTTACTCACTCTTTATCAAAAAAAGCAAAATGGAGAAAAGCTCAACCTCAGGAATGATCAGACTCCTCTAAGCTACAAAAAGCTTTCAGCTCACCCAAGTTAACTACCGTCAGCCAAAAGACTACAAACAATAAATGCTGAAGGGGTTTTAGAGAACTCTGTTCCCTCTGTCTGGGGAGGACATGTCTAGTTGTAACAGCCAATAATGAGAACCGAAAGGAGCTGCGTTTTCAATTAAAAATTGAGCCACCCTTCCATCCAGAACACCCACAGCCGAGCCTCTCACCTGAGAAGACGGGCTGCAAGAGCTGCACTCCACGAGTTTTCACAGTAGCCAAGACACCGAAGCAACCCAAATGTCCATCAACAGATGAATGGATAAGAAGAGCTGGTCCGTGGACACAGTGGACTATTAGCCATGGAAAACAAGGAAACACTGCTCTTTGAGGCACCCGAGATGAGCCTAGAGATCATCACAGAACATGAGTTAAGTCGGAAAGCAAAAGGCATACCGTATGACATCACCTATAGGCGTTATCTAACAGCTGACACAAATGAACATATTTCCACAAAGAAAGACACTCACACACTTAGAAAACAAACTAAGCTTAAGTAAAATGAAAGGTGGGGGGAATGGATAAATTAAGATTAGTGTCACCATATGTGTACAAATACGTATTAAATATATATATCAAACAGACCGACCATATAGCAAGGGAGGTCACCAGAACACTCTGCAATAATTTACATGGGAAGAGGATCTGTACAAGAATATATATATATATATATATATATATATATATATATATATATATATATATAAAACGTACAAATGAACCAGATTCTGTACATATAGGACCAACAGTATTCTAATCATTACCCCGATTTAAACAAATTAAAAGAGCGAACAAGAAGTAATGTGACATACACTTCTGGGGTTTTTTCCTGGCACATTCCATTCTAATTGACAACCTGGGAACAGGACTTCCAGAAGGCTCTGCTGCCCTAGTAACCAGATGTGGGAATGTAGCAATGCTGACGCCTTGTGGCCGTTTCCCACAGCAGCAGCTTTAAAGTCAGTGCTAATGGTCACTCAATATTCACACCCATTGCAGGCTTGTAAATGACACCTGCCCTCCAAAACAAAATCCTGGGGTCGAAAATCGACCAAAAAAGTCTAAAGAGGGCAACCTTCCAAGAAGACAATTTCGAGAGGTTTATTGTACTCACGGTTTTTTTTTTTTTTTTCTGTTTTTGTTTAACAGAATAAAAAAAGGCGTGGAAAAATGCTGAACCTTAGGAATTATTAGACACGAAAATACACGTTACAAAAACCTATCATGTCACACGACTCAGCATGGCCAGCAGCAAAACTTCTGCAAACAAGAAATGCTGACGGGGTGGTGAAGAAATGCGTACCCTCGGTTCTAAGTGGGACGTGGTAAGAGCCCCTAAGGAAAACACAGTGGAGTTGCCTGGAAAGGGTCAACATTGAGCGACCGTTCAATCAAGCATAGCCACTGCTGGGTCTATCACCTGAGAGGATGAGAATCAAAAAGACACGGGCTGGCAATCCTGCAATCCAGCAATGTTTACCATAGCCAACACTTGGAAGCAATGAAAATGCCCAGCCACAGAGGAATGCAGAAAGGAGCAGTGGTCCATGGACACAATGGAAGAGTACTCCCGTGAAAAGTAGAAATTCCATTTTAAAAACAGATATAAGTAAGGAGACATCAGCTTTGGGGGGTTTCTCCAGACACATCCCACCGTCATTGATAACCGAGGAACACCACTGGCAGGAAGGTCTGTTTCACTAGTTACCAGAGTGGCAAACGCAGAAATGCTGCAGCCCTCTGGCCGTTACCTGCAACGGCAGCTTGAAAACCCGTGCTAATGGTCACTTCGTGTGCACAAGTCCTGGAGGGCTGTCAATGAAACCTGCCCTCAAAATGTCTTGAGGGAGGTAGTGGCCAAAATATTTCAAAAGGCGGCCCATAGTTCAAGAAAAGAATGTGATGAGGTAAGCTACACACACAGTTTGAAGAAAAAAAGGACATCCCTGAAAGCTCAATTTCAAGGCTTTATGAGACGCATGCAAATCCAACCACAGAGGTATCGGCTCACACCAGTCAGAAGAACCATCAGCAACAAAACTACCAACAATTCATGCTGAAGGGGTTGTGGAGAAGTGCATACCCTCTAGGTTAAGTGGGACTTTGCCGCCAGCCGCGGCGGGTCCTCAAAGTGTAGCAACAACCGACGAGACGGGGTAGGGAACTGCACGCACCAAGGTATGGGATCAGAAGAGCACAAGCAACTGACGCTTGCAAGGCAAGTTTAATAACAAAGCCTAGCCGTATATATACCCCTAAAGCAGGGACTTTGCTTCGTCACGCCTTATCGGCATCAGCTGGTTGGTTGGCTTCTCGGCTTAGTCACACCTTATCAGCATCAGCTGGTTGGTTGGCTGCTCGGCTTCTCCCTCAAAGGCACCAATTTCCCCTCCAGGGTTGCTTTTCCTAGCTTTAGGGAACAACCAGGGACTCCCAGTAACTGAGCAGGTCCCTGGAGCGATTTGGCCAAAGGCCATCTCCTTTTGTATGTTCATACCATAAAGTCCAGGATGCATACCAAGGAGAGTACAGTCGGGCCCTGAGGCTTAGGAGGGTCTTAGTGGCGCCTTCCTCAGAGGGCAATGCTCGCCACAGGACTTCACCTGGTAAGAGGCACTAATGGGAACAGAATGGAGGTGCCTTTACAAGGTAAACACTGAGTTACGATATGATCCAGCAGGCCCACTCGTGGGCCTATAACCTAAGAAAGAAGACAGAAGTGGAAAGACACAGGCAGGCAAATCTGCATTGCAGGAGTATTACAATAGCCAGGACATGGAAGCAAGCAGAAAGTCCATCAACAGATGAGTGGACAAAGAAGAACAGGGACCTGAACAGATGGAATATTAGCCAAGGAACAAAAGGAAACAATGCCATCAACGGCACCATCGGTGAGGCTAGAGTTCATCACGCACCTTGCGGTAAGTCACAGAGCGAAAGATACATAGCCTACGATATCAGTTATAGGTGTTCCCTAAAAATTGATATCACTGAAGATATTTCCACAGAGAAAGGCAATCACAGATGCAATAAACAGATTTATGGTTCACCCATGGACAGGTGTGAGAATTGTGTACATTAGGAAATTGGGTTTAAGAGAGAGATACAAACACAGGTGAAATACAAAATCACCAAAGGCCTACGGAATACCAAGAGAAGAGTACTCAACATTGTGTCATAAGCTACATGGGAAAAGGATCCAAAGAAGACTAGATACATGTTTATGTGTAAAAGAGCCACATCTTTCACACCTACAACAAGCAAAACATTGTAATCAAACTTGCTGTGAGAAACAATAAACATTGAATTAAAAAACGAACAAGTTAGTCGTGAGGCACAAACATAAGGGGCTTTTTCCTGGCACAGTCCATTCTAATTGACAACCTAGAATACGACTTCCACGGAGGCTCTGTTGCCCGAGTAACCAGGTTTGGTAAAGGAGACCTGCTGCCGCCTTGTGGCCGTTTCTCAAAACAGCAGCTTTAAACCCAGTGCTAATGGTCACTTGATATTCAAAATCATTGCAGGCCTATAAATGACACCTGCCCTCAAAAACGATTCTTGGGTCGTCCATCGAGGAAAACAACTCAAAAGACGTGCACATTTCAAAACGACAATTTCAAGAGGCATATTTTGTGCACATTTTGTCTTCTCTTTCTTTCTTTCTCTTGTGATAAATAAAAGGGCATGGAAAAATGCTCAACATCAGGAATTAATAAAGCCATGCAAATCCAGTCGACAGAAACGTTCACCCACCGCCGTCAGAATGATCATCAGCCACAGAGTCTACAAAGAATAAATGCTCAAGGTGTTTTAGAGAACTCTGTGCCCTCTAGCGGCCGCTGGGACGTAACCTGGGAACAGCTAGTAGTGAGAACACCGTGGAGGTGCGTTGAAAGGTAAAAATTGAGCTAACCTGTAATCGGGTAGGCCCACTGATGGGCCTATCTCCCGAGTAGACCAAAATCAAAAAGACACAGGCTGGCCATCCTGCGCTGCAGCAACATGTACCATAGCCAAGCCTTGGAAGAAACCCAAATGTCCATCAACAGAACAATGCACCAAGAAGAAGGGGGCCCATGTGCACAATGGAACATGAGCCACGGAAGAGCATGCAACAGTGCCGCTGGCACCACCGTAGAAGGATCTAGAGATACCCACCCAAAAGGAAGTACGAAAGAAACCGAAATAGAAATATCCTATGACATCACTTATAGCTGTTACTTCAACATTGATACCCATGAAGGCATTTCCAAGACAAGGCCGTGCATAGATGCAGAAAACCAACTATGCTTAACCAAGTGGAAAGGTGTAAGGAATGTATGAATTTGGATATGGGGGTTTACAGACATGTACTGATACATACGAAATATATAATCACAAAATACCTAAGGAATACCAAGAGAGGTCGACTCAACACTCTGTAATAACCTACACGGGAAAGGATCCAAAGATGAATAGATTGATACATACATATGATGAACCAGATGCAGTACACCTAGAACACACACCACATTTTTATCCAATTGGCTGTGATACTAGATAACAATTAAATTTTAAAAAACACACAAGAAGTAAGGAGATATAAGCTCTTGGGGGTTTGCCCTGACACACTGCACTCTCATTTGCAGCCTACTAACACAATTTCCAGGAAGCCTCTGTTGCAGGAAAACCCAGAGTTGGAAATGGAGAAATGCTGCCGCCTTGTGGCCGTTGCCCGCAAGAGCGGCTTCAAACGCATAGCTATGGGTCACTTAACATTCACAAGGACTCAGGCCTCTAAAAGACACCTGCCCTCAAAAAAAAAAAAAAATGTCCTGAGCTCGGCAGTGGCGAAAAAAATTCAAAGCAGGCAAATGTGTCAAAGAGATAGTATGAAGAGGTAAGTTTTACTCACTCTTTATCAAAAAAAGCAAAATGGAGAAAAGCTCAACCTCAGGAATGATCAGACTCCTCTAAGCTACAAAAAGCTTTCAGCTCACCCAAGTTAACTACCGTCAGCCAAAAGACTACAAACAATAAGTGCTGAAGGGGTTTTAGAGAACTCTGTTCCCTCTGTCTGGGGAGGACATGTCTAGTTGTAACAGCCAATAATGAGAACAGAAAGGAGCTGCGTTTTCAATTAAAAATTGAGCCACCCTTCCATCCAGAACACCCACAGCCGAGCCTCTCACCTGAGAAGACGGGCTGCAAGAGCTGCACTCCACGAGTTTTCACAGTAGCCAAGACACCGAAGCAACCCAAATGTCCATCAACAGATGAATGGATAAGAAGAGCTGGTCCGTGGACACAGTGGACTATTAGCCATGGAAAACAAGGAAACACTGCTCTTTGAGGCACCCGAGATGAGCCTAGAGATCATCACAGAACATGAGTTAAGTCGGAAAGCAAAAGGCATACCGTATGACATCACCTATAGGCGTTATCTAACAGCTGACACAAATGAACATATTTCCACAAAGAAAGACACTCACACACTTAGAAAACAAACTAAGCTTAAGTAAAATGAAAGGTGGGGGGAATGGATAAATTAAGATTAGTGTCACCATATGTGTACAAATACGTATTAAATATATATATCAAACAGACCGACCATATAGCAAGGGAGGTCACCAGAACACTCTGCAATAATTTACATGGGAAGAGGATCTGTACAAGAATATATATATATATATATATAAAACGTACAAATGAACCAGATTCTGTACATATAGGACCAACAGTATTCTAATCATTACCCCGATTTAAACAAATTAAAAGAGCGAACAAGAAGTAATGTGACATACACTTCTGGGGTTTTTTCCTGGCACATTCCATTCTAATTGACAACCTGGGAACAGGACTTCCAGAAGGCTCTGCTGCCCTAGTAACCAGATGTGGGAATGTAGCAATGCTGACGCCTTGTGGCCGTTTCCCACAGCAGCAGCTTTAAAGTCAGTGCTAATGGTCACTCAATATTCACACCCATTGCAGGCTTGTAAATGACACCTGCCCTCCAAAACAAAATCCTGGGGTCAAAAATCGACCAAAAAAGTCGAAAGAGGGCAACCTTCCAAGAAGACAATTTCGAGAGGTTTATTGTACTCACGGTTTTTTTTTTTTTTTCTGTTTTTGTTTAACAGAATAAAAAAAGGCGTGGAAAAATGCTGAACCTTAGGAATTATTAGACACGAAAATACACGTTACAAAAACCTATCATGTCACACGACTCAGCATGGCCAGCAGCAAAACTTCTGCAAACAAGGAATGCTGACGGGGTGGTGAAGAAATGCGTACCCTCGGTTCTAAGTGGGACGTGGTAAGAGCCCCTAAGGAAAACACAGTGGAGTTGCCTGGAAAGGGTCAACATTGAGCGACCGTTCAATCAAGCATAGCCACTGCTGGGTCTATCACCTGAGAGGATGAGAATCAAAAAGACACGGGCTGGCAATCCTGCAATCCAGCAATGTTTACCATAGCCAACACTTGGAAGCAATGAAAATGCCCAGCCACAGAGGAATGCAGAAAGGAGCAGTGGTCCATGGACACAATGGAAGAGTACTCCCGTGAAAAGTAGAAATTCCATTTTAAAAACAGATATAAGTAAGGAGACATCAGCTTTGGGGGGTTTCTCCAGACACATCCCACCGTCATTGATAACCGAGGAACACCACTGGCAGGAAGGTCTGTTTCACTAGTTACCAGAGTGGCAAACGCAGAAATGCTGCAGCCCTCTGGCCGTTACCTGCAACGGCAGCTTGAAAACCCGTGCTAATGGTCACTTCGTGTGCACAAGTCCTGGAGGGCTGTCAATGAAACCTGCCCTCAAAATGTCTTGAGGGAGGTAGTGGCCAAAATATTTCAAAAGGCGGCCCATAGTTCAAGAAAAGAATGTGATGAGGTAAGCTACACACACAGTTTGAAGAAAAAAAGGACATCCCTGAAAGCTCAATTTCAAGGCTTTATGAGACGCATGCAAATCCAACCACAGAGGTATCGGCTCACACCAGTCAGAAGAAACATCAGCAACAAGACTACCAACAATTCATGCTGAAGGGGTTGTGGAGAAGTGCATACCCTCTAGGTTAAGTGGGACTTTGCCGCCAGCCGCGGCGGGTCCTCAAAGTGTAGCAACAACCGACGAGAGGGGCTAGGGAACTGCACGCACCAAGGTATGGGATCAGAAGGGCACAAGCAACTGACGCTTGCAAGGCAAGTTTAATAACAAAGCCTAGCCGTATATATACCCCTAAAGCAGGGACTTTGCTTCGTCACGCCTTATCGGCATCAGCTGGTTGGTTGGCTTCTCGGCTTAGTCACACCTTATCAGCATCAGCTGGTTGGTTGGCTGCTCGGCTTCTCCCTCAAAGGCACCAATTTCCCCTCCAGGGTTGCTTTTCCTAGCTTTAGGGAACAACCAGGGACTCCCAGTAACTGAGCAGGTCCCTGGAGCGATTTGGCCAAAGGCCATCTCCTTTTGTATGTTCATACCATAAAGTCCAGGATGCATACCAAGGAGAGTACAGTCGGGCCCTGAGGCTTAGGAGGGTCTTAGTGGCGCCTTCCTCAGAGGGCAATGCTCGCCACAGGACTTCACCTGGTAAGAGGCACTAATGGGAACAGAATGGAGGTGCCTTTACAAGGTAAACACTGAGTTACGATATGATCCAGCAGGCCCACTCGTGGGCCTATAACCTAAGAAAGAAGACAGAAGTGGAAAGACACAGGCAGGCAAATCTGCATTGCAGGAGTATTACAATAGCCAGGACATGGAAGCAAGCAGAAAGTCCATCAACAGATGAGTGGACAAAGAAGAACAGGGACCTGAACAGATGGAATATTAGCCAAGGAACAAAAGGAAACAATGCCATCAACGGCACCATCGGTGAGGCTAGAGTTCATCACGCACCTTGCGGTAAGTCACAGAGCGAAAGATACATAGCCTACGATATCAGTTATAGGTGTTCCCTAAAAATTGATATCACTGAAGATATTTCCACAGAGAAAGGCAATCACAGATGCAATAAACAGATTTATGGTTCACCCATGGACAGGTGTGAGAATTGTGTACATTAGGAAATTGGGTTTAAGAGAGAGATACAAACACAGGTGAAATACAAAATCACCAAAGGCCTACGGAATACCAAGAGAAGAGTACTCAACATTGTGTCATAAGCTACATGGGAAAAGGATCCAAAGAAGACTAGATACATGTTTATGTGTAAAAGAGCCACATCTTTCACACCTACAACAAGCAAAACATTGTAATCAAACTTGCTGTGAGAAACAATAAACATTGAATTAAAAAACGAACAAGTCAGTCGTGAGGCACAAACATAAGGGGCTTTTTCCTGGCACAGTCCATTCTAATTGACAACCTAGAATACGACTTCCACGGAGGCTCTGTTGCCCGAGTAACCAGGTTTGGTAAAGGAGACCTGCTGCCGCCTTGTGGCCGTTTCTCAAAACAGCAGCTTTAAACCCAGTGCTAATGGTCACTTGATATTCAAAATCATTGCAGGCCTATAAATGACACCTGCCCTCAAAAACGATTCTTGGGTCGTCCATCGAGGAAAACAACTCAAAAGACGTGCACATTTCAAAACGACAATTTCAAGAGGCATATTTTGTGCACATTTTGTCTTCTCTTTCTTTCTTTCTCTTGTGATAAATAAAAGGGCATGGAAAAATGCTCAACATCAGGAATTAATAAAGCCATGCAAATCCAGTCGACAGAAACGTTCACCCACCGCCGTCAGAATGATCATCAGCCACAGAGTCTACAAAGAATAAATGCTCAAGGTGTTTTAGAGAACTCTGTGCCCTCTAGCGGCCGCTGGGACGTAACCTGGGAACAGCTAGTAGTGAGAACACCGTGGAGGTGCGTTGAAAGGTAAAAATTGAGCTAACCTGTAATCGGGTAGGCCCACTGATGGGCCTATCTCCCGAGTAGACCAAAATCAAAAAGACACAGGCTGGCCATCCTGCGCTGCAGCAACATGTACCATAGCCAAGCCTTGGAAGAAACCCAAATGTCCATCAACAGAACAATGCACCAAGAAGAAGGGGGCCCATGTGCACAATGGAACATGAGCCACGGAAGAGCATGCAACAGTGCCGCTGGCACCACCGTAGAAGGATCTAGAGATACCCACCCAAAAGGAAGTACGAAAGAAACCGAAATAGAAATATCCTATGACATCACTTATAGCTGTTACTTCAACATTGATACCCATGAAGGCATTTCCAAGACAAGGCCGTGCATAGATGCAGAAAACCAACTATGCTTAACCAAGTGGAAAGGTGTAAGGAATGTATGAATTTGGATATGGGGGTTTACAGACATGTACTGATACATACGAAATATATAATCACAAAATACCTAAGGAATACCAAGAGAGGTCGACTCAACACTCTGTAATAACCTACACGGGAAAGGATCCAAAGATGAATAGATTGATACATACATATGATGAACCAGATGCAGTACACCTAGAACACACACCACATTTTTATCCAATTGGCTGTGATACTAGATAACAATTAAATTTTAAAAAACACACAAGAAGTAAGGAGATATAAGCTCTTGGGGGTTTGCCCTGACACACTGCACTCTCATTTGCAGCCTACTAACACAATTTCCAGGAAGCCTCTGTTGCAGGAAAACCCAGAGTTGGAAATGGAGAAATGCTGCCGCCTTGTGGCCGTTGCCCGCAAGAGCGGCTTCAAACGCATAGCTATGGGTCACTTAACATTCACAAGGACTCAGGCCTCTAAAAGACACCTGCCCTCAAAAAAAAAAAAAAATGTCCTGAGCTCGGCAGTGGCGAAAAAAATTCAAAGCAGGCAAATGTGTCAAAGAGATAGTATGAAGAGGTAAGTTTTACTCACTCTTTATCAAAAAAAGCAAAATGGAGAAAAGCTCAACCTCAGGAATGATCAGACTCCTCTAAGCTACAAAAAGCTTTCAGCTCACCCAAGTTAACTACCGTCAGCCAAAAGACTACAAACAATAAGTGCTGAAGGGGTTTTAGAGAACTCTGTTCCCTCTGTCTGGGGAGGACATGTCTAGTTGTAACAGCCAATAATGAGAACAGAAAGGAGCTGCGTTTTCAATTAAAAATTGAGCCACCCTTCCATCCAGAACACCCACAGCCGAGCCTCTCACCTGAGAAGACGGGCTGCAAGAGCTGCACTCCACGAGTTTTCACAGTAGCCAAGACACCGAAGCAACCCAAATGTCCATCAACAGATGAATGGATAAGAAGAGCTGGTCCGTGGACACAGTGGACTATTAGCCATGGAAAACAAGGAAACACTGCTCTTTGAGGCACCCGAGATGAGCCTAGAGATCATCACAGAACATGAGTTAAGTCGGAAAGCAAAAGGCATACCGTATGACATCACCTATAGGCGTTATCTAACAGCTGACACAAATGAACATATTTCCACAAAGAAAGACACTCACACACTTAGAAAACAAACTAAGCTTAAGTAAAATGAAAGGTGGGGGGAATGGATAAATTAAGATTAGTGTCACCATATGTGTACAAATACGTATTAAATATATATATCAAACAGACCGACCATATAGCAAGGGAGGTCACCAGAACACTCTGCAATAATTTACATGGGAAGAGGATCTGTACAAGAATATATATATATATATATATAAAACGTACAAATGAACCAGATTCTGTACATATAGGACCAACAGTATTCTAATCATTACCCCGATTTAAACAAATTAAAAGAGCGAACAAGAAGTAATGTGACATACACTTCTGGGGTTTTTTCCTGGCACATTCCATTCTAATTGACAACCTGGGAACAGGACTTCCAGAAGGCTCTGCTGCCCTAGTAACCAGATGTGGGAATGTAGCAATGCTGACGCCTTGTGGCCGTTTCCCACAGCAGCAGCTTTAAAGTCAGTGCTAATGGTCACTCAATATTCACACCCATTGCAGGCTTGTAAATGACACCTGCCCTCCAAAACAAAATCCTGGGGTCAAAAATCGACCAAAAAAGTCGAAAGAGGGCAACCTTCCAAGAAGACAATTTCGAGAGGTTTATTGTACTCACGGTTTTTTTTTTTTTTTCTGTTTTTGTTTAACAGAATAAAAAAAGGCGTGGAAAAATGCTGAACCTTAGGAATTATTAGACACGAAAATACACGTTACAAAAACCTATCATGTCACACGACTCAGCATGGCCAGCAGCAAAACTTCTGCAAACAAGGAATGCTGACGGGGTGGTGAAGAAATGCGTACCCTCGGTTCTAAGTGGGACGTGGTAAGAGCCCCTAAGGAAAACACAGTGGAGTTGCCTGGAAAGGGTCAACATTGAGCGACCGTTCAATCAAGCATAGCCACTGCTGGGTCTATCACCTGAGAGGATGAGAATCAAAAAGACACGGGCTGGCAATCCTGCAATCCAGCAATGTTTACCATAGCCAACACTTGGAAGCAATGAAAATGCCCAGCCACAGAGGAATGCAGAAAGGAGCAGTGGTCCATGGACACAATGGAAGAGTACTCCCGTGAAAAGTAGAAATTCCATTTTAAAAACAGATATAAGTAAGGAGACATCAGCTTTGGGGGGTTTCTCCAGACACATCCCACCGTCATTGATAACCGAGGAACACCACTGGCAGGAAGGTCTGTTTCACTAGTTACCAGAGTGGCAAACGCAGAAATGCTGCAGCCCTCTGGCCGTTACCTGCAACGGCAGCTTGAAAACCCGTGCTAATGGTCACTTCGTGTGCACAAGTCCTGGAGGGCTGTCAATGAAACCTGCCCTCAAAATGTCTTGAGGGAGGTAGTGGCCAAAATATTTCAAAAGGCGGCCCATAGTTCAAGAAAAGAATGTGATGAGGTAAGCTACACACACAGTTTGAAGAAAAAAAGGACATCCCTGAAAGCTCAATTTCAAGGCTTTATGAGACGCATGCAAATCCAACCACAGAGGTATCGGCTCACACCAGTCAGAAGAAACATCAGCAACAAGACTACCAACAATTCATGCTGAAGGGGTTGTGGAGAAGTGCATACCCTCTAGGTTAAGTGGGACTTTGCCGCCAGCCGCGGCGGGTCCTCAAAGTGTAGCAACAACCGACGAGAGGGGCTAGGGAACTGCACGCACCAAGGTATGGGATCAGAAGGGCACAAGCAACTGACGCTTGCAAGGCAAGTTTAATAACAAAGCCTAGCCGTATATATACCCCTAAAGCAGGGACTTTGCTTCGTCACGCCTTATCGGCATCAGCTGGTTGGTTGGCTTCTCGGCTTAGTCACACCTTATCAGCATCAGCTGGTTGGTTGGCTGCTCGGCTTCTCCCTCAAAGGCACCAATTTCCCCTCCAGGGTTGCTTTTCCTAGCTTTAGGGAACAACCAGGGACTCCCAGTAACTGAGCAGGTCCCTGGAGCGATTTGGCCAAAGGCCATCTCCTTTTGTATGTTCATACCATAAAGTCCAGGATGCATACCAAGGAGAGTACAGTCGGGCCCTGAGGCTTAGGAGGGTCTTAGTGGCGCCTTCCTCAGAGGGCAATGCTCGCCACAGGACTTCACCTGGTAAGAGGCACTAATGGGAACAGAATGGAGGTGCCTTTACAAGGTAAACACTGAGTTACGATATGATCCAGCAGGCCCACTCGTGGGCCTATAACCTAAGAAAGAAGACAGAAGTGGAAAGACACAGGCAGGCAAATCTGCATTGCAGGAGTATTACAATAGCCAGGACATGGAAGCAAGCAGAAAGTCCATCAACAGATGAGTGGACAAAGAAGAACAGGGACCTGAACAGATGGAATATTAGCCAAGGAACAAAAGGAAACAATGCCATCAACGGCACCATCGGTGAGGCTAGAGTTCATCACGCACCTTGCGGTAAGTCACAGAGCGAAAGATACATAGCCTACGATATCAGTTATAGGTGTTCCCTAAAAATTGATATCACTGAAGATATTTCCACAGAGAAAGGCAATCACAGATGCAATAAACAGATTTATGGTTCACCCATGGACAGGTGTGAGAATTGTGTACATTAGGAAATTGGGTTTAAGAGAGAGATACAAACACAGGTGAAATACAAAATCACCAAAGGCCTACGGAATACCAAGAGAAGAGTACTCAACATTGTGTCATAAGCTACATGGGAAAAGGATCCAAAGAAGACTAGATACATGTTTATGTGTAAAAGAGCCACATCTTTCACACCTACAACAAGCAAAACATTGTAATCAAACTTGCTGTGAGAAACAATAAACATTGAATTAAAAAACGAACAAGTCAGTCGTGAGGCACAAACATAAGGGGCTTTTTCCTGGCACAGTCCATTCTAATTGACAACCTAGAATACGACTTCCACGGAGGCTCTGTTGCCCGAGTAACCAGGTTTGGTAAAGGAGACCTGCTGCCGCCTTGTGGCCGTTTCTCAAAACAGCAGCTTTAAACCCAGTGCTAATGGTCACTTGATATTCAAAATCATTGCAGGCCTATAAATGACACCTGCCCTCAAAAACGATTCTTGGGTCGTCCATCGAGGAAAACAACTCAAAAGACGTGCACATTTCAAAACGACAATTTCAAGAGGCATATTTTGTGCACATTTTGTCTTCTCTTTCTTTCTTTCTCTTGTGATAAATAAAAGGGCATGGAAAAATGCTCAACATCAGGAATTAATAAAGCCATGCAAATCCAGTCGACAGAAACGTTCACCCACCGCCGTCAGAATGATCATCAGCCACAGAGTCTACAAAGAATAAATGCTCAAGGTGTTTTAGAGAACTCTGTGCCCTCTAGCGGCCGCTGGGACGTAACCTGGGAACAGCTAGTAGTGAGAACACCGTGGAGGTGCGTTGAAAGGTAAAAATTGAGCTAACCTGTAATCGGGTAGGCCCACTGATGGGCCTATCTCCCGAGTAGACCAAAATCAAAAAGACACAGGCTGGCCATCCTGCGCTGCAGCAACATGTACCATAGCCAAGCCTTGGAAGAAACCCAAATGTCCATCAACAGAACAATGCACCAAGAAGAAGGGGGCCCATGTGCACAATGGAACATGAGCCACGGAAGAGCATGCAACAGTGCCGCTGGCACCACCGTAGAAGGATCTAGAGATACCCACCCAAAAGGAAGTACGAAAGAAACCGAAATAGAAATATCCTATGACATCACTTATAGCTGTTACTTCAACATTGATACCCATGAAGGCATTTCCAAGACAAGGCCGTGCATAGATGCAGAAAACCAACTATGCTTAACCAAGTGGAAAGGTGTAAGGAATGTATGAATTTGGATATGGGGGTTTACAGACATGTACTGATACATACGAAATATATAATCACAAAATACCTAAGGAATACCAAGAGAGGTCGACTCAACACTCTGTAATAACCTACACGGGAAAGGATCCAAAGATGAATAGATTGATACATACATATGATGAACCAGATGCAGTACACCTAGAACACACACCACATTTTTATCCAATTGGCTGTGATACTAGATAACAATTAAATTTTAAAAAACACACAAGAAGTAAGGAGATATAAGCTCTTGGGGGTTTGCCCTGACACACTGCACTCTCATTTGCAGCCTACTAACACAATTTCCAGGAAGCCTCTGTTGCAGGAAAACCCAGAGTTGGAAATGGAGAAATGCTGCCGCCTTGTGGCCGTTGCCCGCAAGAGCGGCTTCAAACGCATAGCTATGGGTCACTTAACATTCACAAGGACTCAGGCCTCTAAAAGACACCTGCCCTCAAAAAAAAAAAAAAATGTCCTGAGCTCGGCAGTGGTGAAAAAAATTCAAAGCAGGCAAATGTGTCAAAGAGATAGTATGAAGAGGTAAGTTTTACTCACTCTTTATCAAAAAAAGCAAAATGGAGAAAAGCTCAACCTCAGGAATGATCAGACTCCTCTAAGCTACAAAAAGCTTTCAGCTCACCCAAGTTAACTACCGTCAGCCAAAAGACTACAAACAATAAGTGCTGAAGGGGTTTTAGAGAACTCTGTTCCCTCTGTCTGGGGAGGACATGTCTAGTTGTAACAGCCAATAATGAGAACAGAAAGGAGCTGCGTTTTCAATTAAAAATTGAGCCACCCTTCCATCCAGAACACCCACAGCCGAGCCTCTCACCTGAGAAGACGGGCTGCAAGAGCTGCACTCCACGAGTTTTCACAGTAGCCAAGACACCGAAGCAACCCAAATGTCCATCAACAGATGAATGGATAAGAAGAGCTGGTCCGTGGACACAGTGGACTATTAGCCATGGAAAACAAGGAAACACTGCTCTTTGAGGCACCCGAGATGAGCCTAGAGATCATCACAGAACATGAGTTAAGTCGGAAAGCAAAAGGCATACCGTATGACATCACCTATAGGCGTTATCTAACAGCTGACACAAATGAACATATTTCCACAAAGAAAGACACTCACACACTTAGAAAACAAACTAAGCTTAAGTAAAATGAAAGGTGGGGGGAATGGATAAATTAAGATTAGTGTCACCATATGTGTACAAATACGTATTAAATATATATATCAAACAGACCGACCATATAGCAAGGGAGGTCACCAGAACACTCTGCAATAATTTACATGGGAAGAGGATCTGTACAAGAATATATATATATATATATATAAAACGTACAAATGAACCAGATTCTGTACATATAGGACCAACAGTATTCTAATCATTACCCCGATTTAAACAAATTAAAAGAGCGAACAAGAAGTAATGTGACATACACTTCTGGGGTTTTTTCCTGGCACATTCCATTCTAATTGACAACCTGGGAACAGGACTTCCAGAAGGCTCTGCTGCCCTAGTAACCAGATGTGGGAATGTAGCAATGCTGACGCCTTGTGGCCGTTTCCCACAGCAGCAGCTTTAAAGTCAGTGCTAATGGTCACTCAATATTCACACCCATTGCAGGCTTGTAAATGACACCTGCCCTCCAAAACAAAATCCTGGGGTCAAAAATCGACCAAAAAAGTCGAAAGAGGGCAACCTTCCAAGAAGACAATTTCGAGAGGTTTATTGTACTCACGGTTTTTTTTTTTTTTTTCTGTTTTTGTTTAACAGAATAAAAAAAGGCGTGGAAAAATGCTGAACCTTAGGAATTATTAGACACGAAAATACACGTTACAAAAACCTATCATGTCACACGACTCAGCATGGCCAGCAGCAAAACTTCTGCAAACAAGGAATGCTGACGGGGTGGTGAAGAAATGCGTACCCTCGGTTCTAAGTGGGACGTGGTAAGAGCCCCTAAGGAAAACACAGTGGAGTTGCCTGGAAAGGGTCAACATTGAGCGACCGTTCAATCAAGCATAGCCACTGCTGGGTCTATCACCTGAGAGGATGAGAATCAAAAAGACACGGGCTGGCAATCCTGCAATCCAGCAATGTTTACCATAGCCAACACTTGGAAGCAATGAAAATGCCCAGCCACAGAGGAATGCAGAAAGGAGCAGTGGTCCATGGACACAATGGAAGAGTACTCCCGTGAAAAGTAGAAATTCCATTTTAAAAACAGATATAAGTAAGGAGACATCAGCTTTGGGGGGTTTCTCCAGACACATCCCACCGTCATTGATAACCGAGGAACACCACTGGCAGGAAGGTCTGTTTCACTAGTTACCAGAGTGGCAAACGCAGAAATGCTGCAGCCCTCTGGCCGTTACCTGCAACGGCAGCTTGAAAACCCGTGCTAATGGTCACTTCGTGTGCACAAGTCCTGGAGGGCTGTCAATGAAACCTGCCCTCAAAATGTCTTGAGGGAGGTAGTGGCCAAAATATTTCAAAAGGCGGCCCATAGTTCAAGAAAAGAATGTGATGAGGTAAGCTACACACACAGTTTGAAGAAAAAAAGGACATCCCTGAAAGCTCAATTTCAAGGCTTTATGAGACGCATGCAAATCCAACCACAGAGGTATCGGCTCACACCAGTCAGAAGAACCATCAGCAACAAGACTACCAACAATTCATGCTGAAGGGGTTGTGGAGAAGTGCATACCCTCTAGGTTAAGTGGGACTTTGCCGCCAGCCGCGGCGGGTCCTCAAAGTGTAGCAACAACCGACGAGAGGGGCTAGGGAACTGCACGCACCAAGGTATGGGATCAGAAGGGCACAAGCAACTGACGCTTGCAAGGCAAGTTTAATAACAAAGCCTAGCCGTATATATACCCCTAAAGCAGGGACTTTGCTTCGTCACGCCTTATCGGCATCAGCTGGTTGGTTGGCTTCTCGGCTTAGTCACACCTTATCAGCATCAGCTGGTTGGTTGGCTGCTCGGCTTCTCCCTCAAAGGCACCAATTTCCCCTCCAGGGTTGCTTTTCCTAGCTTTAGGGAACAACCAGGGACTCCCAGTAACTGAGCAGGTCCCTGGAGCGATTTGGCCAAAGGCCATCTCCTTTTGTATGTTCATACCATAAAGTCCAGGATGCATACCAAGGAGAGTACAGTCGGGCCCTGAGGCTTAGGAGGGTCTTAGTGGCGCCTTCCTCAGAGGGCAATGCTCGCCACAGGACTTCACCTGGTAAGAGGCACTAATGGGAACAGAATGGAGGTGCCTTTACAAGGTAAACACTGAGTTACGATATGATCCAGCAGGCCCACTCGTGGGCCTATAACCTAAGAAAGAAGACAGAAGTGGAAAGACACAGGCAGGCAAATCTGCATTGCAGGAGTATTACAATAGCCAGGACATGGAAGCAAGCAGAAAGTCCATCAACAGATGAGTGGACAAAGAAGAACAGGGACCTGAACAGATGGAATATTAGCCAAGGAACAAAAGGAAACAATGCCATCAACGGCACCATCGGTGAGGCTAGAGTTCATCACGCACCTTGCGGTAAGTCACAGAGCGAAAGATACATAGCCTACGATATCAGTTATAGGTGTTCCCTAAAAATTGATATCACTGAAGATATTTCCACAGAGAAAGGCAATCACAGATGCAATAAACAGATTTATGGTTCACCCATGGACAGGTGTGAGAATTGTGTACATTAGGAAATTGGGTTTAAGAGAGAGATACAAACACAGGTGAAATACAAAATCACCAAAGGCCTACGGAATACCAAGAGAAGAGTACTCAACATTGTGTCATAAGCTACATGGGAAAAGGATCCAAAGAAGACTAGATACATGTTTATGTGTAAAAGAGCCACATCTTTCACACCTACAACAAGCAAAACATTGTAATCAAACTTGCTGTGAGAAACAATAAACATTGAATTAAAAAACGAACAAGTCAGTCGTGAGGCACAAACATAAGGGGCTTTTTCCTGGCACAGTCCATTCTAATTGACAACCTAGAATACGACTTCCACGGAGGCTCTGTTGCCCGAGTAACCAGGTTTGGTAAAGGAGACCTGCTGCCGCCTTGTGGCCGTTTCTCAAAACAGCAGCTTTAAACCCAGTGCTAATGGTCACTTGATATTCAAAATCATTGCAGGCCTATAAATGACACCTGCCCTCAAAAACGATTCTTGGGTCGTCCATCGAGGAAAACAACTCAAAAGACGTGCACATTTCAAAACGACAATTTCAAGAGGCATATTTTGTGCACATTTTGTCTTCTCTTTCTTTCTTTCTCTTGTGATAAATAAAAGGGCATGGAAAAATGCTCAACATCAGGAATTAATAAAGCCATGCAAATCCAGTCGACAGAAACGTTCACCCACCGCCGTCAGAATGATCATCAGCCACAGAGTCTACAAAGAATAAATGCTCAAGGTGTTTTAGAGAACTCTGTGCCCTCTAGCGGCCGCTGGGACGTAACCTGGGAACAGCTAGTAGTGAGAACACCGTGGAGGTGCGTTGAAAGGTAAAAATTGAGCTAACCTGTAATCGGGTAGGCCCACTGATGGGCCTATCTCCCGAGTAGACCAAAATCAAAAAGACACAGGCTGGCCATCCTGCGCTGCAGCAACATGTACCATAGCCAAGCCTTGGAAGAAACCCAAATGTCCATCAACAGAACAATGCACCAAGAAGAAGGGGGCCCATGTGCACAATGGAACATGAGCCACGGAAGAGCATGCAACAGTGCCGCTGGCACCACCGTAGAAGGATCTAGAGATACCCACCCAAAAGGAAGTACGAAAGAAACCGAAATAGAAATATCCTATGACATCACTTATAGCTGTTACTTCAACATTGATACCCATGAAGGCATTTCCAAGACAAGGCCGTGCATAGATGCAGAAAACCAACTATGCTTAACCAAGTGGAAAGGTGTAAGGAATGTATGAATCTGGATATGGGGGTTTACAGACATGTACTGATACATACGAAATATATAATCACAAAATACCTAAGGAATACCAAGAGAGGTCGACTCAACACTCTGTAATAACCTACACGGGAAAGGATCCAAAGATGAATAGATTGATACATACATATGATGAACCAGATGCAGTACACCTAGAACACACACCACATTTTTATCCAATTGGCTGTGATACTAGATAACAATTAAATTTTAAAAAACACACAAGAAGTAAGGAGATATAAGCTCTTGGGGGTTTGCCCTGACACACTGCACTCTCATTTGCAGCCTACTAACACAATTTCCAGGAAGCCTCTGTTGCAGGAAAACCCAGAGTTGGAAATGGAGAAATGCTGCCGCCTTGTGGCCGTTGCCCGCAAGAGCGGCTTCAAACGCATAGCTATGGGTCACTTAACATTCACAAGGACTCAGGCCTCTAAAAGACACCTGCCCTCAAAAAAAAAAAAAAATGTCCTGAGCTCGGCAGTGGTGAAAAAAATTCAAAGCAGGCAAATGTGTCAAAGAGATAGTATGAAGAGGTAAGTTTTACTCACTCTTTATCAAAAAAAGCAAAATGGAGAAAAGCTCAACCTCAGGAATGATCAGACTCCTCTAAGCTACAAAAAGCTTTCAGCTCACCCAAGTTAACTACCGTCAGCCAAAAGACTACAAACAATAAGTGCTGAAGGGGTTTTAGAGAACTCTGTTCCCTCTGTCTGGGGAGGACATGTCTAGTTGTAACAGCCAATAATGAGAACAGAAAGGAGCTGCGTTTTCAATTAAAAATTGAGCCACCCTTCCATCCAGAACACCCACAGCCGAGCCTCTCACCTGAGAAGACGGGCTGCAAGAGCTGCACTCCACGAGTTTTCACAGTAGCCAAGACACCGAAGCAACCCAAATGTCCATCAACAGATGAATGGATAAGAAGAGCTGGTCCGTGGACACAGTGGACTATTAGCCATGGAAAACAAGGAAACACTGCTCTTTGAGGCACCCGAGATGAGCCTAGAGATCATCACAGAACATGAGTTAAGTCGGAAAGCAAAAGGCATACCGTATGACATCACCTATAGGCGTTATCTAACAGCTGACACAAATGAACATATTTCCACAAAGAAAGACACTCACACACTTAGAAAACAAACTAAGCTTAAGTAAAATGAAAGGTGGGGGGAATGGATAAATTAAGATTAGTGTCACCATATGTGTACAAATACGTATTAAATATATATATCAAACAGACCGACCATATAGCAAGGGAGGTCACCAGAACACTCTGCAATAATTTACATGGGAAGAGGATCTGTACAAGAATATATATATATATATATATATATAAAACGTACAAATGAACCAGATTCTGTACATATAGGACCAACAGTATTCTAATCATTACCCCGATTTAAACAAATTAAAAGAGCGAACAAGAAGTAATGTGACATACACTTCTGGGGTTTTTTCCTGGCACATTCCATTCTAATTGACAACCTGGGAACAGGACTTCCAGAAGGCTCTGCTGCCCTAGTAACCAGATGTGGGAATGTAGCAATGCTGACGCCTTGTGGCCGTTTCCCACAGCAGCAGCTTTAAAGTCAGTGCTAATGGTCACTCAATATTCACACCCATTGCAGGCTTGTAAATGACACCTGCCCTCCAAAACAAAATCCTGGGGTCAAAAATCGACCAAAAAAGTCGAAAGAGGGCAACCTTCCAAGAAGACAATTTCGAGAGGTTTATTGTACTCACGGTTTTTTTTTTTTTTCTGTTTTTGTTTAACAGAATAAAAAAAGGCGTGGAAAAATGCTGAACCTTAGGAATTATTAGACACGAAAATACACGTTACAAAAACCTATCATGTCACACGACTCAGCATGGCCAGCAGCAAAACTTCTGCAAACAAGGAATGCTGACGGGGTGGTGAAGAAATGCGTACCCTCGGTTCTAAGTGGGACGTGGTAAGAGCCCCTAAGGAAAACACAGTGGAGTTGCCTGGAAAGGGTCAACATTGAGCGACCGTTCAATCAAGCATAGCCACTGCTGGGTCTATCACCTGAGAGGATGAGAATCAAAAAGACACGGGCTGGCAATCCTGCAATCCAGCAATGTTTACCATAGCCAACACTTGGAAGCAATGAAAATGCCCAGCCACAGAGGAATGCAGAAAGGAGCAGTGGTCCATGGACACAATGGAAGAGTACTCCCGTGAAAAGTAGAAATTCCATTTTAAAAACAGATATAAGTAAGGAGACATCAGCTTTGGGGGGTTTCTCCAGACACATCCCACCGTCATTGATAACCGAGGAACACCACTGGCAGGAAGGTCTGTTTCACTAGTTACCAGAGTGGCAAACGCAGAAATGCTGCAGCCCTCTGGCCGTTACCTGCAACGGCAGCTTGAAAACCCGTGCTAATGGTCACTCCGTGTGCACAAGTCCTGGAGGGCTGTCAATGAAACCTGCCCTCAAAATGTCTTGAGGGAGGTAGTGGCCAAAATATTTCAAAAGGCGGCCCATAGTTCAAGAAAAGAATGTGATGAGGTAAGCTACACACACAGTTTGAAGAAAAAAAGGACATCCCTGAAAGCTCAATTTCAAGGCTTTATGAGACGCATGCAAATCCAACCACAGAGGTATCGGCTCACACCACTCAGAAGAACCATCAGCAACAAGACTACCAACAATTCATGCTGAAGGGGTTGTGGAGAAGTGCATACCCTCTAGGTTAAGTGGGACTTTGCCGCCAGCCGCGGCGGGTCCTCAAAGTGTAGCAACAACCGACGAGAGGGGCTAGGGAACTGCACGCACCAAGGTATGGGATCAGAAGGGCACAAGCAACTGACGCTTGCAAGGCAAGTTTAATAACAAAGCCTAGCCGTATATATACCCCTAAAGCAGGGACTTTGCTTCGTCACGCCTTATCGGCATCAGCTGGTTGGTTGGCTTCTCGGCTTAGTCACACCTTATCAGCATCAGCTGGTTGGTTGGCTGCTCGGCTTCTCCCTCAAAGGCACCAATTTCCCCTCCAGGGTTGCTTTTCCTAGCTTTAGGGAACAACCAGGGACTCCCAGTAACTGAACAGGTCCCTGGAGCGATTTGGCCAAAGGCCATCTCCTTTTGTATGTTCATACCATAAAGTCCAGGATGCATACCAAGGAGAGTACAGTCGGGCCCTGAGGCTTAGGAGGGTCTTAGTGGCGCCTTCCTCAGAGGGCAATGCTCGCCACAGGACTTCACCTGGTAAGAGGCACTAATGGGAACAGAATGGAGGTGCCTTTACAAGGTAAACACTGAGTTACGATATGATCCAGCAGGCCCACTCGTGGGCCTATAACCTAAGAAAGAAGACAGAAGTGGAAAGACACAGGCAGGCAAATCTGCATTGCAGGAGTATTACAATAGCCAGGACATGGAAGCAAGCAGAAAGTCCATCAACAGATGAGTGGACAAAGAAGAACAGGGACCTGAACAGATGGAATATTAGCCAAGGAACAAAAGGAAACAATGCCATCAACGGCACCATCGGTGAGGCTAGAGTTCATCACGCACCTTGCGGTAAGTCACAGAGCGAAAGATACATAGCCTACGATATCAGTTATAGGTGTTCCCTAAAAATTGATATCACTGAAGATATTTCCACAGAGAAAGGCAATCACAGATGCAATAAACAGATTTATGGTTCACCCATGGACAGGTGTGAGAATTGTGTACATTAGGAAATTGGGTTTAAGACAGAGATACAAACACAGGTGAAATACAAAATCACCAAAGGCCTACGGAATACCAAGAGAAGAGTACTCAACATTGTGTCATAAGCTACATGGGAAAAGGATCCAAAGAAGACTAGATACATGTTTATGTGTAAAAGAGCCACATCTTTCACACCTACAACAAGCAAAACATTGTAATCAAACTTGCTGTGAGAAACAATAAACATTGAATTAAAAAACGAACAAGTCAGTCGTGAGGCACAAACATAAGGGGCTTTTTCCTGGCACAGTCCATTCTAATTGACAACCTAGAATACGACTTCCACGGAGGCTCTGTTGCCCGAGTAACCAGGTTTGGTAAAGGAGACCTGCTGCCGCCTTGTGGCCGTTTCTCAAAACAGCAGCTTTAAACCCAGTGCTAATGGTCACTTGATATTCAAAATCATTGCAGGCCTATAAATGACACCTGCCCTCAAAAACGATTCTTGGGTCGTCCATCGAGGAAAACAACTCAAAAGACGTGCACATTTCAAAACGACAATTTCAAGAGGCATATTTTGTGCACATTTTGTCTTCTCTTTCTTTCTTTCTCTTGTGATAAATAAAAGGGCATGGAAAAATGCTCAACATCAGGAATTAATAAAGCCATGCAAATCCAGTCGACAGAAACGTTCACCCACCGCCGTCAGAATGATCATCAGCCACAGAGTCTACAAAGAATAAATGCTCAAGGTGTTTTAGAGAACTCTGTGCCCTCTAGCGGCCGCTGGGACGTAACCTGGGAACAGCTAGTAGTGAGAACACCGTGGAGGTGCGTTGAAAGGTAAAAATTGAGCTAACCTGTAATCGGGTAGGCCCACTGATGGGCCTATCTCCCGAGTAGACCAAAATCAAAAAGACACAGGCTGGCCATCCTGCGCTGCAGCAACATGTACCATAGCCAAGCCTTGGAAGAAACCCAAATGTCCATCAACAGAACAATGCACCAAGAAGAAGGGGGCCCATGTGCACAATGGAACATGAGCCACGGAAGAGCATGCAACAGTGCCGCTGGCACCACCGTAGAAGGATCTAGAGATACCCACCCAAAAGGAAGTACGAAAGAAACCGAAATAGAAATATCCTATGACATCACTTATAGCTGTTACTTCAACATTGATACCCATGAAGGCATTTCCAAGACAAGGCCGTGCATAGATGCAGAAAACCAACTATGCTTAACCAAGTGGAAAGGTGTAAGGAATGTATGAATTTGGATATGGGGGTTTACAGACATGTACTGATACATACGAAATATATAATCACAAAATACCTAAGGAATACCAAGAGAGGTCGACTCAACACTCTGTAATAACCTACACGGGAAAGGATCCAAAGATGAATAGATTGATACATACATATGATGAACCAGATGCAGTACACCTAGAACACACACCACATTTTTATCCAATTGGCTGTGATACTAGATAACAATTAAATTTTAAAAAACACACAAGAAGTAAGGAGATATAAGCTCTTGGGGGTTTGCCCTGACACACTGCACTCTCATTTGCAGCCTACTAACACAATTTCCAGGAAGCCTCTGTTGCAGGAAAACCCAGAGTTGGAAATGGAGAAATGCTGCCGCCTTGTGGCCGTTGCCCGCAAGAGCGGCTTCAAACGCATAGCTATGGGTCACTTAACATTCACAAGGACTCAGGCCTCTAAAAGACACCTGCCCTCAAAAAAAAAAAAAAATGTCCTGAGCTCGGCAGTGGCGAAAAAAATTCAAAGCAGGCAAATGTGTCAAAGAGATAGTATGAAGAGGTAAGTTTTACTCACTCTTTATCAAAAAAAGCAAAATGGAGAAAAGCTCAACCTCAGGAATGATCAGACTCCTCTAAGCTACAAAAAGCTTTCAGCTCACCCAAGTTAACTACCGTCAGCCAAAAGACTACAAACAATAAGTGCTGAAGGGGTTTTAGAGAACTCTGTTCCCTCTGTCTGGGGAGGACATGTCTAGTTGTAACAGCCAATAATGAGAACAGAAAGGAGCTGCGTTTTCAATTAAAAATTGAGCCACCCTTCCATCCAGAACACCCACAGCCGAGCCTCTCACCTGAGAAGACGGGCTGCAAGAGCTGCACTCCACGAGTTTTCACAGTAGCCAAGACACCGAAGCAACCCAAATGTCCATCAACAGATGAATGGATAAGAAGAGCTGGTCCGTGGACACAGTGGACTATTAGCCATGGAAAACAAGGAAACACTGCTCTTTGAGGCACCCGAGATGAGCCTAGAGATCATCACAGAACATGAGTTAAGTCGGAAAGCAAAAGGCATACCGTATGACATCACCTATAGGCGTTATCTAACAGCTGACACAAATGAACATATTTCCACAAAGAAAGACACTCACACACTTAGAAAACAAACTAAGCTTAAGTAAAATGAAAGGTGGGGGGAATGGATAAATTAAGATTAGTGTCACCATATGTGTACAAATACGTATTAAATATATATATCAAACAGACCGACCATATAGCAAGGGAGGTCACCAGAACACTCTGCAATAATTTACATGGGAAGAGGATCTGTACAAGAATATATATATATATATATATAAAACGTACAAATGAACCAGATTCTGTACATATAGGACCAACAGTATTCTAATCATTACCCCGATTTAAACAAATTAAAAGAGCGAACAAGAAGTAATGTGACATACACTTCTGGGGTTTTTTCCTGGCACATTCCATTCTAATTGACAACCTGGGAACAGGACTTCCAGAAGGCTCTGCTGCCCTAGTAACCAGATGTGGGAATGTAGCAATGCTGACGCCTTGTGGCCGTTTCCCACAGCAGCAGCTTTAAAGTCAGTGCTAATGGTCACTCAATATTCACACCCATTGCAGGCTTGTAAATGACACCTGCCCTCCAAAACAAAATCCTGGGGTCAAAAATCGACCAAAAAAGTCGAAAGAGGGCAACCTTCCAAGAAGACAATTTCGAGAGGTTTATTGTACTCACGGTTTTTTTTTTTTTTTCTGTTTTTGTTTAACAGAATAAAAAAAGGCGTGGAAAAATGCTGAACCTTAGGAATTATTAGACACGAAAATACACGTTACAAAAACCTATCATGTCACACGACTCAGCATGGCCAGCAGCAAAACTTCTGCAAACAAGGAATGCTGACGGGGTGGTGAAGAAATGCGTACCCTCGGTTCTAAGTGGGACGTGGTAAGAGCCCCTAAGGAAAACACAGTGGAGTTGCCTGGAAAGGGTCAACATTGAGCGACCGTTCAATCAAGCATAGCCACTGCTGGGTCTATCACCTGAGAGGATGAGAATCAAAAAGACACGGGCTGGCAATCCTGCAATCCAGCAATGTTTACCATAGCCAACACTTGGAAGCAATGAAAATGCCCAGCCACAGAGGAATGCAGAAAGGAGCAGTGGTCCATGGACACAATGGAAGAGTACTCCCGTGAAAAGTAGAAATTCCATTTTAAAAACAGATATAAGTAAGGAGACATCAGCTTTGGGGGGTTTCTCCAGACACATCCCACCGTCATTGATAACCGAGGAACACCACTGGCAGGAAGGTCTGTTTCACTAGTTACCAGAGTGGCAAACGCAGAAATGCTGCAGCCCTCTGGCCGTTACCTGCAACGGCAGCTTGAAAACCCGTGCTAATGGTCACTCCGTGTGCACAAGTCCTGGAGGGCTGTCAATGAAACCTGCCCTCAAAATGTCTTGAGGGAGGTAGTGGCCAAAATATTTCAAAAGGCGGCCCATAGTTCAAGAAAAGAATGTGATGAGGTAAGCTACACACACAGTTTGAAGAAAAAAAGGACATCCCTGAAAGCTCAATTTCAAGGCTTTATGAGACGCATGCAAATCCAACCACAGAGGTATCGGCTCACACCAGTCAGAAGAACCATCAGCAACAAGACTACCAACAATTCATGCTGAAGGGGTTGTGGAGAAGTGCATACCCTCTAGGTTAAGTGGGACTTTGCCGCCAGCCGCGGCGGGTCCTCAAAGTGTAGCAACAACCGACGAGAGGGGCTAGGGAACTGCACGCACCAAGGTATGGGATCAGAAGGGCACAAGCAACTGACGCTTGCAAGGCAAGTTTAATAACAAAGCCTAGCCGTATATATACCCCTAAAGCAGGGACTTTGCTTCGTCACGCCTTATCGGCATCAGCTGGTTGGTTGGCTTCTCGGCTTAGTCACACCTTATCAGCATCAGCTGGTTGGTTGGCTGCTCGGCTTCTCCCTCAAAGGCACCAATTTCCCCTCCAGGGTTGCTTTTCCTAGCTTTAGGGAACAACCAGGGACTCCCAGTAACTGAGCAGGTCCCTGGAGCGATTTGGCCAAAGGCCATCTCCTTTTGTATGTTCATACCATAAAGTCCAGGATGCATACCAAGGAGAGTACAGTCGGGCCCTGAGGCTTAGGAGGGTCTTAGTGGCGCCTTCCTCAGAGGGCAATGCTCGCCACAGGACTTCACCTGGTAAGAGGCACTAATGGGAACAGAATGGAGGTGCCTTTACAAGGTAAACACTGAGTTACGATATGATCCAGCAGGCCCACTCGTGGGCCTATAACCTAAGAAAGAAGACAGAAGTGGAAAGACACAGGCAGGCAAATCTGCATTGCAGGAGTATTACAATAGCCAGGACATGGAAGCAAGCAGAAAGTCCATCAACAGATGAGTGGACAAAGAAGAACAGGGACCTGAACAGATGGAATATTAGCCAAGGAACAAAAGGAAACAATGCCATCAACGGCACCATCGGTGAGGCTAGAGTTCATCACGCACCTTGCAGTAAGTCACAGAGCGAAAGATACATAGCCTACGATATCAGTTATAGGTGTTCCCTAAAAATTGATATCACTGAAGATATTTCCACAGAGAAAGGCAATCACAGATGCAATAAACAGATTTATGGTTCACCCATGGACAGGTGTGAGAATTGTGTACATTAGGAAATTGGGTTTAAGAGAGAGATACAAACACAGGTGAAATACAAAATCACCAAAGGCCTACGGAATACCAAGAGAAGAGTACTCAACATTGTGTCATAAGCTACATGGGAAAAGGATCCAAAGAAGACTAGATACATGTTTATGTGTAAAAGAGCCACATCTTTCACACCTACAACAAGCAAAACATTGTAATCAAACTTGCTGTGAGAAACAATAAACATTGAATTAAAAAACGAACAAGTCAGTCGTGAGGCACAAACATAAGGGGCTTTTTCCTGGCACAGTCCATTCTAATTGACAACCTAGAATACGACTTCCACGGAGGCTCTGTTGCCCGAGTAACCAGGTTTGGTAAAGGAGACCTGCTGCCGCCTTGTGGCCGTTTCTCAAAACAGCAGCTTTAAACCCAGTGCTAATGGTCACTTGATATTCAAAATCATTGCAGGCCTATAAATGACACCTGCCCTCAAAAACGATTCTTGGGTCGTCCATCGAGGAAAACAACTCAAAAGACGTGCACATTTCAAAACGACAATTTCAAGAGGCATATTTTGTGCACATTTTGTCTTCTTTCTTTCTTTCTCTTGTGATAAATAAAAGGGCATGGAAAAATGCTCAACATCAGGAATTAATAAAGCCATGCAAATCCAGTCGACAGAAACGTTCACCCACCGCCGTCAGAATGATCATCAGCCACAGAGTCTACAAAGAATAAATGCTCAAGGTGTTTTAGAGAACTCTGTGCCCTCTAGCGGCCGCTGGGACGTAACCTGGGAACAGCTAGTAGTGAGAACACCGTGGAGGTGCGTTGAAAGGTAAAAATTGAGCTAACCTGTAATCGGGTAGGCCCACTGATGGGCCTATCTCCCGAGTAGACCAAAATCAAAAAGACACAGGCTGGCCATCCTGCGCTGCAGCAACATGTACCATAGCCAAGCCTTGGAAGAAACCCAAATGTCCATCAACAGAACAATGCACCAAGAAGAAGGGGGCCCATGTGCACAATGGAACATGAGCCACGGAAGAGCATGCAACAGTGCCGCTGGCACCACCGTAGAAGGATCTAGAGATACCCACCCAAAAGGAAGTACGAAAGAAACCGAAATAGAAATATCCTATGACATCACTTATAGCTGTTACTTCAACATTGATACCCATGAAGGCATTTCCAAGACAAGGCCGTGCATAGATGCAGAAAACCAACTATGCTTAACCAAGTGGAAAGGTGTAAGGAATGTATGAATCTGGATATGGGGGTTTACAGACATGTACTGATACATACGAAATATATAATCACAAAATACCTAAGGAATACCAAGAGAGGTCGACTCAACACTCTGTAATAACCTACACGGGAAAGGATCCAAAGATGAATAGATTGATACATACATATGATGAACCAGATGCAGTACACCTAGAACACACACCACATTTTTATCCAATTGGCTGTGATACTAGATAACAATTAAATTTTAAAAAACACACAAGAAGTAAGGAGATATAAGCTCTTGGGGGTTTGCCCTGACACACTGCACTCTCATTTGCAGCCTACTAACACAATTTCCAGGAAGCCTCTGTTGCAGGAAAACCCAGAGTTGGAAATGGAGAAATGCTGCCGCCTTGTGGCCGTTTCCCGCAAGAGCGGCTTCAAACGGATAGCTATGGGTCACTTAACATTCACAAGGACTCAGGCCTCTAAAAGACACCTGCCCTCAAAAAAAAAAAAAAAATGTCCTGAGCTCGGCAGTGGTGAAAAAAATTCAAAGCAGGCAAATGTGTCAAAGAGATAGTATGAAGAGATAAGTTTTACTCACTCTTTATCAAAAAAAGCAAAATGGAGAAAAGCTCAACCTCAGGAATGATCAGACTCCTCTAAGCTACAAAAAGCTTTCAGCTCACCCAAGTTAACTACCGTCAGCCAAAAGACTACAAACAATAAATGCTGAAGGGGTTTTAGAGAACTCTGTTCCCTCTGTCTGGGGAGGACATGTCTAGTTGTAACAGCCAATAATGAGAACAGAAAGGAGCTGCGTTTTCAATTAAAAATTGAGCCACCCTTCCATCCAGAACACCCACAGCCGAGCCTCTCACCTGAGAAGACGGGCTGCAAGAGCTGCACTCCACGAGTTTTCACAGTAGCCAAGACACCGAAGCAACCCAAATGTCCATCAACAGATGAATGGATAAGAAGAGCTGGTCCGTGGACACAGTGGACTATTAGCCATGGAAAACAAGGAAACACTGCTCTTTGAGGCACCCGAGATGAGCCTAGAGATCATCACAGAACATGAGTTAAGTCGGAAAGCAAAAGGCATACCGTATGACATCACCTATAGGCGTTATCTAACAGCTGACACAAATGAACATATTTCCACAAAGAAAGACACTCACACACTTAGAAAACAAACTAAGCTTAAGTAAAATGAAAGGTGGGGGGAATGGATAAATTAAGATTAGTGTCACCATATGTGTACAAATACGTATTAAATATATATATCAAACAGACCGACCATATAGCAAGGGAGGTCACCAGAACACTCTGCAATAATTTACATGGGAAGAGGATCTGTACAAGAATATATATATATATATATATATATAAAACGTACAAATGAACCAGATTCTGTACATATAGGACCAACAGTATTCTAATCATTACCCCGATTTAAACAAATTAAAAGAGCGAACAAGAAGTAATGTGACATACACTTCTGGGGTTTTTTCCTGGCACATTCCATTCTAATTGACAACCTGGGAACAGGACTTCCAGAAGGCTCTGCTGCCCTAGTAACCAGATGTGGGAATGTAGCAATGCTGACGCCTTGTGGCCGTTTCCCACAGCAGCAGCTTTAAAGTCAGTGCTAATGGTCACTCAATATTCACACCCATTGCAGGCTTGTAAATGACACCTGCCCTCCAAAACAAAATCCTGGGGTCAAAAATCGACCAAAAAAGTCGAAAGAGGGCAACCTTCCAAGAAGACAATTTCGAGAGGTTTATTGTACTCACGGTTTTTTTTTTTTTTTCTGTTTTTGTTTAACAGAATAAAAAAAGGCGTGGAAAAATGCTGAACCTTAGGAATTATTAGACACGAAAATACACGTTACAAAAACCTATCATGTCACACGACTCAGCATGGCCAGCAGCAAAACTTCTGCAAACAAGGAATGCTGACGGGGTGGTGAAGAAATGCGTACCCTCGGTTCTAAGTGGGACGTGGTAAGAGCCCCTAAGGAAAACACAGTGGAGTTGCCTGGAAAGGGTCAACATTGAGCGACCGTTCAATCAAGCATAGCCACTGCTGGGTCTATCACCTGAGAGGATGAGAATCAAAAAGACACGGGCTGGCAATCCTGCAATCCAGCAATGTTTACCATAGCCAACACTTGGAAGCAATGAAAATGCCCAGCCACAGAGGAATGCAGAAAGGAGCAGTGGTCCATGGACACAATGGAAGAGTACTCCCGTGAAAAGTAGAAATTCCATTTTAAAAACAGATATAAGTAAGGAGACATCAGCTTTGGGGGGTTTCTCCAGACACATCCCACCGTCATTGATAACCGAGGAACACCACTGGCAGGAAGGTCTGTTTCACTAGTTACCAGAGTGGCAAACGCAGAAATGCTGCAGCCCTCTGGCCGTTACCTGCAACGGCAGCTTGAAAACCCGTGCTAATGGTCACTTCGTGTGCACAAGTCCTGGAGGGCTGTCAATGAAACCTGCCCTCAAAATGTCTTGAGGGAGGTAGTGGCCAAAATATTTCAAAAGGCGGCCCATAGTTCAAGAAAAGAATGTGATGAGGTAAGCTACACACACAGTTTGAAGAAAAAAAGGACATCCCTGAAAGCTCAATTTCAAGGCTTTATGAGACGCATGCAAATCCAACCACAGAGGTATCGGCTCACACCAGTCAGAAGAACCATCAGCAACAAAACTACCAACAATTCATGCTGAAGGGGTTGTGGAGAAGTGCATACCCTCTAGGTTAAGTGGGACTTTGCCGCCAGCCGCGGCGGGTCCTCAAAGTGTAGCAACAACCGACGAGACGGGGTAGGGAACTGCACGCACCAAGGTATGGGATCAGAAGAGCACAAGCAACTGACGCTTGCAAGGCAAGTTTAATAACAAAGCCTAGCCGTATATATACCCCTAAAGCAGGGACTTTGCTTCGTCACGCCTTATCGGCATCAGCTGGTTGGTTGGCTTCTCGGCTTAGTCACACCTTATCAGCATCAGCTGGTTGGTTGGCTGCTCGGCTTCTCCCTCAAAGGCACCAATTTCCCCTCCAGGGTTGCTTTTCCTAGCTTTAGGGAACAACCAGGGACTCCCAGTAACTGAGCAGGTCCCTGGAGCGATTTGGCCAAAGGCCATCTCCTTTTGTATGTTCATACCATAAAGTCCAGGATGCATACCAAGGAGAGTACAGTCGGGCCCTGAGGCTTAGGAGGGTCTTAGTGGCGCCTTCCTCAGAGGGCAATGCTCGCCACAGGACTTCACCTGGTAAGAGGCACTAATGGGAACAGAATGGAGGTGCCTTTACAAGGTAAACACTGAGTTACGATATGATCCAGCAGGCCCACTCGTGGGCCTATAACCTAAGAAAGAAGACAGAAGTGGAAAGACACAGGCAGGCAAATCTGCATTGCAGGAGTATTACAATAGCCAGGACATGGAAGCAAGCAGAAAGTCCATCAACAGATGAGTGGACAAAGAAGAACAGGGACCTGAACAGATGGAATATTAGCCAAGGAACAAAAGGAAACAATGCCATCAACGGCACCATCGGTGAGGCTAGAGTTCATCACGCACCTTGCAGTAAGTCACAGAGCGAAAGATACATAGCCTACGATATCAGTTATAGGTGTTCCCTAAAAATTGATATCACTGAAGATATTTCCACAGAGAAAGGCAATCACAGATGCAATAAACAGATTTATGGTTCACCCATGGACAGGTGTGAGAATTGTGTACATTAGGAAATTGGGTTTAAGAGAGAGATACAAACACAGGTGAAATACAAAATCACCAAAGGCCTACGGAATACCAAGAGAAGAGTACTCAACATTGTGTCATAAGCTACATGGGAAAAGGATCCAAAGAAGACTAGATACATGTTTATGTGTAAAAGAGCCACATCTTTCACACCTACAACAAGCAAAACATTGTAATCAAACTTGCTGTGAGAAACAATAAACATTGAATTAAAAAACGAACAAGTCAGTCGTGAGGCACAAACATAAGGGGCTTTTTCCTGGCACAGTCCATTCTAATTGACAACCTAGAATACGACTTCCACGGAGGCTCTGTTGCCCGAGTAACCAGGTTTGGTAAAGGAGACCTGCTGCCGCCTTGTGGCCGTTTCTCAAAACAGCAGCTTTAAACCCAGTGCTAATGGTCACTTGATATTCAAAATCATTGCAGGCCTATAAATGACACCTGCCCTCAAAAACGATTCTTGGGTCGTCCATCGAGGAAAACAACTCAAAAGACGTGCACATTTCAAAACGACAATTTCAAGAGGCATATTTTGTGCACATTTTGTCTTCTCTTTCTTTCTTTCTCTTGTGATAAATAAAAGGGCATGGAAAAATGCTCAACATCAGGAATTAATAAAGCCATGCAAATCCAGTCGACAGAAACGTTCACCCACCGCCGTCAGAATGATCATCAGCCACAGAGTCTACAAAGAATAAATGCTCAAGGTGTTTTAGAGAACTCTGTGCCCTCTAGCGGCCGCTGGGACGTAACCTGGGAACAGCTAGTAGTGAGAACACCGTGGAGGTGCGTTGAAAGGTAAAAATTGAGCTAACCTGTAATCGGGTAGGCCCACTGATGGGCCTATCTCCCGAGTAGACCAAAATCAAAAAGACACAGGCTGGCCATCCTGCGCTGCAGCAACATGTACCATAGCCAAGCCTTGGAAGAAACCCAAATGTCCATCAACAGAACAATGCACCAAGAAGAAGGGGGCCCATGTGCACAATGGAACATGAGCCACGGAAGAGCATGCAACAGTGCCGCTGGCACCACCGTAGAAGGATCTAGAGATACCCACCCAAAAGGAAGTACGAAAGAAACCGAAATAGAAATATCCTATGACATCACTTATAGCTGTTACTTCAACATTGATACCCATGAAGGCATTTCCAAGACAAGGCCGTGCATAGATGCAGAAAACCAACTATGCTTAACCAAGTGGAAAGGTGTAAGGAATGTATGAATTTGGATATGGGGGTTTACAGACATGTACTGATACATACGAAATATATAATCACAAAATACCTAAGGAATACCAAGAGAGGTCGACTCAACACTCTGTAATAACCTACACGGGAAAGGATCCAAAGATGAATAGATTGATACATACATATGATGAACCAGATGCAGTACACCTAGAACACACACCACATTTTTATCCAATTGGCTGTGATACTAGATAACAATTAAATTTTAAAAAACACACAAGAAGTAAGGAGATATAAGCTCTTGGGGGTTTGCCCTGACACACTGCACTCTCATTTGCAGCCTACTAACACAATTTCCAGGAAGCCTCTGTTGCAGGAAAACCCAGAGTTGGAAATGGAGAAATGCTGCCGCCTTGTGGCCGTTGCCCGCAAGAGCGGCTTCAAACGCATAGCTATGGGTCACTTAACATTCACAAGGACTCAGGCCTCTAAAAGACACCTGCCCTCAAAAAAAAAAAATGTCCTGAGCTCGGCCGTGGCCAAAAAAATTCAAAGCAGGCAAATGTGTCAAAGAGATAGTATGATAGAGGTAAGTTTTACTCACTCTTTATCAAAAAGAGCAAAATGGAGAAAAGCTCAACCTCAGGAATGATCAGACTCCTCTAAGCTACAAAAAGCTTTCAGCTCACCCAAGTTAACTACCGTCAGCCAAAAGACTACAAACAATAAATGCTGAAGGGGTTTTAGAGAACTCTGTTCCCTCTGTCTGCGGAGGACATGTCTAGTTGTAACAGCCAATAATGAGAACCGAAAGGAGCTGCGTTTTCAATTAAAAATTGAGCCACCCTTCCATCCAGAACACCCACAGCCGAGCCTCTCACCTGAGAAGACGGGCTGCAAGAGCTGCACTCCACGAGTTTTCACAGTAGCCAAGACACCGAAGCAACCCAAATGTCCATCAACAGATGAATGGATAAGAAGAGCTGGTCCGTGGACACAGTGGACTATTAGCCATGGAAAACAAGGAAACACTGCTCTTTGAGGCACCCGAGATGAGCCTAGAGATCATCACAGAACATGAGTTAAGTCGGAAAGCAAAAGGCATACCGTATGACATCACCTATAGGCGTTATCTAACAGCTGACACAAATGAACATATTTCCACAAAGAAAGACACTCACACACTTAGAAAACAAACTAAGCTTAAGTAAAATGAAAGGTGGGGGGAATGGATAAATTAAGATTAGTGTCACCATATGTGTACAAATACGTATTAAATATATATATCAAACAGACCGACCATATAGCAAGGGAGGTCACCAGAACACTCTGCAATAATTTACATGGGAAGAGGATCTGTACAAGAATATATATATATATATATATATAAAACGTACAAATGAACCAGATTCTGTACATATAGGACCAACAGTATTCTAATCATTACTCCGATTTAAACAAATTAAAAGAGCGAACAAGAAGTAATGTGACATACACTTCTGGGGTTTTTTCCTGGCACATTCCATTCTAATTGACAACCTGGGAACAGGACTTCCAGAAGGCTCTGCTGCCCTAGTAACCAGATGTGGGAATGTAGCAATGCTGACGCCTTGTGGCCGTTTCCCACAGCAGCAGCTTTAAAGTCAGTGCTAATGGTCACTCAATATTCACACCCATTGCAGGCTTGTAAATGACACCTGCCCTCCAAAACAAAATCCTGGGGTCAAAAATCGACCAAAAAAGTCGAAAGAGGGCAACCTTCCAAGAAGACAATTTCGAGAGGTTTATTGTACTCACGGTTTTTTTTTTTTTTCTGTTTTTGTTTAACAGAATAAAAAAAGGCGTGGAAAAATGCTGAACCTTAGGAATTATTAGACACGAAAATACACGTTACAAAAACCTATCATGTCACACGACTCAGCATGGCCAGCAGCAAAACTTCTGCAAACAAGGAATGCTGACGGGGTGGTGAAGAAATGCGTACCCTCGGTTCTAAGTGGGACGTGGTAAGAGCCCCTAAGGAAAACACAGTGGAGTTGCCTGGAAAGGGTCAACATTGAGCGACCGTTCAATCAAGCATAGCCACTGCTGGGTCTATCACCTGAGAGGATGAGAATCAAAAAGACACGGGCTGGCAATCCTGCAATCCAGCAATGTTTACCATAGCCAACACTTGGAAGCAATGAAAATGCCCAGCCACAGAGGAATGCAGAAAGGAGCAGTGGTCCATGGACACAATGGAAGAGTACTCCCGTGAAAAGTAGAAATTCCATTTTAAAAACAGATATAAGTAAGGAGACATCAGCTTTGGGGGGTTTCTCCAGACACATCCCACCGTCATTGATAACCGAGGAACACCACTGGCAGGAAGGTCTGTTTCACTAGTTACCAGAGTGGCAAACGCAGAAATGCTGCAGCCCTCTGGCCGTTACCTGCAACGGCAGCTTGAAAACCCGTGCTAATGGTCACTTCGTGTGCACAAGTCCTGGAGGGCTGTCAATGAAACCTGCCCTCAAAATGTCTTGAGGGAGGTAGTGGCCAAAATATTTCAAAAGGCGGCCCATAGTTCAAGAAAAGAATGTGATGAGGTAAGCTACACACACAGTTTGAAGAAAAAAAGGACATCCCTGAAAGCTCAATTTCAAGGCTTTATGAGACGCATGCAAATCCAACCACAGAGGTATCGGCTCACACCAGTCAGAAGAACCATCAGCAACAAGACTACCAACAATTCATGCTGAAGGGGTTGTGGAGAAGTGCATACCCTCTAGGTTAAGTGGGACTTTGCCGCCAGCCGCGGCGGGTCCTCAAAGTGTAGCAACAACCGACGAGAGGGGCTAGGGAACTGCACGCACCAAGGTATGGGATCAGAAGGGCACAAGCAACTGACGCTTGCAAGGCAAGTTTAATAACAAAGCCTAGCCGTATATATACCCCTAAAGCAGGGACTTTGCTTCGTCACGCCTTATCGGCATCAGCTGGTTGGTTGGCTTCTCGGCTTAGTCACACCTTATCAGCATCAGCTGGTTGGTTGGCTGCTCGGCTTCTCCCTCAAAGGCACCAATTTCCCCTCCAGGGTTGCTTTTCCTAGCTTTAGGGAACAACCAGGGACTCCCAGTAACTGAGCAGGTCCCTGGAGCGATTTGGCCAAAGGCCATCTCCTTTTGTATGTTCATACCATAAAGTCCAGGATGCATACCAAGGAGAGTACAGTCGGGCCCTGAGGCTTAGGAGGGTCTTAGTGGCGCCTTCCTCAGAGGGCAATGCTCGCCACAGGACTTCACCTGGTAAGAGGCACTAATGGGAACAGAATGGAGGTGCCTTTACAAGGTAAACACTGAGTTACGATATGATCCAGCAGGCCCACTCGTGGGCCTATAACCTAAGAAAGAAGACAGAAGTGGAAAGACACAGGCAGGCAAATCTGCATTGCAGGAGTATTACAATAGCCAGGACATGGAAGCAAGCAGAAAGTCCATCAACAGATGAGTGGACAAAGAAGAACAGGGACCTGAACAGATGGAATATTAGCCAAGGAACAAAAGGAAACAATGCCATCAACGGCACCATCGGTGAGGCTAGAGTTCATCACGCACCTTGCAGTAAGTCACAGAGCGAAAGATACATAGCCTACGATATCAGTTATAGGTGTTCCCTAAAAATTGATATCACTGAAGATATTTCCACAGAGAAAGGCAATCACAGATGCAATAAACAGATTTATGGTTCACCCATGGACAGGTGTGAGAATTGTGTACATTAGGAAATTGGGTTTAAGAGAGAGATACAAACACAGGTGAAATACAAAATCACCAAAGGCCTACGGAATACCAAGAGAAGAGTACTCAACATTGTGTCATAAGCTACATGGGAAAAGGATCCAAAGAAGACTAGATACATGTTTATGTGTAAAAGAGCCACATCTTTCACACCTACAACAAGCAAAACATTGTAATCAAACTTGCTGTGAGAAACAATAAACATTGAATTAAAAAACGAACAAGTCAGTCGTGAGGCACAAACATAAGGGGCTTTTTCCTGGCACAGTCCATTCTAATTGACAACCTAGAATACGACTTCCACGGAGGCTCTGTTGCCCGAGTAACCAGGTTTGGTAAAGGAGACCTGCTGCCGCCTTGTGGCCGTTTCTCAAAACAGCAGCTTTAAACCCAGTGCTAATGGTCACTTGATATTCAAAATCATTGCAGGCCTATAAATGACACCTGCCCTCAAAAACGATTCTTGGGTCGTCCATCGAGGAAAACAACTCAAAAGACGTGCACATTTCAAAACGACAATTTCAAGAGGCATATTTTGTGCACATTTTGTCTTCTTTCTTTCTTTCTCTTGTGATAAATAAAAGGGCATGGAAAAATGCTCAACATCAGGAATTAATAAAGCCATGCAAATCCAGTCGACAGAAACGTTCACCCACCGCCGTCAGAATGATCATCAGCCACAGAGTCTACAAAGAATAAATGCTCAAGGTGTTTTAGAGAACTCTGTGCCCTCTAGCGGCCGCTGGGACGTAACCTGGGAACAGCTAGTAGTGAGAACACCGTGGAGGTGCGTTGAAAGGTAAAAATTGAGCTAACCTGTAATCGGGTAGGCCCACTGATGGGCCTATCTCCCGAGTAGACCAAAATCAAAAAGACACAGGCTGGCCATCCTGCGCTGCAGCAACATGTACCATAGCCAAGCCTTGGAAGAAACCCAAATGTCCATCAACAGAACAATGCACCAAGAAGAAGGGGGCCCATGTGCACAATGGAACATGAGCCACGGAAGAGCATGCAACAGTGCCGCTGGCACCACCGTAGAAGGATCTAGAGATACCCACCCAAAAGGAAGTACGAAAGAAACCGAAATAGAAATATCCTATGACATCACTTATAGCTGTTACTTCAACATTGATACCCATGAAGGCATTTCCAAGACAAGGCCGTGCATAGATGCAGAAAACCAACTATGCTTAACCAAGTGGAAAGGTGTAAGGAATGTATGAATCTGGATATGGGGGTTTACAGACATGTACTGATACATACGAAATATATAATCACAAAATACCTAAGGAATACCAAGAGAGGTCGACTCAACACTCTGTAATAACCTACACGGGAAAGGATCCAAAGATGAATAGATTGATACATACATATGATGAACCAGATGCAGTACACCTAGAACACACACCACATTTTTATCCAATTGGCTGTGATACTAGATAACAATTAAATTTTAAAAAACACACAAGAAGTAAGGAGATATAAGCTCTTGGGGGTTTGCCCTGACACACTGCACTCTCATTTGCAGCCTACTAACACAATTTCCAGGAAGCCTCTGTTGCAGGAAAACCCAGAGTTGGAAATGGAGAAATGCTGCCGCCTTGTGGCCGTTTCCCGCAAGAGCGGCTTCAAACGGATAGCTATGGGTCACTTAACATTCACAAGGACTCAGGCCTCTAAAAGACACCTGCCCTCAAAAAAAAAAAAAAATGTCCTGAGCTCGGCAGTGGTGAAAAAAATTCAAAGCAGGCAAATGTGTCAAAGAGATAGTATGAAGAGATAAGTTTTACTCACTCTTTATCAAAAAAAGCAAAATGGAGAAAAGCTCAACCTCAGGAATGATCAGACTCCTCTAAGCTACAAAAAGCTTTCAGCTCACCCAAGTTAACTACCGTCAGCCAAAAGACTACAAACAATAAATGCTGAAGGGGTTTTAGAGAACTCTGTTCCCTCTGTCTGGGGAGGACATGTCTAGTTGTAACAGCCAATAATGAGAACAGAAAGGAGCTGCGTTTTCAATTAAAAATTGAGCCACCCTTCCATCCAGAACACCCACAGCCGAGCCTCTCACCTGAGAAGACGGGCTGCAAGAGCTGCACTCCACGAGTTTTCACAGTAGCCAAGACACCGAAGCAACCCAAATGTCCATCAACAGATGAATGGATAAGAAGAGCTGGTCCGTGGACACAGTGGACTATTAGCCATGGAAAACAAGGAAACACTGCTCTTTGAGGCACCCGAGATGAGCCTAGAGATCATCACAGAACATGAGTTAAGTCGGAAAGCAAAAGGCATACCGTATGACATCACCTATAGGCGTTATCTAACAGCTGACACAAATGAACATATTTCCACAAAGAAAGACACTCACACACTTAGAAAACAAACTAAGCTTAAGTAAAATGAAAGGTGGGGGGAATGGATAAATTAAGATTAGTGTCACCATATGTGTACAAATACGTATTAAATATATATATCAAACAGACCGACCATATAGCAAGGGAGGTCACCAGAACACTCTGCAATAATTTACATGGGAAGAGGATCTGTACAAGAATATATATATATATATATATATATAAAACGTACAAATGAACCAGATTCTGTACATATAGGACCAACAGTATTCTAATCATTACCCCGATTTAAACAAATTAAAAGAGCGAACAAGAAGTAATGTGACATACACTTCTGGGGTTTTTTCCTGGCACATTCCATTCTAATTGACAACCTGGGAACAGGACTTCCAGAAGGCTCTGCTGCCCTAGTAACCAGATGTGGGAATGTAGCAATGCTGACGCCTTGTGGCCGTTTCCCACAGCAGCAGCTTTAAAGTCAGTGCTAATGGTCACTCAATATTCACACCCATTGCAGGCTTGTAAATGACACCTGCCCTCCAAAACAAAATCCTGGGGTCAAAAATCGACCAAAAAAGTCGAAAGAGGGCAACCTTCCAAGAAGACAATTTCGAGAGGTTTATTGTACTCACGGTTTTTTTTTTTTTTTCTGTTTTTGTTTAACAGAATAAAAAAAGGCGTGGAAAAATGCTGAACCTTAGGAATTATTAGACACGAAAATACACGTTACAAAAACCTATCATGTCACACGACTCAGCATGGCCAGCAGCAAAACTTCTGCAAACAAGGAATGCTGACGGGGTGGTGAAGAAATGCGTACCCTCGGTTCTAAGTGGGACGTGGTAAGAGCCCCTAAGGAAAACACAGTGGAGTTGCCTGGAAAGGGTCAACATTGAGCGACCGTTCAATCAAGCATAGCCACTGCTGGGTCTATCACCTGAGAGGATGAGAATCAAAAAGACACGGGCTGGCAATCCTGCAATCCAGCAATGTTTACCATAGCCAACACTTGGAAGCAATGAAAATGCCCAGCCACAGAGGAATGCAGAAAGGAGCAGTGGTCCATGGACACAATGGAAGAGTACTCCCGTGAAAAGTAGAAATTCCATTTTAAAAACAGATATAAGTAAGGAGACATCAGCTTTGGGGGGTTTCTCCAGACACATCCCACCGTCATTGATAACCGAGGAACACCACTGGCAGGAAGGTCTGTTTCACTAGTTACCAGAGTGGCAAACGCAGAAATGCTGCAGCCCTCTGGCCGTTACCTGCAACGGCAGCTTGAAAACCCGTGCTAATGGTCACTTCGTGTGCACAAGTCCTGGAGGGCTGTCAATGAAACCTGCCCTCAAAATGTCTTGAGGGAGGTAGTGGCCAAAATATTTCAAAAGGCGGCCCATAGTTCAAGAAAAGAATGTGATGAGGTAAGCTACACACACAGTTTGAAGAAAAAAAGGACATCCCTGAAAGCTCAATTTCAAGGCTTTATGAGACGCATGCAAATCCAACCACAGAGGTATCGGCTCACACCAGTCAGAAGAACCATCAGCAACAAAACTACCAACAATTCATGCTGAAGGGGTTGTGGAGAAGTGCATACCCTCTAGGTTAAGTGGGACTTTGCCGCCAGCCGCGGCGGGTCCTCAAAGTGTAGCAACAACCGACGAGACGGGGTAGGGAACTGCACGCACCAAGGTATGGGATCAGAAGAGCACAAGCAACTGACGCTTGCAAGGCAAGTTTAATAACAAAGCCTAGCCGTATATATACCCCTAAAGCAGGGACTTTGCTTCGTCACGCCTTATCGGCATCAGCTGGTTGGTTGGCTTCTCGGCTTAGTCACACCTTATCAGCATCAGCTGGTTGGTTGGCTGCTCGGCTTCTCCCTCAAAGGCACCAATTTCCCCTCCAGGGTTGCTTTTCCTAGCTTTAGGGAACAACCAGGGACTCCCAGTAACTGAGCAGGTCCCTGGAGCGATTTGGCCAAAGGCCATCTCCTTTTGTATGTTCATACCATAAAGTCCAGGATGCATACCAAGGAGAGTACAGTCGGGCCCTGAGGCTTAGGAGGGTCTTAGTGGCGCCTTCCTCAGAGGGCAATGCTCGCCACAGGACTTCACCTGGTAAGAGGCACTAATGGGAACAGAATGGAGGTGCCTTTACAAGGTAAACACTGAGTTACGATATGATCCAGCAGGCCCACTCGTGGGCCTATAACCTAAGAAAGAAGACAGAAGTGGAAAGACACAGGCAGGCAAATCTGCATTGCAGGAGTATTACAATAGCCAGGACATGGAAGCAAGCAGAAAGTCCATCAACAGATGAGTGGACAAAGAAGAACAGGGACCTGAACAGATGGAATATTAGCCAAGGAACAAAAGGAAACAATGCCATCAACGGCACCATCGGTGAGGCTAGAGTTCATCACGCACCTTGCAGTAAGTCACAGAGCGAAAGATACATAGCCTACGATATCAGTTATAGGTGTTCCCTAAAAATTGATATCACTGAAGATATTTCCACAGAGAAAGGCAATCACAGATGCAATAAACAGATTTATGGTTCACCCATGGACAGGTGTGAGAATTGTGTACATTAGGAAATTGGGTTTAAGAGAGAGATACAAACACAGGTGAAATACAAAATCACCAAAGGCCTACGGAATACCAAGAGAAGAGTACTCAACATTGTGTCATAAGCTACATGGGAAAAGGATCCAAAGAAGACTAGATACATGTTTATGTGTAAAAGAGCCACATCTTTCACACCTACAACAAGCAAAACATTGTAATCAAACTTGCTGTGAGAAACAATAAACATTGAATTAAAAAACGAACAAGTCAGTCGTGAGGCACAAACATAAGGGGCTTTTTCCTGGCACAGTCCATTCTAATTGACAACCTAGAATACGACTTCCACGGAGGCTCTGTTGCCCGAGTAACCAGGTTTGGTAAAGGAGACCTGCTGCCGCCTTGTGGCCGTTTCTCAAAACAGCAGCTTTAAACCCAGTGCTAATGGTCACTTGATATTCAAAATCATTGCAGGCCTATAAATGACACCTGCCCTCAAAAACGATTCTTGGGTCGTCCATCGAGGAAAACAACTCAAAAGACGTGCACATTTCAAAACGACAATTTCAAGAGGCATATTTTGTGCACATTTTGTCTTCTCTTTCTTTCTTTCTCTTGTGATAAATAAAAGGGCATGGAAAAATGCTCAACATCAGGAATTAATAAAGCCATGCAAATCCAGTCGACAGAAACGTTCACCCACCGCCGTCAGAATGATCATCAGCCACAGAGTCTACAAAGAATAAATGCTCAAGGTGTTTTAGAGAACTCTGTGCCCTCTAGCGGCCGCTGGGACGTAACCTGGGAACAGCTAGTAGTGAGAACACCGTGGAGGTGCGTTGAAAGGTAAAAATTGAGCTAACCTGTAATCGGGTAGGCCCACTGATGGGCCTATCTCCCGAGTAGACCAAAATCAAAAAGACACAGGCTGGCCATCCTGCGCTGCAGCAACATGTACCATAGCCAAGCCTTGGAAGAAACCCAAATGTCCATCAACAGAACAATGCACCAAGAAGAAGGGGGCCCATGTGCACAATGGAACATGAGCCACGGAAGAGCATGCAACAGTGCCGCTGGCACCACCGTAGAAGGATCTAGAGATACCCACCCAAAAGGAAGTACGAAAGAAACCGAAATAGAAATATCCTATGACATCACTTATAGCTGTTACTTCAACATTGATACCCATGAAGGCATTTCCAAGACAAGGCCGTGCATAGATGCAGAAAACCAACTATGCTTAACCAAGTGGAAAGGTGTAAGGAATGTATGAATTTGGATATGGGGGTTTACAGACATGTACTGATACATACGAAATATATAATCACAAAATACCTAAGGAATACCAAGAGAGGTCGACTCAACACTCTGTAATAACCTACACGGGAAAGGATCCAAAGATGAATAGATTGATACATACATATGATGAACCAGATGCAGTACACCTAGAACACACACCACATTTTTATCCAATTGGCTGTGATACTAGATAACAATTAAATTTTAAAAAACACACAAGAAGTAAGGAGATATAAGCTCTTGGGGGTTTGCCCTGACACACTGCACTCTCATTTGCAGCCTACTAACACAATTTCCAGGAAGCCTCTGTTGCAGGAAAACCCAGAGTTGGAAATGGAGAAATGCTGCCGCCTTGTGGCCGTTGCCCGCAAGAGCGGCTTCAAACGCATAGCTATGGGTCACTTAACATTCACAAGGACTCAGGCCTCTAAAAGACACCTGCCCTCAAAAAAAAAAAATGTCCTGAGCTCGGCCGTGGCCAAAAAAATTCAAAGCAGGCAAATGTGTCAAAGAGATAGTATGATAGAGGTAAGTTTTACTCACTCTTTATCAAAAAGAGCAAAATGGAGAAAAGCTCAACCTCAGGAATGATCAGACTCCTCTAAGCTACAAAAAGCTTTCAGCTCACCCAAGTTAACTACCGTCAGCCAAAAGACTACAAACAATAAATGCTGAAGGGGTTTTAGAGAACTCTGTTCCCTCTGTCTGCGGAGGACATGTCTAGTTGTAACAGCCAATAATGAGAACCGAAAGGAGCTGCGTTTTCAATTAAAAATTGAGCCACCCTTCCATCCAGAACACCCACAGCCGAGCCTCTCACCTGAGAAGACGGGCTGCAAGAGCTGCACTCCACGAGTTTTCACAGTAGCCAAGACACCGAAGCAACCCAAATGTCCATCAACAGATGAATGGATAAGAAGAGCTGGTCCGTGGACACAGTGGACTATTAGCCATGGAAAACAAGGAAACACTGCTCTTTGAGGCACCCGAGATGAGCCTAGAGATCATCACAGAACATGAGTTAAGTCGGAAAGCAAAAGGCATACCGTATGACATCACCTATAGGCGTTATCTAACAGCTGACACAAATGAACATATTTCCACAAAGAAAGACACTCACACACTTAGAAAACAAACTAAGCTTAAGTAAAATGAAAGGTGGGGGGAATGGATAAATTAAGATTAGTGTCACCATATGTGTACAAATACGTATTAAATATATATATCAAACAGACCGACCATATAGCAAGGGAGGTCACCAGAACACTCTGCAATAATTTACATGGGAAGAGGATCTGTACAAGAATATATATATATATATATATATAAAACGTACAAATGAACCAGATTCTGTACATATAGGACCAACAGTATTCTAATCATTACTCCGATTTAAACAAATTAAAAGAGCGAACAAGAAGTAATGTGACATACACTTCTGGGGTTTTTTCCTGGCACATTCCATTCTAATTGACAACCTGGGAACAGGACTTCCAGAAGGCTCTGCTGCCCTAGTAACCAGATGTGGGAATGTAGCAATGCTGACGCCTTGTGGCCGTTTCCCACAGCAGCAGCTTTAAAGTCAGTGCTAATGGTCACTCAATATTCACACCCATTGCAGGCTTGTAAATGACACCTGCCCTCCAAAACAAAATCCTGGGGTCAAAAATCGACCAAAAAAGTCGAAAGAGGGCAACCTTCCAAGAAGACAATTTCGAGAGGTTTATTGTACTCACGGTTTTTTTTTTTTTTTCTGTTTTTGTTTAACAGAATAAAAAAAGGCGTGGAAAAATGCTGAACCTTAGGAATTATTAGACACGAAAATACACGTTACAAAAACCTATCATGTCACACGACTCAGCATGGCCAGCAGCAAAACTTCTGCAAACAAGGAATGCTGACGGGGTGGTGAAGAAATGCGTACCCTCGGTTCTAAGTGGGACGTGGTAAGAGCCCCTAAGGAAAACACAGTGGAGTTGCCTGGAAAGGGTCAACATTGAGCGACCGTTCAATCAAGCATAGCCACTGCTGGGTCTATCACCTGAGAGGATGAGAATCAAAAAGACACGGGCTGGCAATCCTGCAATCCAGCAATGTTTACCATAGCCAACACTTGGAAGCAATGAAAATGCCCAGCCACAGAGGAATGCAGAAAGGAGCAGTGGTCCATGGACACAATGGAAGAGTACTCCCGTGAAAAGTAGAAATTCCATTTTAAAAACAGATATAAGTAAGGAGACATCAGCTTTGGGGGGTTTCTCCAGACACATCCCACCGTCATTGATAACCGAGGAACACCACTGGCAGGAAGGTCTGTTTCACTAGTTACCAGAGTGGCAAACGCAGAAATGCTGCAGCCCTCTGGCCGTTACCTGCAACGGCAGCTTGAAAACCCGTGCTAATGGTCACTTCGTGTGCACAAGTCCTGGAGGGCTGTCAATGAAACCTGCCCTCAAAATGTCTTGAGGGAGGTAGTGGCCAAAATATTTCAAAAGGCGGCCCATAGTTCAAGAAAAGAATGTGATGAGGTAAGCTACACACACAGTTTGAAGAAAAAAAGGACATCCCTGAAAGCTCAATTTCAAGGCTTTATGAGACGCATGCAAATCCAACCACAGAGGTATCGGCTCACACCAGTCAGAAGAACCATCAGCAACAAGACTACCAACAATTCATGCTGAAGGGGTTGTGGAGAAGTGCATACCCTCTAGGTTAAGTGGGACTTTGCCGCCAGCCGCGGCGGGTCCTCAAAGTGTAGCAACAACCGACGAGAGGGGCTAGGGAACTGCACGCACCAAGGTATGGGATCAGAAGGGCACAAGCAACTGACGCTTGCAAGGCAAGTTTAATAACAAAGCCTAGCCGTATATATACCCCTAAAGCAGGGACTTTGCTTCGTCACGCCTTATCGGCATCAGCTGGTTGGTTGGCTTCTCGGCTTAGTCACACCTTATCAGCATCAGCTGGTTGGTTGGCTGCTCGGCTTCTCCCTCAAAGGCACCAATTTCCCCTCCAGGGTTGCTTTTCCTAGCTTTAGGGAACAACCAGGGACTCCCAGTAACTGAGCAGGTCCCTGGAGCGATTTGGCCAAAGGCCATCTCCTTTTGTATGTTCATACCATAAAGTCCAGGATGCATACCAAGGAGAGTACAGTCGGGCCCTGAGGCTTAGGAGGGTCTTAGTGGCGCCTTCCTCAGAGGGCAATGCTCGCCACAGGACTTCACCTGGTAAGAGGCACTAATGGGAACAGAATGGAGGTGCCTTTACAAGGTAAACACTGAGTTACGATATGATCCAGCAGGCCCACTCGTGGGCCTATAACCTAAGAAAGAAGACAGAAGTGGAAAGACACAGGCAGGCAAATCTGCATTGCAGGAGTATTACAATAGCCAGGACATGGAAGCAAGCAGAAAGTCCATCAACAGATGAGTGGACAAAGAAGAACAGGGACCTGAACAGATGGAATATTAGCCAAGGAACAAAAGGAAACAATGCCATCAACGGCACCATCGGTGAGGCTAGAGTTCATCACGCACCTTGCAGTAAGTCACAGAGCGAAAGATACATAGCCTACGATATCAGTTATAGGTGTTCCCTAAAAATTGATATCACTGAAGATATTTCCACAGAGAAAGGCAATCACAGATGCAATAAACAGATTTATGGTTCGCCCATGGACAGGTGTGAGAATTGTGTACATTAGGAAATTGGGTTTAAGAGAGAGATACAAACACAGGTGAAATACAAAATCACCAAAGGCCTACGGAATACCAAGAGAAGAGTACTCAACATTGTGTCATAAGCTACATGGGAAAAGGATCCAAAGAAGACTAGATACATGTTTATGTGTAAAAGAGCCACATCTTTCACACCTACAACAAGCAAAACATTGTAATCAAACTTGCTGTGAGAAACAATAAACATTGAATTAAAAAACGAACAAGTCAGTCGTGAGGCACAAACATAAGGGGCTTTTTCCTGGCACAGTCCATTCTAATTGACAACCTAGAATACGACTTCCACGGAGGCTCTGTTGCCCGAGTAACCAGGTTTGGTAAAGGAGACCTGCTCCCGCCTTGTGGCCGTTTCTCAAAACAGCAGCTTTAAACCCAGTGCTAATGGTCACTTGATATTCAAAATCATTGCAGGCCTATAAATGACACCTGCCCTCAAAAACGATTCTTGGGTCGTCCATCGAGGAAAACAACTCAAAAGACGTGCACATTTCAAAACGACAATTTCAAGAGGCATATTTTGTGCACATTTTGTCTTCTTTCTTTCTTTCTCTTGTGATAAATAAAAGGGCATGGAAAAATGCTCAACATCAGGAATTAATAAAGCCATGCAAATCCAGTCGACAGAAACGTTCACCCACCGCCGTCAGAATGATCATCAGCCACAGAGTCTACAAAGAATAAATGCTCAAGGTGTTTTAGAGAACTCTGTGCCCTCTAGCGGCCGCTGGGACGTAACCTGGGAACAGCTAGTAGTGAGAACACCGTGGAGGTGCGTTGAAAGGTAAAAATTGAGCTAACCTGTAATCGGGTAGGCCCACTGATGGGCCTATCTCCCGAGTAGACCAAAATCAAAAAGACACAGGCTGGCCATCCTGCGCTGCAGCAACATGTACCATAGCCAAGCCTTGGAAGAAACCCAAATGTCCATCAACAGAACAATGCACCAAGAAGAAGGGGGCCCATGTGCACAATGGAACATGAGCCACGGAAGAGCATGCAACAGTGCCGCTGGCACCACCGTAGAAGGATCTAGAGATACCCACCCAAAAGGAAGTACGAAAGAAACCGAAATAGAAATATCCTATGACATCACTTATAGCTGTTACTTCAACATTGATACCCATGAAGGCATTTCCAAGACAAGGCCGTGCATAGATGCAGAAAACCAACTATGCTTAACCAAGTGGAAAGGTGTAAGGAATGTATGAATCTGGATATGGGGGTTTACAGACATGTACTGATACATACGAAATATATAATCACAAAATACCTAAGGAATACCAAGAGAGGTCGACTCAACACTCTGTAATAACCTACACGGGAAAGGATCCAAAGATGAATAGATTGATACATACATATGATGAACCAGATGCAGTACACCTAGAACACACACCACATTTTTATCCAATTGGCTGTGATACTAGATAACAATTAAATTTTAAAAAACACACAAGAAGTAAGGAGATATAAGCTCTTGGGGGTTTGCCCTGACACACTGCACTCTCATTTGCAGCCTACTAACACAATTTCCAGGAAGCCTCTGTTGCAGGAAAACCCAGAGTTGGAAATGGAGAAATGCTGCCGCCTTGTGGCCGTTTCCCGCAAGAGCGGCTTCAAACGGATAGCTATGGGTCACTTAACATTCACAAGGACTCAGGCCTCTAAAAGACACCTGCCCTCAAAAAAAAAAAAAAAATGTCCTGAGCTCGGCAGTGGTGAAAAAAATTCAAAGCAGGCAAATGTGTCAAAGAGATAGTATGAAGAGATAAGTTTTACTCACTCTTTATCAAAAAAAGCAAAATGGAGAAAAGCTCAACCTCAGGAATGATCAGACTCCTCTAAGCTACAAAAAGCTTTCAGCTCACCCAAGTTAACTACCGTCAGCCAAAAGACTACAAACAATAAATGCTGAAGGGGTTTTAGAGAACTCTGTTCCCTCTGTCTGGGGAGGACATGTCTAGTTGTAACAGCCAATAATGAGAACAGAAAGGAGCTGCGTTTTCAATTAAAAATTGAGCCACCCTTCCATCCAGAACACCCACAGCCGAGCCTCTCACCTGAGAAGACGGGCTGCAAGAGCTGCACTCCACGAGTTTTCACAGTAGCCAAGACACCGAAGCAACCCAAATGTCCATCAACAGATGAATGGATAAGAAGAGCTGGTCCGTGGACACAGTGGACTATTAGCCATGGAAAACAAGGAAACACTGCTCTTTGAGGCACCCGAGATGAGCCTAGAGATCATCACAGAACATGAGTTAAGTCGGAAAGCAAAAGGCATACCGTATGACATCACCTATAGGCGTTATCTAACAGCTGACACAAATGAACATATTTCCACAAAGAAAGACACTCACACACTTAGAAAACAAACTAAGCTTAAGTAAAATGAAAGGTGGGGGGAATGGATAAATTAAGATTAGTGTCACCATATGTGTACAAATACGTATTAAATATATATATCAAACAGACCGACCATATAGCAAGGGAGGTCACCAGAACACTCTGCAATAATTTACATGGGAAGAGGATCTGTACAAGAATATATATATATATATATATAAAACGTACAAATGAACCAGATTCTGTACATATAGGACCAACAGTATTCTAATCATTACCCCGATTTAAACAAATTAAAAGAGCGAACAAGAAGTAATGTGACATACACTTCTGGGGTTTTTTCCTGGCACATTCCATTCTAATTGACAACCTGGGAACAGGACTTCCAGAAGGCTCTGCTGCCCTAGTAACCAGATGTGGGAATGTAGCAATGCTGACGCCTTGTGGCCGTTTCCCACAGCAGCAGCTTTAAAGTCAGTGCTAATGGTCACTCAATATTCACACCCATTGCAGGCTTGTAAATGACACCTGCCCTCCAAAACAAAATCCTGGGGTCAAAAATCGACCAAAAAAGTCGAAAGAGGGCAACCTTCCAAGAAGACAATTTCGAGAGGTTTATTGTACTCACGGTTTTTTTTTTTTTCTGTTTTTGTTTAACAGAATAAAAAAAGGCGTGGAAAAATGCTGAACCTTAGGAATTATTAGACACGAAAATACACGTTACAAAAACCTATCATGTCACACGACTCAGCATGGCCAGCAGCAAAACTTCTGCAAACAAGGAATGCTGACGGGGTGGTGAAGAAATGCGTACCCTCGGTTCTAAGTGGGACGTGGTAAGAGCCCCTAAGGAAAACACAGTGGAGTTGCCTGGAAAGGGTCAACATTGAGCGACCGTTCAATCAAGCATAGCCACTGCTGGGTCTATCACCTGAGAGGATGAGAATCAAAAAGACACGGGCTGGCAATCCTGCAATCCAGCAATGTTTACCATAGCCAACACTTGGAAGCAATGAAAATGCCCAGCCACAGAGGAATGCAGAAAGGAGCAGTGGTCCATGGACACAATGGAAGAGTACTCCCGTGAAAAGTAGAAATTCCATTTTAAAAACAGATATAAGTAAGGAGACATCAGCTTTGGGGGGTTTCTCCAGACACATCCCACCGTCATTGATAACCGAGGAACACCACTGGCAGGAAGGTCTGTTTCACTAGTTACCAGAGTGGCAAACGCAGAAATGCTGCAGCCCTCTGGCCGTTACCTGCAACGGCAGCTTGAAAACCCGTGCTAATGGTCACTTCGTGTGCACAAGTCCTGGAGGGCTGTCAATGAAACCTGCCCTCAAAATGTCTTGAGGGAGGTAGTGGCCAAAATATTTCAAAAGGCGGCCCATAGTTCAAGAAAAGAATGTGATGAGGTAAGCTACACACACAGTTTGAAGAAAAAAAGGACATCCCTGAAAGCTCAATTTCAAGGCTTTATGAGACGCATGCAAATCCAACCACAGAGGTATCGGCTCACACCAGTCAGAAGAACCATCAGCAACAAAACTACCAACAATTCATGCTGAAGGGGTTGTGGAGAAGTGCATACCCTCTAGGTTAAGTGGGACTTTGCCGCCAGCCGCGGCGGGTCCTCAAAGTGTAGCAACAACCGACGAGACGGGGTAGGGAACTGCACGCACCAAGGTATGGGATCAGAAGAGCACAAGCAACTGACGCTTGCAAGGCAAGTTTAATAACAAAGCCTAGCCGTATATATACCCCTAAAGCAGGGACTTTGCTTCGTCACGCCTTATCGGCATCAGCTGGTTGGTTGGCTTCTCGGCTTAGTCACACCTTATCAGCATCAGCTGGTTGGTTGGCTGCTCGGCTTCTCCCTCAAAGGCACCAATTTCCCCTCCAGGGTTGCTTTTCCTAGCTTTAGGGAACAACCAGGGACTCCCAGTAACTGAGCAGGTCCCTGGAGCGATTTGGCCAAAGGCCATCTCCTTTTGTATGTTCATACCATAAAGTCCAGGATGCATACCAAGGAGAGTACAGTCGGGCCCTGAGGCTTAGGAGGGTCTTAGTGGCGCCTTCCTCAGAGGGCAATGCTCGCCACAGGACTTCACCTGGTAAGAGGCACTAATGGGAACAGAATGGAGGTGCCTTTACAAGGTAAACACTGAGTTACGATATGATCCAGCAGGCCCACTCGTGGGCCTATAACCTAAGAAAGAAGACAGAAGTGGAAAGACACAGGCAGGCAAATCTGCATTGCAGGAGTATTACAATAGCCAGGACATGGAAGCAAGCAGAAAGTCCATCAACAGATGAGTGGACAAAGAAGAACAGGGACCTGAACAGATGGAATATTAGCCAAGGAACAAAAGGAAACAATGCCATCAACGGCACCATCGGTGAGGCTAGAGTTCATCACGCACCTTGCGGTAAGTCACAGAGCGAAAGATACATAGCCTACGATATCAGTTATAGGTGTTCCCTAAAAATTGATATCACTGAAGATATTTCCACAGAGAAAGGCAATCACAGATGCAATAAACAGATTTATGGTTCACCCATGGACAGGTGTGAGAATTGTGTACATTAGGAAATTGGGTTTAAGAGAGAGATACAAACACAGGTGAAATACAAAATCACCAAAGGCCTACGGAATACCAAGAGAAGAGTACTCAACATTGTGTCATAAGCTACATGGGAAAAGGATCCAAAGAAGACTAGATACATGTTTATGTGTAAAAGAGCCACATCTTTCACACCTACAACAAGCAAAACATTGTAATCAAACTTGCTGTGAGAAACAATAAACATTGAATTAAAAAACGAACAAGTCAGTCGTGAGGCACAAACATAAGGGGCTTTTTCCTGGCACAGTCCATTCTAATTGACAACCTAGAATACGACTTCCACGGAGGCTCTGTTGCCCGAGTAACCAGGTTTGGTAAAGGAGACCTGCTGCCGCCTTGTGGCCGTTTCTCAAAACAGCAGCTTTAAACCCAGTGCTAATGGTCACTTGATATTCAAAATCATTGCAGGCCTATAAATGACACCTGCCCTCAAAAACGATTCTTGGGTCGTCCATCGAGGAAAACAACTCAAAAGACGTGCACATTTCAAAACGACAATTTCAAGAGGCATATTTTGTGCACATTTTGTCTTCTTTCTTTCTTTCTCTTGTGATAAATAAAAGGGCATGGAAAAATGCTCAACATCAGGAATTAATAAAGCCATGCAAATCCAGTCGACAGAAACGTTCACCCACCGCCGTCAGAATGATCATCAGCCACAGAGTCTACAAAGAATAAATGCTCAAGGTGTTTTAGAGAACTCTGTGCCCTCTAGCGGCCGCTGGGACGTAACCTGGGAACAGCTAGTAGTGAGAACACCGTGGAGGTGCGTTGAAAGGTAAAAATTGAGCTAACCTGTAATCGGGTAGGCCCACTGATGGGCCTATCTCCCGAGTAGACCAAAATCAAAAAGACACAGGCTGGCCATCCTGCGCTGCAGCAACATGTACCATAGCCAAGCCTTGGAAGAAACCCAAATGTCCATCAACAGAACAATGCACCAAGAAGAAGGGGGCCCATGTGCACAATGGAACATGAGCCACGGAAGAGCATGCAACAGTGCCGCTGGCACCACCGTAGAAGGATCTAGAGATACCCACCCAAAAGGAAGTACGAAAGAAACCGAAATAGAAATATCCTATGACATCACTTATAGCTGTTACTTCAACATTGATACCCATGAAGGCATTTCCAAGACAAGGCCGTGCATAGATGCAGAAAACCAACTATGCTTAACCAAGTGGAAAGGTGTAAGGAATGTATGAATTTGGATATGGGGGTTTACAGACATGTACTGATACATACGAAATATATAATCACAAAATACCTAAGGAATACCAAGAGAGGTCGACTCAACACTCTGTAATAACCTACACGGGAAAGGATCCAAAGATGAATAGATTGATACATACATATGATGAACCAGATGCAGTACACCTAGAACACACACCACATTTTTATCCAATTGGCTGTGATACTAGATAACAATTAAATTTTAAAAAACACACAAGAAGTAAGGAGATATAAGCTCTTGGGGGTTTGCCCTGACACACTGCACTCTCATTTGCAGCCTACTAACACAATTTCCAGGAAGCCTCTGTTGCAGGAAAACCCAGAGTTGGAAATGGAGAAATGCTGCCGCCTTGTGGCCGTTTCCCGCAAGAGCGGCTTCAAACGGATAGCTATGGGTCACTTAACATTCACAAGGACTCAGGCCTCTAAAAGACACCTGCCCTCAAAAAAAAAAAAAAAAATGTCCTGAGCTCGGCAGTGGTGAAAAAAATTCAAAGCAGGCAAATGTGTCAAAGAGATAGTATGAAGAGATAAGTTTTACTCACTCTTTATCAAAAAAAGCAAAATGGAGAAAAGCTCAACCTCAGGAATGATCAGACTCCTCTAAGCTACAAAAAGCTTTCAGCTCACCCAAGTTAACTACCGTCAGCCAAAAGACTACAAACAATAAATGCTGAAGGGGTTTTAGAGAACTCTGTTCCCTCTGTCTGGGGAGGACATGTCTAGTTGTAACAGCCAATAATGAGAACAGAAAGGAGCTGCGTTTTCAATTAAAAATTGAGCCACCCTTCCATCCAGAACACCCACAGCCGAGCCTCTCACCTGAGAAGACGGGCTGCAAGAGCTGCACTCCACGAGTTTTCACAGTAGCCAAGACACCGAAGCAACCCAAATGTCCATCAACAGATGAATGGATAAGAAGAGCTGGTCCGTGGACACAGTGGACTATTAGCCATGGAAAACAAGGAAACACTGCTCTTTGAGGCACCCGAGATGAGCCTAGAGATCATCACAGAACATGAGTTAAGTCGGAAAGCAAAAGGCATACCGTATGACATCACCTATAGGCGTTATCTAACAGCTGACACAAATGAACATATTTCCACAAAGAAAGACACTCACACACTTAGAAAACAAACTAAGCTTAAGTAAAATGAAAGGTGGGGGGAATGGATAAATTAAGATTAGTGTCACCATATGTGTACAAATACGTATTAAATATATATATCAAACAGACCGACCATATAGCAAGGGAGGTCACCAGAACACTCTGCAATAATTTACATGGGAAGAGGATCTGTACAAGAATATATATATATATATACATATAAAACGTACAAATGAACCAGATTCTGTACATATAGGACCAACAGTATTCTAATCATTACCCCGATTTAAACAAATTAAAAGAGCGAACAAGAAGTAATGTGACATACACTTCTGGGGTTTTTTCCTGGCACCTTCCATTCTAATTGACAACCTGGGAACAGGACTTCCAGAAGGCTCTGCTGCCCTAGTAACCAGATGTGGGAATGTAGCAATGCTGACGCCTTGTGGCCGTTTCCCACAGCAGCAGCTTTAAAGTCAGTGCTAATGGTCACTCAATATTCACACCCATTGCAGGCTTGTAAATGACACCTGCCCTCCAAAACAAAATCCTGGGGTCGAAAATCGACCAAAAAAGTCGAAAGAGGGCAACCTTCCAAGAAGACAATTTCGAGAGGTTTATTGTACTCACGGTTTTTTTTTTCTGTTTTTGTTTAACAGAATAAAAAAAGGCGTGGAAAAATGCTGAACCTTAGGAATTATTAGACACGAAAATACACGTTAAAAAAACCTATCATGTCACACGACTCAGCATGGCCAGCAGCAAAACTTCTGCAAACAAGAAATGCTGACGGGGTGGTGAAGAAATGCGTACCCTCGGTTCTAAGTGGGACGTGGTAAGAGCCCCTAAGGAAAACACAGTGGAGTTGCCTGGAAAGGGTCAACATTGAGCGACCGTTCAATCAAGCATAGCCACTGCTGGGTCTATCACCTGAGAGGATGAGAATCAAAAAAGACACGGGCTGGCAATCCTGCAATCCAGCAATGTTTACCGTAGCCAACACTTGGAAGCAATGAAAATGCCCAGCCACAGAGGAATGCAGAAAGGAGAAGTGGTCCATGGACACAATGGAAGAGTGCTCCAATGAAAAGTAGAAATTCCATTTTAAAAACAGATATAAGTAAGGAGACATCAGCTTTGGGGGGTTTCTCCAGACACATCCCACCGTCCTTGATAACCGAGGAACACCACTGGCAGGAAGGTCTGCTTCACTAGTTACCAGAGTGGGAAACGCAGAAATGCTGCAGCCCTCTGGCCGTTACGTGCAACGGCAGCTTGAAAACCCGTGCTAATGGTCACTTCATGTGCACAAGTCCTGGAGGGCTGTCAATGAAACCTGCCCTCAAAATGTCTTGAGGGAGGTAGTGGCCAAAATATTTCAAAAGGTGGCACATACTTCAAGAAAAGAATGTGATGAGGTAAGCTACACACACAGTTTGAAGAAAAAAGGACATCCCTGAAAGCTCAATTTCAAGGCTTTATGAGACGCATGCAAATCCAACCACAGAATTATGGGCTCACACCAGTCAGAAGAACCATCAGCAACAAAACTACCAACAATTCATGCTGAAGGGGTTGTGGAGAAGTGCATACCCTCTAGGTTAAGTGGGACTTTGCCGCCAGCCGCGGCGGGTCCTCAAAGTGTAGCAACAACCGACGAGAGGGGGTAGGGAACTGAACGCACCAACGTATGGGATCAGAAGGGCACAAGCAACTGACGCTTGCAAGGCAAGTTTAATAACAAAGCATAGCCGTATATATACCCCTAAAGCAGGGAATTTGCTTCGTCACGCCTTATCGGCATCAGCTGGTTGGTTGGCTTCTCGGCTTAGTCACACCTTATCAGCATCAGCTGGTTGGTTGGCTGCTCGGCTTCTCCCTCAAAGGCACCAATTTCCCCTCCAGGGTTGCTTTTCCTAGCTTTAGGGAACAACCAGGGACTCCCAGTAACTGAGCAGGTCCCTGGAGCGATTTGGCCAAAGGCCATCTCCTTTTGTATGTTCATACCATAAAGTCCAGGATGCATACCAAGGAGAGTACAGTCGGGCCCTGAGGCTTAGGAGGGTCTTAGTGGCGCCTTCCTCAGAGGGCAATGCTCGCCACAGGACTTCACCTGGTAAGAGGCACTAATGGGAACAGAATGGAGGTGCCTTTACAAGGTAAACACTGAGTTACGATATGATCCAGCAGGCCCACTCGTGGGCCTATAACCTAAGAAAGAAGACAGAAGTGGAAAGACACAGGCAGGCAAATCTGCATTGCAGGAGTATTAAAATAGCCAGGACATGGAAGCAAGCAGAAAGTCCATCAACAGATGAGTGGACAAAGAAGAACAGGGACCTGAACAGATGGAATATTAGCCAAGGAACAAAAGGAAACAATGCCATCAACAGCACCATCGGTGAGGCTAGAGTTCATCACGCACCTTGCAGTAAGTCACAGAGCGAAAGATACATAGCCTACGATATCACTTATAGGTGTTCCCTGAAAATTGATATCACTGAAGATATTTCCACAGAGAAAGGCAATCACAGATGCAATAAACAGATTTATGGTTCACCCATGGACAGGTGTGAGAATTGTGTACATTAGGAAATTGGGTTTAAGAGAGAGATACAAACACACGTGAAATACAAAATCACCAAAGGCCTACGGAATACCAAGAGAAGAGTACTCAACATTGTGTCATAAGCTACATGGGAAAAGGATCCAAAGAAGACTAGATACGTGTTTATGTGTAAAAGAGCCACATCTTTCACACCTACAACAAGCAAAACATTGTAATCAAACTTGCTGTGAGAAAAAATAAACATTGAATTAAAAAACGAACAGGTCAGTCGTGAGACATAAACTTAAGGGGCTTTTTCCTGGCACAGTCCATTCTAATTGACAACCGAGAATACGACTTCCACGGAGGCTCTGTTGCCCGAGTAACCAGGTTTGGTAAAGGAGACCTGCTGCCGCCTTGTGGCCGTTTCTCAAAACAGCAGCTTTAAACCCAGTGCTAATGGTCACTTGATATTCAAAATCATTGCAGGCCTATAAATGACACCTGCCCTCAAAAACAATTCTTGGGTCGTACATCGAGGAAAAAAACTCAAAAGACGTGCACACTTCAAAACGACAATTTCAAGAGGCATATTTTGCGCACATTTTGTCATCTCTTTCTTTCTTTCTCTTGTGATAAATAAAAGGGCATGGAAAAATGCTCAACATCAGGAATTAATAAAGCCATGCAAATCCAGTCGACAAAAACGTTCACCCACCGTCGTCAGAATGATCATCAGCCACAGAGTCTACAAAGAATAAATGCTCAAGGTGTTTTAGAGAACTCTGTGCCCTCTAGCTGCCGCTGGGACGTAACCTGGGAACAGCGAGTAGTGAGAACACCGTGGAGGTGCGTTGAATGGTAAAAATTGAGCTAACTGATGGGCCTATCTCCCGAGTAGACCAAAATCAAAAAGACACAGGCTGGCCGTCCTGCACTGCAGCAACATGTACCATCGCCAAGACTTGGAAGAAACCCAAATGTCCATCAACAGAACAATGCACCAAGAAGAAGGGGGCCCATGTGCACAATGGAACATGAGCCACGGAAGAGCATGCAACAGTGCCGCTGGCACCACCGTAGAAGGATCTAGAGATACCCACCCAAAAGGAAGTACGAAAGAAACCGAAATAGAAATATCCTATGACATCACTTATAGCTGTTACTTCAACATTGATACCCATGAAGTAATTTCCAAGAGAAGGCCGTGCATAGATGCAGAAAACCAACTATGCTTAACCAAGTGGAAAGGTGTAAGGAATGTATGAATTTGGATATGGGGGTTTACAGACATGTACTGATACATATGAAATATATAATCACAAAATACCTAAGGAATACCAGGAGAGGTCGACTCAACACTCTGTAATAACCTACACGGGAAAGGATCCAAAGATGAATAGATTGATACATACATATGATGAACCAGATGCAGTACACCTAGAACACACACCACATTTTTATCCAATTGGCTGTGATACTAGATAACAATTAAATTTTAAAAAACACACAAGAAGTAAGGAGATATAAGCTCTTGGGGGTTTGCCCTGACACACTGCACTCTCATTTGCAGCCTACTAACACAATTTCCAGGAAGCCTCTGTTGCAGGAAAACCCAGAGTTGGAAATGGAGAAATGCTGCCGCCTTGTGGCCGTTTCCCGCAAGAGCGGCTTCAAACGCATAGCTATGGGTCACTTAACATTCACAAGGACTCAGGCCTGTAAAAGACACCTGCCCTCAAAAAAAAAAAATGTCCTGAGCTCGGCAGTGGCGAAAAAAATTCAAAGCAGGCAAATGTGTCAAAGAGATAGTATGAAGAGGTAAGTTTTACTCACTCTTTATCAAAAAGAGCAAAATGGAGAAAAGCTCAACCTCAGGAATGATCAGACTCCTCTAAGCTACAAAAAGCTTTCAGCTCACCCAAGTTAACTACCGTCAGCCAAAAGACTACAAACAATAAATGCTGAAGGGGTTTTAGAGAACTCTGTTCCCTCTGTCTGCGGAGGACATGTCTAGTTGTAACAGCCAATAATGAGAACAGAAAGGAGCTGCGTTTTCAATTAAAAATTGAGCCACCCTTCCATCCAGAACACCCACAGCCGAGCCTCTCACCTGAGAAGACAGGCTGCAAGCGCTGCACTCCACGAGTTTTCACAGTAGCCAAGACACCGAAGCAACCCAAATGTCCATCAACAGATGAATGGATAAGAAGAGCTGGTCCGTGGACACAGTGGACTATTCGGCATGGAAAACAAGGAAACACTGCTCTTTGAGGCACCCGAGATGAGCGTAGAGATCATCACAGAACATGAGTTAAGTCGGAAAGCAAAGGACATACCGTATGATATCACGTATAGGCGTTATCTAACAGCTGACACAAATGAACATATTTCCACAAAGAAAGACACTCACACACTTAGAAAAAAAACTAAGCTTATGTAAAATGAAAGGTGGGGGGAAAGGATAAATTAAGATTAGTGGGACCATATGTGTACAAATACATATTAAATATATATATATCAAACAGACCGACCATATAGCAACTGAGGTCACCAGAACACTCCGCAATAATTTACATTGGAAGAATATCTGTACTATATATATATATATGTATATATATATATATATATATATATATATATATATATACACATACATAACGTATAAATGAACCAGATTTTTTACACCTAGGACCAACAATATTCTAATCATTAGCGTGATCAAAAGAATTAAAAGAGCGAACAAGAAGTAATGTGACATAAACTTCTGGGGTTTCTTCCTGGCACATTCCGTTCTAATTTACAACCTGGGAACAGGACTTCCAGAAGGGCTGTGCTGCCCGAGTAACCAGATGTGCGAATGTACTGAATTCCCAAAACACAACCGAGTCACGCTTTTAGAAAACACACTTATGCCTGCTTCAGGGGAAAGCTGAGGTGGGCTGATGCATAAAACTCGGGTTTGAAATGAGCACAGATACTCTTGCGAAAACCGAATATGGAATGGACACGACCTACTCCTTGCTCAATCAACTGGACTCACCAGACCCTGTTCATCGCACAAGTATCTATCCGACTAGTAAGCATCTTAAAAGCTAAGTCTTGATATCTCTGTGTAAGTGCATCATGTGTGTGTAAAGCGGCCTAAAAACAGCAGGGAAAATCAGCTCAGACCCATTCTGAGGATACATTTCCAACACAAAGAAGAAACAAGCAGGGCAAAACAGAGAGAAATTCTTCCAAAATGCGTTCAGGGACTGGCATGCAACCAGGATTCATCACAACTACAGCCCCAGCGGCAGAAAACATAAGGCTGGACACTCTTGGGGCTGAGACGATTGGTGAAGTTGGGAAAGCAAATGCAGACCCTTGAAAGGAATCCTGCGTGCTCACCATTCCATGGCTCCCAACTCTCCAGGTTCAACGCAATCTTCCGACAGCGAAAGCACTCATTGGAAACCCAGGGGATGCTACACCGTGGGATCGGGAAAGCTTTCTGAAACTCACCTCAGTTTTCATCTCCTGGTGCTCGTGTTCTCCATTCAGGCCCCCTTACTAACAATCTCCCCACTTGGAGACTCAGCGCCTTTCCATGCCTCTTTCGTACCGTCTGCAATTTGTCCGCAGGATGAACTGCAAGAGGGGGAACCAATGAGAGACTCGCTGGAGGTGTTTGGTCGGGCACATGTCACTCTCATTTCCCATCGCCAAGAAGAATTCACCAGAGGCTCAGCCTGCCACCCCGGATCGACAATAGGGCGTGAAGCCATCCAGCCGTGTTGCGTCCCACTCACAAAAAAGCGACTTGGGAAATGGAGCTCAGGGGCACTGCACTTCCCAAACCTGCAGAGTTCTAAACGATAACTATCGCCCCAAAATATATTGAGGTCAGGCTACGAAGAGGCGTTGAACGCAAGGCAGAATTGCAGGAAACGGATGTCAACGGGTACATCGGAATGGCCCCGATAGCACATGAAAAGCGGCAGAACGTGGACAATGATGCGGTTGGCCAAAAAGGGCGTATGCGTTTTTTCCTGAATATATTCAGGAAAAAACGCATACGCCCTTTTTGGCCAACCAAGCAACCTGGGAGAGCAAATCAGCACTACAAAGAAATCTCTCGCCCCCCCCCCCCGGGGCAAAAGGGACATGCGAAAAAAGTCTAAAAACCAGAAAGGCAGGACAGGCCACGGAGTCAAGGGAGCCTTGTTAAGCTGATGGGCGGGATGTCAATGGCCAACAGCCAATCTTCACAAGTGTATCCTCTTTCCCAAACCATGGAAAACACAGAACCACAGAGCATAGGGCACTTCCACACATGGGCGTTGACCATGGGAAAATGAAAAAATCAACCAGACACAGGGACCCCAAAGTTGAGGGCTGCTGTCTTGACAAGAACCTCCACTCCGGTACACGTTTCATATCCCAGGAAAGAGCCAAGTGGACAAGTGGACAAAGACAAGTGGACAAGTGGTGCTACGTAGGTCCAATGGAGTGTCACTCAGCCATGAAATCCACGTCATGAGGCTGGTAGCAGCATCCTGAGTGGATTTAGGTACGATCATCCTCAGTGAAATAAGTCCCACAAAAAAAGAATCTTATGATATCACTTATCGAGGGAATGTAAACATCGCTCCCCATGAACTGAATCCCCAAACAGAACAGAGTCACGCTTTTAGAAAACACACTTATGCCTGCTTCAGGGGAAAGCTGAGGTTGGGTGACGCATAAAACTCGAGTTTGAAATGAGCACAGATACCCTTCCGAAAACCGAATATGGAATGGACACGACCTACTCCTTGCTCAATCAACTGGACTCACCCGACCCTGTTCATCGCACAAGTATCTATCCGACTAGTAAGCATCTTAAAAGCTAAGTCTTGATATCTCTGTGTAAGTGCATCAAGTGTGTGTAAAGCGGCCTAAAACCAGCAGGGAAAATCAGCTCAGACCCATTCTGAGGATACATTTCCAACATAAAGAAGAAACAAGCAGGGCAAAACAGAGAGAAATTCTTCCAAAATGCGTTCAGGGACTGGCATCCAACCAGGATTGACCACATCTACAGCCCCAGCGGCGGAAGACATAAGGCTGGACACTCTTCGGGCTGAGATGATTGGTGAGGTTGGGAAAGCAAATGCAGACCCTTGAAAGGAATCCTTCGTGCTCCCAATTCCATGGGTCCCAACTCTGCAGGTTCAACGCAATCTTCCGACAGCGAATGCACTCATTGGAAACCCGGCGGATGCTACACCGTGGGATCGGGAAAGCTTTCTGAAACTCACCTCAGTTTTCATCTCCTGGTGCTCGTGTTCTCCATTCAGGCCCCCTTACTAACAATCTCCCCACTTGGAGACTCGGCGCCTTTCCATGCCTCTTTCGTACCGTCTGCAATTTGTCCGCAGGATGAACTGCAAGAGGGGGAACCAATGAGAGACTCGCTGGAGGTGTTTGGTCGGGCACATGTCACTCTCATTTCCCATCACGAAGAAGAATTCACCAGCGGTTCAGCCTGCCACCCCGGATCGACAATAGGGCGTGAAGCCATCCAGCCGTGTTGCGTCCCACTCACAAAAAAGCGACTTGGGAAATGGAGCTCAGGGGCACTGCACTTCCCAAACCTGCAGAGTTCTAAACGATAACTATCGCCCCAAAATATATTGAGGTCAGGCTACGAAGAGGCGATGAACGCAAGGCAGAACTGCAGGAAACGGATGTCAACGGGTACATCGGAATGGCCCCGATAGCACATGAAAAGCGCCAGAACGTGGACAATGATGCGGTTGGCCAAAAAGGGCGTATGCGTTTTTTCCTGAATATATTCAGGAAAAAACGCATACGCCCTTTTTGGCCAACCAAGCAACCTGGGAGAGCAAATCACCACTACAAAGAAATCTCTCGCCTCCCCCGGACAGGCCACGAAGTCAAGGGAGCCTTGTTAAGCTGATGGGCGGGATGTCAATGGCCAACAGCCAATCTTCACAAGTGTATCCTCTTTCCCAAACCATGTAAAACGCAGAACCACAGAGCATAGGGCACTTCCACACATGGGCGTTGACCTTGGGAAAATGAAAAAATCAACCAGACACAGGGACCCCAAAGTTGAGGGCTCCTGTCTTGACAGGAACCTCCACTCCGGTACACGTTTCATATCCCAGGAAAGAGCCAAGTGGACAAGTGGACAAAGACAAGTGGACAAGTGGACAAGTGGTGCGACGTAGGTCCAATGGAGTGTCACTCAGCCATGAAATCCACGACATGAGGCTGGTAGCAGCATCCTGAATGGATTTAGGTACGATCATCCTCAGTGAAATAAGTCCCACAAAAAAAGAAACTTATGATATCACTTATCGAGGTAATTTAAAAATCGCTCCCCATGAACTGAATCCCCAAACAGAACAGAGTCACGCTTTTAGAAAAAACACTTATGCCTGCTTCAGGGAAAGGTGAGGTGGGGTGACGCATAAAACTCGAGTTTGAAATGAGCACAGATACCCTTCCGAAAACCGAATATGGAATGGACACGACCTACTCCTTGCTGAATCAAATGGACTCACCAGACCCTGTTCATCGCACAAGTATCTATCCGACTAGTAAGCATCTTAAAACTAAGTATTGATATCTCTGTGTAAGTGCATCAAGTGTGTGTAAAGCGGCCTAAAACCAGCAGGGAAAATCAGCTCAGACCCATTCTGAGGATACATTTCCAACACAAAGAAGAAACAAGCAGGGCAAAACAGAGAGAAATTCTTCCAAAATGCGTTCAGGGACTGGCATGCAACCAGGATTGACCACATCTACAGCCCCAGCGGCAGAAGACATAAGGCTGGACACTCTTGGGGCTGAGACGATTGGTGAGGTTGGGAAAGCAAATGCAGACCCCTGAAAGACATCCTGCGTGCTCCCCATTCCATGGGTCCCAACTCTCCAGGTTCAACGCAATCTTCCGACAGCGAATGCACTCATTGGAAACCCGGCGGATGCTACACCGTGGGATCGGGAAAGCTTTCTGAAACTCACCTCAGTTTTCATCTCCTGGTGCTCGTGTTCTCCATTCAGGCCCCCTTACTAACAATCTCCCCACTTGGAGACTCGGCGCCTTTCCATGCCTCTTTCGTACCGTCTGCAATTTGTCCGCAGGATGAACTGCAAGAGGGGGAACCAATGAGAGACTCGCTGGAGGTGTTTGGTCGGGCACATGTCACTCTCATTTCCCATCACGAAGAAGAATTCACCAGAGGTTCAGCCTGCCACCCCGCATCGACAATAGGGCGTGAAGCCATCCAGCCGTGTTGCGTCCCACTCACAAAAAAGCGACTTGGGAAATGGAGCTCAGGGGCACTGCACTTCCCAAACCTGCAGAGTTCTAAACGATAACTATCGCCCCAAAATATATTGAGGTCAGGCTACGAAGAGGCGCTGAACGCAAGGCAGAACTGCAGGAAACGGATGTCAACGGGTACATCGGAATGGCCCCGATAGCACATGAAAAGCGCCAGAACGTGGACAATGATGCGGTTGGCCAAAAAGGGCGTATGCGTTTTTTCCTGAATATATTCAGGAAAAAAACGCATACGCCCTTTTTGGCCAACCAAGCAACCTGGGAGAGCAAATCAGCACTACAAAGGAATCTCTCGCCCCGCTCCCCCCGGTGCAAAAGGGTCAGGCGAAAAAAGTCTAAAAACCAGAAAGGCAGGACAGGCCACGGAGTCAAGGGACCCTTGTTAAGCTGATGGGCGGGATGTCAATGGCCAACAACCAATCTTCACAAGTGTATCCTCTTTCCCAAACCATGTAAAACACAGAACCACAGAGCATAGGGCACTTCCACACATGGGCGTTGACCTTGGGAAAATGAAAAAATCAACCAGACACAGGGACCCCAAAGTTGAGGGCTGCTGTCTTCACAAGAACCTCCACTCCGGTACACGTTTCATATCCCAGGAAAGAGCCAAGTGGACAAGTGGACAAAGACAAGTGGACAAGTGGACAAGTGGTGCTACGTAGGTCCAACGGAGTGTCACTCAGCCATGAAATCCACGTCATGAGGCTGGTAGCAGCATCCTGAGTGGATTTAGGTACGATCATCCTCAGTGAAATAAGTCCCACAAAAAAAGAAACTTATGATATCACTTATCGAGGGAATGTAAAAATCGCTCCCCATGCACTGAATCCCCAAACAGAACAGAGTCACGCTTTTAGAAAACACACTTATGCCTGCTTCAGGGGAAAGCTGAGGTGGGGTGACGCATAAAACTCGAGTTTGAAATGAGCACAGATACCCTTCCGAAAACCGAATATGGAATGGACACGACCTACTCCTTGCTCAATCAACTGGACTCACCAGACCCTGTTCATCGCACAAGTATCTATCCGACTAGTAAGCATCTTAAAATCTAAGTCTTGATATCTCTGTGTAAGTGCATCAAGTGTGTGTAAAGCGGCCTAAAACCAGCAGGGAAAATCAGCTCAGACCCATTCTGAGGATACATTTCCAACATAAAGAAGAAACAAGGAAGGCAAAACAGAGAGAACTTCTTCCAAAATGCGTTCAGGGACTGGCATGCAACCAGGATTGACCACATCTACAGCCCCAGCGGCAGAAGACATAAGGCTGGACACTCTTGGGGCTGAGACGATTGGTGAGGTTGGGAAAGCAAATGCAGACCCTTGAAAGGAATCCTGCGTGCTCCCCATTCCATGGGTCCCAACTCTCCAGGTTCAACGCAATCTTCCGACAGCGAAAGCACTCATTGGAAACCCAGCGGATGCTACACCGTGGGATCGGGAAAGCTTTCTGAAACTCACCTCAGTTTTCATCTCCTGGTGCTCGTGTTCTCCATTCAGGCCCCCTTACTAACAATCTCCCCACTTGGAGACTCGGCGCCTTTCCATGCCTCTTTCGTACCGTCTGCAATTTGTCCGCAGGATGAACTGCAAGAGGGGGAACCAATGAGAGACTCGCTGGAGGTGTTTGGTCGGGCACATGTCACTCTCATTTCCCATCACGAAGAAGAATTCACCAGAGGTTCAGCCTGCCACCCCGGATCGACAATAGGGCGTGAAGCCATCCAGCCGTGTTGCGTCCCACTCACAAAAAAGCGACTTGGGAAATGGAGCTCAGGGGCACTGCACTTCCCAAACCTGCAGAGTTCTAAACGATAACTATCGCCCCAAAATATATTGAGGTCAGGCTACGAAGAGGCGCTGAACGCAAGGCAGAACTGCAGGAAACGGATGTCAACGGCTACATCGGAATGGCCCCGATAGCACATGAAAAGCGCCAGAACGTGGACAATGATGCGGTTGGCCAAAAAGGGCGTATGCGTTTTTTCCTGAATATATTCAGGAAAAAACGCATACGCCCTTTTTGGCCAACCAAGCAACCTGGGAGAGCAAATCAGCACTACAAAGAAATCTCTCGCCCCCCCCGGGGCAAAAGGGCCAGGCGAAAAAAGTCTAAAAACCAGAAAGGCAGGACAGGCCACGGAGTCAAGGGAGCCTTGTTAAGCTGATGGGCGGGATGTCAATGGCCAACAGCCAATCTTCACAAGTGTATCCTCTTTCCCAAACCATGTAAAACACAGAACCACAGAGCATAGGGCACTTCCACACATGGGCGTTGACCTTGGGAAAATGAAAAAATCAACCAGACACAGGGACCCCAAAGTTGAGGGCTGCTGTCTTGACAAGAACCTCCACTCCGGTACACGTTTCATATCCCAGGAAAGAGCCAAGTGGACAAAGACGAGTGGACAAGTGGACAAAGACAAGTGGACAAGTGGACAAGTGGTGCTACGTAGGTCCAATGGAGTGTCACTCAGCCATGAAATCCACGTCATGAGGCTGGTAGCAGCATCCTGAGTGGATTTAGGTACGATCATCCTCAGTGAAATAAGTCCCACAAAAAAAGAAACTTATGATATCACTTATCGAGGGAATGTAAAAATCGCTCCCCATGCACTGAATCCCCAAACAGAACAGAGTCACGCTTTTAGAAAACACACTTATGCCTGCTTCAGGGGAAAGGTGAGGTGGGGTGACGCATAAAACTCGAGTTTGAAATGAGCACAGATACCCTTCCGAAAACCGAATATGGAATGGACACGACCTACTCCTTGCTCAATCAACTGGACTCACCAGACCCTGTTCATCGCACAAGTATCTATCCGACTAGTAAGCATCTTAAAAGCTAAGTCTTGATATCTCTGTGTAAGTGCATCAAGTGTGTGTAAAGCGGCCTAAAACCAGCAGGGAAAATCAGCTCAGACCCATTCTGAGGATACATTTCCAACATAAAGAAGAAACAAGCAGGGCAAAACAGAGAGAAATTCTTCCAAAATGCGTTCAGGGACTGGCATGCAACCAGGATTGACCACATCTACAGCCCCAGCGGCAGAAGACATAAGGCTGGACACTCTTGGGGCTGAGACGATTGGTGAGGTTGGGAAAGCAAATGCAGACCCTTGAAAGGAATCCTGCGTGCTCCCCATTCCATGGGTCCCAACTCTCCAGGTTCAACGCAATCTTCCGACAGCGAAAGCACTCATTGGAAACCCAGCGGATGCTACACCGTGGGATCGGGAAAGCTTTCTGAAACTCACCTCAGTTTTCATCTCCTGGTGCTCGTGTTCTCCATTCAGGCCCCCTTACTAACAATCTCCCCACTTGGAGACTCGGCGCCTTTCCATGCCTCTTTCGTACCGTCTGCAATTTGTCCGCAGGATGAACTGCAAGAGGGGGAACCAATGAGAGACTCGCTGGAGGTGTTTGGTCGGGCACATGTCACTCTCATTTCCCATCACGAAGAAGAATTCACCAGCGGTTCAGCCTGCCACCCCGGATCGACAATAGGGCGTGAAGCCATCCAGCCGTGTTGCGTCCCACTCACAAAAAAGCGACTTGGGAAATGGAGCTCAGGGGCACTGCACTTCCCAAACCTGCAGAGTTCTAAACGATAACTATCGCCCCAAAATATATTGAGGTCAGGCTACGAAGAGGCGCTGAACGCAAGGCAGAACTGCAGGAAACGGATGTCAACGGGTACATCGGAATGGCCCCGATAGCACATGAAAAGCGCCAGAACGTGGACAATGATGCGGTTGGCCAAAAAGGGCGTATGCGTTTTTTCCTGAATATATTCAGGAAAAAACGCATACGCCCTTTTTGGCCAACCAAGCAACCTGGGAGAGCAAATCAGCACTACAAAGAAATCTCTCGCCCCCCCCGGGGCAAAAGGGCCAGGCGAAAAAAGTCTAAAAACCAGAAAGGCAGGACAGGCCACGGAGTCAAGGGAGCCTTGTTAAGCTGATGGGCGGGATGTCAATGGCCAACAGCCAATCTTCACAAGTGTATCCTCTTTCCCAAACCATGGAAAACACAGAACCACAGAGCATAGGGCACTTCCACACATGGGCGTTGACCTTGGGAAAATCAAAAAATCAACCAGACACAGGGACCCCAAAGTTGAGGGCTGCTGTCTTGACAAGAACCTCCACTCCGGTACACGTTTCATATCCCAGGAAAGAGCCAAGTGGACAAAGACGAGTGGACAAGTGGACAAAGACAAGTGGACAAGTGGACAAGTGGTGCTACGTAGGTCCAATGGAGTGTCACTCAGCCATGAAATCCACGTCATGAGGCTGGTAGCAGCATCCTGAGTGGATTTAGGTACGATCATCCTCAGTGAAATAAGTCCCACAAAAAAAGAAACTTATGATATCACTTATCGAGGGAATGTAAAAATCGCTCCCCATGCACTGAATCCCCAAACAGAACAGAGTCACGCTTTTAGAAAACACACTTATGCCTGCTTCAGGGGAAAGGTGAGGTGGGGTGACGCATAAAACTCGAGTTTGAAATGAGCACAGATACCCTTCCGAAAACCGAATATGGAATGGACACGACCTACTCCTTGCTCAATCAACTGGACTCACCAGACCCTGTTCATCGCACAAGTATCTATCCGACTAGTAAGCATCTTAAAAGCTAAGTCTTGATATCTCTGTGTAAGTGCATCAAGTGTGTGTAAAGCGGCCTAAAACCAGCAGGGAAAATCAGCTCAGACCCATTCTGAGGATACATTTCCAACATAAAGAAGAAACAAGCAGGGCAAAACAGAGAGAACTTCTTCCAAAATGCGTTCAGGGACTGGCATGCAACCAGGATTGACCACATCTACAGCCCCAGCGGCAGAAGACATAAGGCTGGACACTCTTGGGGCTGAGACGATTGGTGAGGTTGGGAAAGCAAATGCAGACCCTTGAAAGGAATCCTGCGTGCTCCCCATTCCATGGGTCCCAACTCTCCAGGTTCAACGCAATCTTCCGACAGCGAAAGCACTCATTGGAAACCCAGCGGATGCTACACCGTGGGATCGGGAAAGCTTTCTGAAACTCACCTCAGTTTTCATCTCCTGGTGCTCGTGTTCTCCATTCAGGCCCCCTTACTAACAATCTCCCCACTTGGAGACTCGGCGCCTTTCCATGCCTCTTTCGTACCGTCTGCAATTTGTCCGCAGGATGAACTGCAAGAGGGGGAACCAATGAGAGACTCGCTGGAGGTGTTTGGTCGGGCACATGTCACTCTCATTTCCCATCACGAAGAAGAATTCACCAGAGGTTCAGCCTGCCACCCCGGATCGACAATAGGGCGTGAAGCCATCCAGCCGTGTTGCGTCCCACTCACAAAAAAGCGTCTTGGGAAATGGAGCTCAGGGGCACTGCACTTCCCAAACCTGCAGAGTTCTAAACGATAACTATCGCCCCAAAATATATTGAGGTCAGGCTACGAACAGGCGCTGAACGCAAGGCAGAACTGCAGGAAACGGATGTCAACGGGTACATCGGAATGGCCCCGATAGCACATGAAAAGCGCCAGAACGTGGACAATGATGCGGTTGGCCAAAAAGGGCGTATGCGTTTTTTCCTGAATATATTCAGGAAAAAACGCATACGCCCTTTTTGGCCAACCAAGCAACCTGGGAGAGCAAATCAGCACTACAAAGAAATCTCTCGCCCCCCCCCCGGGGCAAAAGGGCCAGGCGAAAAAAGTCTAAAAACCAGAAAGGCAGGACAGGCCACGGAGTCAAGGGAGCCTTGTTAAGCTGATGGGCGGGATGTCAATGGCCAACAGCCAATCTTCACAAGTGTATCCTCTTTCCCAAACCATGGAAAACACAGAACCACAGAGCATAGGGCACTTCCACACATGGGCGTTGACCTTGGGAAAATCAAAAAATCAACCAGACACAGGGACCCCAAAGTTGAGGGCTGCTGTCTTGACAAGAACCTCCACTCCGGTACACGTTTCATATCCCAGAAAAGAGCCAAGTGGACAAAGACGAGTGGACAAGTGGACAAAGACAAGTGGACAAGTGGACAAGTGGTGCTACGTAGGTCCAATGGAGTGTCACTCAGCCATGAAATCCACGTCATGAGGCTGGTAGCAGCATCCTGAGTGGATTTAGGTATGATCATCCTCAGTGAAATAAGTCCCACAAAAAAAGAAACTTATGATATCACTTATCGAGGGAATGTAAAAATCGCTCCCCATGCACTGAATCCCCAAACAGAACAGAGTCACGCTTTTAGAAAACACACTTATGCCTGCTTCAGGGGAAAGGTGAGGTGGGGTGACGCATAAAACTCGAGTTTGAAATGAGCACAGATACCCTTCCGAAAACCGAATATGGAATGGACACGACCTACTCCTTGCTCAATCAACTGGACTCACCAGACCCTGTTCATCGCACAAGTATCTATCCGACTAGTAAGCATCTTAAAAGCTAAGTCTTGATATCTCTGTGTAAGTGCATCAAGTGTGTGTAAAGCGGCCTAAAACCAGCAGGGAAAATCAGCTCAGACCCATTCTGAGGATACATTTCCAACATAAAGAAGAAACAAGCAGGGCAAAACAGAGAGAACTTCTTCCAAAATGCGTTCAGGGACTGGCATGCAACCAGGATTGACCACATCTACAGCCCCAGCGGCAGAAGACATAAGGCTGGACACTCTTGGGGCTGAGACGATTGGTGAGGTTGGGAAAGCAAATGCAGACCCTTGAAAGGAATCCTGCGTGCTCCCCATTCCATGGGTCCCAACTCTCCAGGTTCAACGCAATCTTCCGACAGCGAAAGCACTCATTGGAAACCCAGCGGATGCTACACCGTGGGATCGGGAAAGCTTTCTGAAACTCACCTCAGTTTTCATCTCCTGGTGCTCGTGTTCTCCATTCAGGCCCCCTTACTAACAATCTCCCCACTTGGAGACTCGGCGCCTTTCCATGCCTCTTTCGTACCGTCTGCAATTTGTCCGCAGGATGAACTGCAAGAGGGGGAACCAATGAGAGACTCGCTGGAGGTGTTTGGTCGGGCACATGTCACTCTCATTTCCCATCACGAAGAAGAATTCACCAGCGGTTCAGCCTGCCACCCCGGATCGACAATAGGGCGTGAAGCCATCCAGCCGTGTTGCGTCCCACTCACAAAAAAGCGACTTGGGAAATGGAGCTCAGGGGCACTGCACTTCCCAAACCTGCAGAGTTCTAAACGATAACTATCGCCCCAAAATATATTGAGGTCAGGCTACGAAGAGGCGCTGAACGCAAGGCAGAACTGCAGGAAACGGATGTCAACGGGTACATCGGAATGGCCCCGATAGCACATGAAAAGCGCCAGAACGTGGACAATGATGCGGTTGGCCAAAAAGGGCGTATGCGTTTTTTCCTGAATATATTCAGGAAAAAACGCATACGCCCTTTTTGGCCAACCAAGCAACCTGGGAGAGCAAATCAGCACTACAAAGAAATCTCTCGCCCCCCCCGGGGCAAAAGGGCCAGGCGAAAAAAGTCTAAAAACCAGAAAGGCAGGACAGGCCACGGAGTCAAGGGAGCCTTGTTAAGCTGATGGGCGGGATGTCAATGGCCAACAGCCAATCTTCACAAGTGTATCCTCTTTCCCAAACCATGTAAAACACAGAACCACAGAGCATAGGGCACTTCCACACATGGGCGTTGACCTTGGGAAAATGAAAAAATCAACCAGACACAGGGACCCCAAAGTTGAGGGCTGCTGTCTTGACAAGAACCTCCACTCCGGTACACGTTTCATATCCCAGGAAAGAGCCAAGTGGACAAAGACGAGTGGACAAGTGGACAAAGACAAGTGGACAAGTGGACAAGTGGTGCTACGTAGGTCCAATGGAGTGTCACTCAGCCATGAAATCCACGTCATGAGGCTGGTAGCAGCATCCTGAGTGGATTCAGGTACGATCATCCTCAGTGAAATAAGTCCCACAAAAAAAGAAACTTATGATATCACTTATCGAGGGAATGTAAAAATCGCTCCCCATGCACTGAATCCCCAAACAGAACAGAGTCACGCTTTTAGAAAACACACTTATGCCTGCTTCAGGGGAAAGGTGAGGTGGGGTGACGCATAAAACTCGAGTTTGAAATGAGCACAGATACCCTTCCGAAAACCGAATATGGAATGGACACGACCTACTCCTTGCTCAATCAACTGGACTCACCAGACCCTGTTCATCGCACAAGTATCTATCCGACTAGTAAGCATCTTAAAAGCTAAGTCTTGATATCTCTGTGTAAGTGCATCAAGTGTGTGTAAAGCGGCCTAAAACCAGCAGGGAAAATCAGCTCAGACCCATTCTGAGGATACATTTCCAACATAAAGAAGAAACAAGCAGGGCAAAACAGAGAGAAATTCTTCCAAAATGCGTTCAGGGAATGGCATGCAACCAGGATTGACCACATCTACAGCCCCAGCGGCAGAAGACATAAGGCTGGACACTCTTGGGGCTGAGACGATTGGTGAGGTTGGGAAAGCAAATGCAGACCCTTGAAAGGAATCCTGCGTGCTCCCCATTCCATGGGTCCCAACTCTCCAGGTTCAACGCAATCTTCCGACAGCGAAAGCACTCATTGGAAACCCAGCGGATGCTACACCGTGGGATCGGGAAAGCTTTCTGAAACTCACCTCAGTTTTCATCTCCTGGTGCTCGTGTTCTCCATTCAGGCCCCCTTACTAACAATCTCCCCACTTGGAGACTCGGCGCCTTTCCATGCCTCTTTCGTACCGTCTGCAATTTGTCCGCAGGATGAACTGCAAGAGGGGGAACCAATGAGAGACTCGCTGGAGGTGTTTGGTCGGGCACATGTCACTCTCATTTCCCATCACGAAGAAGAATTCACCAGAGGTTCAGCCTGCCACCCCGGATCGACAATAGGGCGTGAAGCCATCCAGCCGTGTTGCGTCCCACTCACAAAAAAGCGACTTGGGAAATGGAGCTCAGGGGCACTGCACTTCCCAAACCTGCAGAGTTCTAAACGATAACTATCGCCCCAAAATATATTGAGGTCAGGCTACGAAGAGGCGTTGAACGCAAGGCAGAACTGCAGGAAACGGATGTCAACGGCTACATCGGAATGGCCCCGATAGCACATGAAAAGCGCCAGAACGTGGACAATGATGCGGTTGGCCAAAAAGGGCGTATGCGTTTTTTCCTGAATATATTCAGAAAAAAACGCATACGCCCTTTTTGGCCAACCAAGCAACCTGGGAGAGCAAATCGGCACTACAAAGAAATCTCTCGCCCCCCCCCCCCCCCCCGGGGCAAAAGGGCCAGGCGAAAAAAGTCTAAAAACCAGAAAGGCAGGACAGGCCTCGGAGTCAAGGGAGCCTTGTTAAGCTGATGGGCGGGATGTCAATGGCCAACAGCCAATCTTCACAAGTGTATCCTCTTTCCCAAACCATGTAAAACACAGAACCACAGAGCATAGGGCACTTCCACACATGGGCGTTGACCTTGGGAAAATGAAAAAATCAACCAGACACAGGGACCCTAAAGTTTAGGGCTGCTGTCTTGACAAGAACCTCCACTCCGATACACGTTTCATATCCCAGGAAAGAGCCAAGTGGACAAAGACGAGTGGACAAGTGGACAAAGACAAGTGGACAAGTGGACAAGTGGTGCTACGTAGGTCCAATGGAGTGTCACTCAGCCATGAAATCCACGTCATGAGGCTGGTAGCAGCATCCTGAGTGGATTTAGGTACGATCATCCTCAGTGAAATAAGTCCCACAAAAAAAGAAACTTATGATATCACTTATCGAGGGAATGTAAAAATCGCTCCCCATGCACTGAATCCCCAAACAGAACAGAGTCACGCTTTTAGAAAACACACTTATGCCTGCTTCAGGGGAAAGGTGAGGTGGGGTGACGCATAAAACTCGAGTTTGAAATGAGCACAGATACCCTTCCGAAAACCGAATATGGAATGGACACGACCTACTCCTTGCTCAATCAACTGGACTCACCAGACCCTGTTCATCGCACAAGTATCTATCCGACTAGTAAGCATCTTAAAAGCTAAGTCTTGATATCTCTGTGTAAGTGCATCAAGTGTGTGTAAAGCGGCCTAAAACCAGCAGGGAAAATCAGCTCAGACCCATTCTGAGGATACATTTCCAACATAAAGAAGAAACAAGCAGGGCAAAACAGAGAGAACTTCTTCCAAAATGCGTTCAGGGACTGGCATGCAACCAGGATTGACCACATCTACAGCCCCAGCGGCAGAAGACATAAGGCTGGACACTCTTGGGGCTGAGACGATTGGTGAGGTTGGGAAAGCAAATGCAGACCCTTGAAAGGAATCCTGCGTGCTCCCCATTCCATGGGTCCCAACTCTCCAGGTTCAACGCAATCTTCCGACAGCGAAAGCACTCATTGGAAACCCAGCGGATGCTACACCGTGGGATCGGGAAAGCTTTCTGAAACTCACCTCAGTTTTCATCTCCTGGTGCTCGTGTTCTCCATTCAGGCCCCCTTACTAACAATCTCCCCACTTGGAGACTCGGCGCCTTTCCATGCCTCTTTCGTACCGTCTGCAATTTGTCCGCAGGATGAACTGCAAGAGGGGGAACCAATGAGAGACTCGCTGGAGGTGTTTGGTCGGGCACATGTCACTCTCATTTCCCATCACGAAGAAGAATTCACCAGCGGTTCAGCCTGCCACCCCGGATCGACAATAGGGCGTGAAGCCATCCAGCCGTGTTGCGTCCCACTCACAAAAAAGCGACTTGGGAAATGGAGCTCAGGGGCACTGCACTTCCCAAACCTGCAGAGTTCTAAACGATAACTATCGCCCCAAAATATATTGAGGTCAGGCTACGAAGAGGCGCTGAACGCAAGGCAGAACTGCAGGAAACGGATGTCAACGGGTACATCGGAATGGCCCCGATAGCACATGAAAAGCGCCAGAACGTGGACAATGATGCGGTTGGCCAAAAAGGGCGTATGCGTTTTTTCCTGAATATATTCAGGAAAAAACGCATACGCCCTTTTTGGCCAACCAAGCAACCTGGGAGAGCAAATCAGCACTACAAAGAAATCTCTCGCCCCCCCCGGGGCAAAAGGGCCAGGCGAAAAAAGTCTAAAAACCAGAAAGGCAGGACAGGCCACGGAGTCAAGGGAGCCTTGTTAAGCTGATGGGCGGGATGTCAATGGCCAACAGCCAATCTTCACAAGTGTATCCTCTTTCCCAAACCATGTAAAACACAGAACCACAGAGCATAGGGCACTTCCACACATGGGCGTTGACCTTGGGAAAATCAAAAAATCAACCAGACACAGGGACCCCAAAGTTGAGGGCTGCTGTCTTGACAAGAACCTCCACTCCGGTACAGGTTTCATATCCCAGGAAAGAGCCAAGTGGACAAAGATGAGTGGACAAGTGGACAAAGACAAGTGGACAAGTGGACAAGTGGTGCTACGTAGGTCCAATGGAGTGTCACTCAGCCATGAAATCCACGTCATGAGGCTGGTAGCAGCATCCTGAGTGGATTTAGGTACGATCATCCTCAGTGAAATAAGTCCCACAAAAAAAGAAACTTATGATATCACTTATCGAGGGAATGTAAAAATCGCTCCCCATGCACTGAATCCCCAAACAGAACAGAGTCACGCTTTTAGAAAACACACTTATGCCTGCTTCAGGGGAAAGGTGAGGTGGGGTGACGCATAAAACTCGAGTTTGAAATGAGCACAGATACCCTTCCGAAAACCGAATATGGAATGGACACGACCTACTCCTTGCTCAATCAACTGGACTCACCAGACCCTGTTCATCGCACAAGTATCTATCCGACTAGTAAGCATCTTAAAAGCTAAGTCTTGATATCTCTGTGTAAGTGCATCAAGTGTGTGTAAAGCGGCCTAAAACCAGCAGGGAAAATCAGCTCAGACCCATTCTGAGGATACATTTCCAACATAAAGAAGAAACAAGCAGGGCAAAACAGAGAGAACTTCTTCCAAAATGCGTTCAGGGACTGGCATGCAACCAGGATTGACCACATCTACAGCCCCAGCGGCAGAAGACATAAGGCTGGACACTCTTGGGGCTGAGACGATTGGTGAGGTTGGGAAAGCAAATGCAGACCCTTGAAAGGAATCCTGCGTGCTCCCCATTCCATGGGTCCCAACTCTCCAGGTTCAACGCAATCTTCCGACAGCGAAAGCACTCATTGGAAACCCAGCGGATGCTACACCGTGGGATCGGGAAAGCTTTCTGAAACTCACCTCAGTTTTCATCTCCTGGTGCTCGTGTTCTCCATTCAGGCCCCCTTACTAACAATCTCCCCACTTGGAGACTCGGCGCCTTTCCATGCCTCTTTCGTACCGTCTGCAATTTGTCCGCAGGATGAACTGCAAGAGGGGGAACCAATGAGAGACTCGCTGGAGGTGTTTGGTCGGGCACATGTCACTCTCATTTCCCATCACGAAGAAGAATTCACCAGCGGTTCAGCCTGCCACCCCGGATCGACAATAGGGCGTGAAGCCATCCAGCCGTGTTGCGTCCCACTCACAAAAAAGCGACTTGGGAAATGGAGCTCAGGGGCACTGCACTTCCCAAACCTGCAGAGTTCTAAACGATAACTATCGCCCCAAAATATATTGAGGTCAGGCTACGAAGAGGCGCTGAACGCAAGGCAGAACTTCAGGAAATGGATGTCAACGGGTACATCGGAATGGCCCCGATAGCACATGAAAAGCGCCAGAACGTGGACAATGATGCGGTTGGCCAAAAAGGGCGTATGCGTTTTTTCCTGAATATATTCAGGAAAAAACGCATACGCCCTTTTTGGCCAACCAAGCAACCTGGGAGAGCAAATCAGCACTACAAAGAAATCTCTCGCCCACCCCCCCGGGGCAAAAGGGCCAGGCGAAAAAAGTCTAAAAACCAGAAAGGCAGGACAGGCCACGGAGTCAAGGGAGCCTTGTTAAGCTGATGGGCGGGATGTCAATGGCCAACAGCCAATCTTCACAAGTGTATCCTCTTTCCCAAACCATGGAAAACACAGAACCACAGAGCATAGGGCACTTCCACACATGGGCGTTGACCTTGGGAAAATCAAAAAATCAACCAGACACAGGGACCCCAAAGTTGAGGGCTGCTGTCTTGACAAGAACCTCCACTCCGGTACACGTTTCATATCCCAGGAAAGAGCCAAGTGGACAAAGACGAGTGGACAAGTGGACAAAGACAAGTGGACAAGTGGACAAGTGGTGCTACGTAGGTCCAATGGAGTGTCACTCAGCCATGAAATCCACGGCATGAGGCTGGTAGCAGCATCCTGAGTGGATTTAGGTACGATCATCCTCAGTGAAATAAGTCCCACAAAAAAAGAAACTTATGATATCACTTATCGAGGGAATGTAAAAATCGCTCCCCATGCACTGAATCCCCAAACAGAACAGAGTCACGCTTTTAGAAAACACACTTATGCCTGCTTCAGGGGAAAGCTGAGGTGGGGTGACGCATAAAACTCGAGTTTGAAATGAGCACAGATACCCTTCCGAAAACCGAATATGGAATGGACACGACCTACTCCTTGCTCAATCAACTGGACTCACCAGACCCTGTTCATCGCACAAGTATCTATCCGACTAGTAAGCATCTTAAAAGCTAAGTCTTGATATCTCTGTGTAAGTGCATCAAGTGTGTGTAAAGCGGCCTAAAACCAGCAGGGAAAATCAGCTCAGACCCATTCTGAGGATACATTTCCAACATAAAGAAGAAACAAGCAGGGCAAAACAGACAGAACTTCTTCCAAAATGCGTTCAGGGACTGGCATGCAACCAGGATTGACCACATCTACAGCCCCAGCGGCAGAAGACATAAGGCTGGACACTCTTGGGGCTGAGACGATTGGTGAGGTTGGGAAAGCAAATGCAGACCCTTGAAAGGAATCCTGCGTGCTCCCCATTCCATGGGTCCCAACTCTCCAGGTTCAACGCAATCTTCCGACAGCGAAAGCACTCATTGGAAACCCAGCGGATGCTACACCGTGGGATCGGGAAAGCTTTCTGAAACTCACCTCAGTTTTCATCTCCTGGTGCTCGTGTTCTCCATTCAGGCCCCCTTACTAACAATCTCCCCACTTGGAGACTCGGCGCCTTTCCATGCCTCTTTCGTACCGTCTGCAATTTGTCCGCAGGATGAACTGCAAGAGGGGGAACCAATGAGAGACTCGCTGGAGGTGTTTGGTCGGGCACATGTCACTCTCATTTCCCATCACGAAGAAGAATTCACCAGCGGTTCAGCCTGCCACCCCGGATCGACAATAGGGCGTGAAGCCATCCAGCCGTGTTGCGTCCCACTCACAAAAAAGCGACTTGGGAAATGGAGCTCAGGGGCACTGCACTTCCCAAACCTGCAGAGTTCTAAACGATAACTATCGCCCCAAAATATATTGAGGTCAGGCTACGAAGAGGCGCTGAACGCAAGGCAGAACTGCAGGAAACGGATGTCAACGGCTACATCGGAATGGCCCCGATAGCACATGAAAAGCGCCAGAACGTGGACAATGATGCGGTTGGCCAAAAAGGGCGTATGCGTTTTTTCCTGAATATATTCAGGAAAAAACGCATACGCCCTTTTTGGCCAACCAAGCAACCTGGGAGAGCAAATCAGCACTACAAAGAAATCTCTCGCCGCCCCCGGGGCAAAAGGGCCAGGCGAAAAAAGTCTAAAAACCAGAAAGGCAGGACAGGCCACGGAGTCAAGGGAGCCTTGTTAAGCTGATGGGCGGGATGTCAATGGCCAACAGCCAATCTTCACAAGTGTATCCTCTTTCCCAAACCATGTAAAACACAGAACCACAGAGCATAGGGCACTTCCACACATGGGCGTTGACCTTGGGAAAATCAAAAAATCAACCAGACACAGGGACCCCAAAGTTGAGGGCTGCTGTCTTGACAAGAACCTCCACTCCGGTACACGTTTCATATCCCAGGAAAGAGCCAAGTGGACAAAGACGAGTGGACAAGTGGACAAAGACAAGTGGACAAGTGGACAAGTGGTGCTACGTAGGTCCAATGGAGTGTCACTCAGCCATGAAATCCACGTCATGAGGCTGGTAGCAGCATCCTGAGTGGATTTAGGTACGATCATCCTCAGTGAAATAAGTCCCACAAAAAAAGAAACTTATGATATCACTTATCGAGGGAATGTAAAAATCGCTCCCCATGCACTGAATCCCCAAACAGAACAGAGTCACGCTTTTAGAAAACACACTTATGCCTGCTTCAGGGGAAAGGTGAGGTGGGGTGACGCATAAAACTCGAGTTTGAAATGAGCACAGATACCCTTCCGAAAACCGAATATGGAATGGACACGACCTACTCCTTGCTCAATCAACTGGACTCACCAGACCCTGTTCATCGCACAAGTATCTATCCGACTAGTAAGCATCTTAAAAGCTAAGTCTTGATATCTCTGTGTAAGTGCATCAAGTGTGTGTAAAGCGGCCTAAAACCAGCAGGGAAAATCAGCTCAGACCCATTCTGAGGATACATTTCCAACATAAAGAAGAAACAAGCAGGGCAAAACAGACAGAACTTCTTCCAAAATGCGTTCAGGGACTGGCATGCAACCAGGATTGACCACATCTACAGCCCCAGCGGCAGAAGACATAAGGCTGGACACTCTTGGGGCTGAGACGATTGGTGAGGTTGGGAAAGCAAATGCAGACCCTTGAAAGGAATCCTGCGTGCTCCCCATTCCATGGGTCCCAACTCTCCAGGTTCAACGCAATCTTCCGACAGCGAAAGCACTCATTGGAAACCCAGCGGATGCTACACCGTGGGATCGGGAAAGCTTTCTGAAACTCACCTCAGTTTTCATCTCCTGGTGCTCGTGTTCTCCATTCAGGCCCCCTTACTAACAATCTCCCCACTTGGAGACTCGGCGCCTTTCCATGCCTCTTTCGTACCGTCTGCAATTTGTCCGCAGGATGAACTGCAAGAGGGGGAACCAATGAGAGACTCGCTGGAGGTGTTTGGTCGGGCACATGTCACTCTCATTTCCCATCACGAAGAAGAATTCACCAGCGGTTCAGCCTGCCACCCCGGATCGACAATAGGGCGTGAAGCCATCCAGCCGTGTTGCGTCCCACTCACAAAAAAGCGACTTGGGAAATGGAGCTCAGGGGCACTGCACTTCCCAAACCTGCAGAGTTCTAAACGATAACTATCGCCCCAAAATATATTGAGGTCAGGCTACGAAGAGGCGCTGAACGCAAGGCAGAACTGCAGGAAACGGATGTCAACGGCTACATCGGAATGGCCCCGATAGCACATGAAAAGCGCCAGAACGTGGACAATGATGCGGTTGGCCAAAAAGGGCGTATGCGTTTTTTCCTGAATATATTCAGGAAAAAACGCATACGCCCTTTTTGGCCAACCAAGCAACCTGGGAGAGCAAATCAGCACTACAAAGAAATCTCTCGCCCCCCCCCCCCCCGGGGCAAAAGGGCCAGGCGAAAAAAGTCTAAAAACCAGAAAGGCAGGACAGGCCACGGAGTCAAGGGAGCCTTGTTAAGCTGATGGGCGGGATGTCAATGGCCAACAGCCAATCTTCACAAGTGTATCCTCTTTCCCAAACCATGTAAAACACAGAACCACAGAGCATAGGGCACTTCCACACATGGGCGTTGACCTTGGGAAAATCAAAAAATCAACCAGACACAGGGACCCCAAAGTTGAGGGCTGCTGTCTTGACAAGAACCTCCACTCCGGTACACGTTTCATATCCCAGGAAAGAGCCAAGTGGACAAAGACGAGTGGACAAGTGGACAAAGACAAGTGGACAAGTGGACAAGTGGTGCTACGTAGGTCCAATGGAGTGTCACTCAGCCATGAAATCCACGTCATGAGGCTGGTATCAGCATCCTGAGTGGATTTAGGTACGATCATCCTCAGTGAAATAAGTCCCACAAAAAAAGAAACTTATGATATCACTTATCGAGGGAATGTAAAAATCGCTCCCCATGCACTGAATCCCCAAACAGAACAGAGTCACGCTTTTAGAAAACACACTTATGCCTGCTTCAGGGGAAAGGTGAGGTGGGGTGACGCATAAAACTCGAGTTTGAAATGAGCACAGATACCCTTCCGAAAACCGAATATGGAATGGACACGACCTACTCCTTGCTCAATCAACTGGACTCACCAGACCCTGTTCATCGCACAAGTATCTATCCGACTAGTAAGCATCTTAAAAGCTAAGTCTTGATATCTCTGTGTAAGTGCATCAAGTGTGTGTAAAGCGGCCTAAAACCAGCAGGGAAAATCAGCTCAGACCCATTCTGAGGATACATTTCCAACATAAAGAAGAAACAAGCAGGGCAAAACAGAGAGAAATTCTTCCAAAATGCGTTCAGGGAATGGCATGCAACCAGGATTGACCACATCTACAGCCCCAGCGGCAGAAGACATAAGGCTGGACACTCTTGGGGCTGAGACGATTGGTGAGGTTGGGAAAGCAAATGCAGACCCTTGAAAGGAATCCTGCGTGCTCCCCATTCCATGGGTCCCAACTCTCCAGGTTCAACGCAATCTTCCGACAGCGAAAGCACTCATTGGAAACCCAGCGGATGCTACACCGTGGGATCGGGAAAGCTTTCTGAAACTCACCTCAGTTTTCATCTCCTGGTGCTCGTGTTCTCCATTCAGGCCCCCTTACTAACAATCTCCCCACTTGGAGACTCGGCGCCTTTCCATGCCTCTTTCGTACCGTCTGCAATTTGTCCGCAGGATGAACTGCAAGAGGGGGAACCAATGAGAGACTCGCTGGAGGTGTTTGGTCGGGCACATGTCACTCTCATTTCCCATCACGAAGAAGAATTCACCAGCGGTTCAGCCTGCCACCCCGGATCGACAATAGGGCGTGAAGCCATCCAGCCGTGTTGCGTCCCACTCACAAAAAAGCGACTTGGGAAATGGAGCTCAGGGGCACTGCACTTCCCAAACCTGCAGAGTTCTAAACGATAACTATCGCCCCAAAATATATTGAGGTCAGGCTACGAAGAGGCGCTGAACGCAAGGCAGAACTGCAGGAAACGGATGTCAACGGGTACATCGGAATGGCCCCGATAGCACATGAAAAGCGCCAGAACGTGGACAATGATGCGGTTGGCCAAAAAGGGCGTATGCGTTTTTTCCTGAATATATTCAGGAAAAAACGCATACGCCCTTTTTGGCCAACCAAGCAACCTGGGAGAGCAAATCAGCACTACAAAGAAATCTCTCGCCCACCCCCCCGGGGCAAAAGGGCCAGGCGAAAAAAGTCTAAAAACCAGAAAGGCAGGACAGGCCACGGAGTCAAGGGAGCCTTGTTAAGCTGATGGGCGGGATGTCAATGGCCAACAGCCAATCTTCACAAGTGTATCCTCTTTCCCAAACCATGGAAAACACAGAACCACAGAGCATAGGGCACTTCCACACATGGGCGTTGACCTTGGGAAAATCAAAAAATCAACCAGACACAGGGACCCCAAAGTTGAGGGCTGCTGTCTTGACAAGAACCTCCACTCCGGTACACGTTTCATATCCCAGGAAAGAGCCAAGTGGACAAAGACGAGTGGACAAGTGGACAAAGACAAGTGGACAAGTGGTGCTACGTAGGTCCAATGGAGTGTCACTCAGCCATGAAATCCACGTCATGAGGCTGGTAGCAGCATCCTGAGTGGATTTAGGTACGATCATCCTCAGTGAAATAAGTCCCACAAAAAAAGAAACTTATGATATCACTTATCGAGGGAATGTAAAAATCGCTCCCCATGCACTGAATCCCCAAACAGAACAGAGTCACGCTTTTAGAAAACACACTTATGCCTGCTTCAGGGGAAAGCTGAGGTGGGGTGACGCATAAAACTCGAGTTTGAAATGAGCACAGATACCCTTCCGAAAACCGAATATGGAATGGACACGACCTACTCCTTGCTCAATCAACTGGACTCACCAGACCCTGTTCATCGCACAAGTATCTATCCGACTAGTAAGCATCTTAAAAGCTAAGTCTTGATATCTCTGTGTAAGTGCATCAAGTGTGTGTAAAGCGGCCTAAAACCAGCAGGGAAAATCAGCTCAGACCCATTCTGAGGATACATTTCCAACATAAAGAAGAAACAAGCAGGGCAAAACAGACAGAACTTCTTCCAAAATGCGTTCAGGGACTGGCATGCAACCAGGATTGACCACATCTACAGCCCCAGCGGCAGAAGACATAAGGCTGGACACTCTTGGGGCTGAGACGATTGGTGAGGTTGGGAAAGCAAATGCAGACCCTTGAAAGGAATCCTGCGTGCTCCCCATTCCATGGGTCCCAACTCTCCAGGTTCAACGCAATCTTCCGACAGCGAAAGCACTCATTGGAAACCCAGCGGATGCTACACCGTGGGATCGGGAAAGCTTTCTGAAACTCACCTCAGTTTTCATCTCCTGGTGCTCGTGTTCTCCATTCAGGCCCCCTTACTAACAATCTCCCCACTTGGAGACTCGGCGCCTTTCCATGCCTCTTTCGTACCGTCTGCAATTTGTCCGCAGGATGAACTGCAAGAGGGGGAACCAATGAGAGACTCGCTGGAGGTGTTTGGTCGGGCACATGTCACTCTCATTTCCCATCACGAAGAAGAATTCACCAGCGGTTCAGCCTGCCACCCCGGATCGACAATAGGGCGTGAAGCCATCCAGCCGTGTTGCGTCCCACTCACAAAAAAGCGACTTGGGAAATGGAGCTCAGGGGCACTGCACTTCCCAAACCTGCAGAGTTCTAAACGATAACTATCGCCCCAAAATATATTGAGGTCAGGCTACGAAGAGGCGCTGAACGCAAGGCAGAACTGCAGGAAACGGATGTCAACGGCTACATCGGAATGGCCCCGATAGCACATGAAAAGCGCCAGAACGTGGACAATGATGCGGTTGGCCAAAAAGGGCGTATGCGTTTTTTCCTGAATATATTCAGGAAAAAACGCATACGCCCTTTTTGGCCAACCAAGCAACCTGGGAGAGCAAATCAGCACTACAAAGAAATCTCTCGCCCCCCCCCCCCCCGGGGCAAAAGGGCCAGGCGAAAAAAGTCTAAAAACCAGAAAGGCAGGACAGGCCACGGAGTCAAGGGAGCCTTGTTAAGCTGATGGGCGGGATGTCAATGGCCAACAGCCAATCTTCACAAGTGTATCCTCTTTCCCAAACCATGTAAAACACAGAACCACAGAGCATAGGGCACTTCCACACATGGGCGTTGACCTTGGGAAAATCAAAAAATCAACCAGACACAGGGACCCCAAAGTTGAGGGCTGCTGTCTTGACAAGAACCTCCACTCCGGTACACGTTTCATATCCCAGGAAAGAGCCAAGTGGACAAAGACGAGTGGACAAGTGGACAAAGACAAGTGGACAAGTGGACAAGTGGTGCTACGTAGGTCCAATGGAGTGTCACTCAGCCATGAAATCCACGTCATGAGGCTGGTAGCAGCATCCTGAGTGGATTTAGGTACGATCATCCTCAGTGAAATAAGTCCCACAAAAAAAGAAACTTATGATATCACTTATCGAGGGAATGTAAAAATCGCTCCCCATGCACTGAATCCCCAAACAGAACAGAGTCACGCTTTTAGAAAACACACTTATGCCTGCTTCAGGGGAAAGGTGAGGTGGGGTGACGCATAAAACTCGAGTTTGAAATGAGCACAGATACCCTTCCGAAAACCGAATATGGAATGGACACGACCTACTCCTTGCTCAATCAACTGGACTCACCAGACCCTGTTCATCGCACAAGTATCTATCCGACTAGTAAGCATCTTAAAAGCTAAGTCTTGATATCTCTGTGTAAGTGCATCAAGTGTGTGTAAAGCGGCCTAAAACCAGCAGGGAAAATCAGCTCAGACCCATTCTGAGGATACATTTCCAACATAAAGAAGAAACAAGCAGGGCAAAACAGAGAGAAATTCTTCCAAAATGCGTTCAGGGAATGGCATGCAACCAGGATTGACCACATCTACAGCCCCAGCGGCAGAAGACATAAGGCTGGACACTCTTGGGGCTGAGACGATTGGTGAGGTTGGGAAAGCAAATGCAGACCCTTGAAAGGAATCCTGCGTGCTCCCCATTCCATGGGTCCCAACTCTCCAGGTTCAACGCAATCTTCCGACAGCGAAAGCACTCATTGGAAACCCAGCGGATGCTACACCGTGGGATCGGGAAAGCTTTCTGAAACTCACCTCAGTTTTCATCTCCTGGTGCTCGTGTTCTCCATTCAGGCCCCCTTACTAACAATCTCCCCACTTGGAGACTCGGCGCCTTTCCATGCCTCTTTCGTACCGTCTGCAATTTGTCCGCAGGATGAACTGCAAGAGGGGGAACCAATGAGAGACTCGCTGGAGGTGTTTGGTCGGGCACATGTCACTCTCATTTCCCATCACGAAGAAGAATTCACCAGCGGTTCAGCCTGCCACCCCGGATCGACAATAGGGCGTGAAGCCATCCAGCCGTGTTGCGTCCCACTCACAAAAAAGCGACTTGGGAAATGGAGCTCAGGGGCACTGCACTTCCCAAACCTGCAGAGTTCTAAACGATAACTATCGCCCCAAAATATATTGAGGTCAGGCTACGAAGAGGCGCTGAACGCAAGGCAGAACTGCAGGAAACGGATGTCAACGGGTACATCGGAATGGCCCCGATAGCACATGAAAAGCGCCAGAACGTGGACAATGATGCGGTTGGCCAAAAAGGGCGTATGCGTTTTTTCCTGAATATATTCAGGAAAAAACGCATACGCCCTTTTTGGCCAACCAAGCAACCTGGGAGAGCAAATCAGCACTACAAAGAAATCTCTCGCCCACCCCCCCGGGGCAAAAGGGACAGGCGAAAAAAGTCTAAAAACCAGAAAGGCAGGACAGGCCACGGAGTCAAGGGAGCCTTGTTAAGCTGATGGGCGGGATGTCAATGGCCAACAGCCAATCTTCACAAGTGTATCCTCTTTCCCAAACCATGGAAAACACAGAACCACAGAGCATAGGGCACTTCCACACATGGGCGTTGACCTTGGGAAAATCAAAAAATCAACCAGACACAGGGACCCCAAAGTTGAGGGCTGCTGTCTTGACAAGAACCTCCACTCCGGTACACGTTTCATATCCCAGGAAAGAGCCAAGTGGACAAAGACGAGTGGACAAGTGGACAAAGACAAGTGGACAAGTGGTGCTACGTAGGTCCAATGGAGTGTCACTCAGCCATGAAATACACGTCATGAGGCTGGTAGCAGCATCCTGAGTGGATTTAGGTACGATCATCCTCAGTGAAATAAGTCCCACAAAAAAAGAAACTTATGATATCACTTATCGAGGGAATGTAAAAATCGCTCCCCATGCACTGAATCCCCAAACAGAACAGAGTCACGCTTTTAGAAAACACACTTATGCCTGCTTCAGGGGAAAGCTGAGGTGGGGTGACGCATAAAACTCGAGTTTGAAATGAGCACAGATACCCTTCCGAAAACCGAATATGGAATGGACACGACCTACTCCTTGCTCAATCAACTGGACTCACCAGACCCTGTTCATCGCACAAGTATCTATCCGACTAGTAAGCATCTTAAAAGCTAAGTCTTGATATCTCTGTGTAAGTGCATCAAGTGTGTGTAAAGCGGCCTAAAACCAGCAGGGAAAATCAGCTCAGACCCATTCTGAGGATACATTTCCAACATAAAGAAGAAACAAGCAGGGCAAAACAGAGAGAACTTCTTCCAAAATGCGTTCAGGGACTGGCATGCAACCAGGATTGACCACATCTACAGCCCCAGCGGCAGAAGACATAAGGCTGGACACTCTTGGGGCTGAGACGATTGGTGAGGTTGGGAAAGCAAATGCAGACCCTTGAAAGGAATCCTGCGTGCTCCCCATTCCATGGGTCCCAACTCTCCAGGTTCAACGCAATCTTCCGACAGCGAAAGCACTCATTGGAAACCCAGCGGATGCTACACCGTGGGATCGGGAAAGCTTTCTGAAACTCACCTCAGTTTTCATCTCCTGGTGCTCGTGTTCTCCATTCAGGCCCCCTTACTAACAATCTCCCCACTTGGAGACTCGGCGCCTTTCCATGCCTCTTTCGTACCGTCTGCAATTTGTCCGCAGGATGAACTGCAAGAGGGGGAACCAATGAGAGACTCGCTGGAGGTGTTTGGTCGGGCACATGTCACTCTCATTTCCCATCACGAAGAAGAATTCACCAGCGGTTCAGCCTGCCACCCCGGATCGACAATAGGGCGTGAAGCCATCCAGCCGTGTTGCGTCCCACTCACAAAAAAGCGACTTGGGAAATGGAGCTCAGGGGCACTGCACTTCCCAAACCTGCAGAGTTCTAAACGATAACTATCGCCCCAAAATATATTGAGGTCAGGCTACGAAGAGGCGCTGAACGCAAGGCAGAACTGCAGGAAAGGGATGTCAACGGCTACATCGGAATGGCCCCGATAGCACATGAAAAGCGCCAGAACGTGGACAATGATGCGGTTGGCCAAAAAGGGCGTATGCGTTTTTTCCTGAATATATTCAGGAAAAAACGCATACGCCCTTTTTGGCCAACCAAGCAACCTGGGAGAGCAAATCAGCACTACAAAGAAATCTCTCGCCCCCCCCCCCCCCGGGGCAAAAGGGCCAGGCGAAAAAAGTCTAAAAACCAGAAAGGCAGGACAGGCCACGGAGTCAAGGGAGCCTTGTTAAGCTGATGGGCGGGATGTCAATGGCCAACAGCCAATCTTCACAAGTGTATCCTCTTTCCCAAACCATGGAAAACACAGAACCACAGAGCATAGGGCACTTCCACACATGGGCATTGACCTTGGGAAAATCAAAAAATCAACCAGACACAGGGACCCCAAAGTTGAGGGCTGCTGTCTTGACAAGAACCTCCACTCCGGTACACGTTTCATATCCCAGGAAAGAGCCAAGTGGACAAAGACGAGTGGACAAGTGGACAAACACAAGTGGACAAGTGGTGCTACGTAGGTCCAATGGAGTGTCACTCAGCCATGAAATCCACGTCATGAGGCTGGTAGCAGCATCCTGAGTGGATTTAGGTACGATCATCCTCAGTGAAATAAGTCCCACAAAAAAAGAAACTTATGATATCACTTATCGAGGGAATGTAAAAATCGCTCCCCATGCACTGAATCCCCAAACAGAACAGAGTCACGCTTTTAGAAAACACACTTATGCCTGCTTCAGGGGAAAGGTGAGGTGGGGTGACGCATAAAACTCGAGTTTGAAATGAGCACAGATACCCTTCCGAAAACCGAATATGGAATGGACACGACCTACTCCTTGCTCAATCAACTGGACTCACCAGACCCTGTTCATCGCACAAGTATCTATCCGACTAGTAAGCATCTTAAAAGCTAAGTCTTGATATCTCTGTGTAAGTGCATCAAGTGTGTGTAAAGCGGCCTAAAACCAGCAGGGAAAATCAGCTCAGACCCATTCTGAGGATACATTTCCAACATAAAGAAGAAACAAGCAGGGCAAAACAGACAGAACTTCTTCCAAAATGCGTTCAGGGACTGGCATGCAACCAGGATTGACCACATCTACAGCCCCAGCGGCAGAAGACATAAGGCTGGACACTCTTGGGGCTGAGACGATTGGTGAGGTTGGGAAAGCAAATGCAGACCCTTGAAAGGAATCCTGCGTGCTCCCCATTCCATGGGTCCCAACTCTCCAGGTTCAACGCAATCTTCCGACAGCGAAAGCACTCATTGGAAACCCAGCGGATGCTACACCGTGGGATCGGGAAAGCTTTCTGAAACTCACCTCAGTTTTCATCTCCTGGTGCTCGTGTTCTCCATTCAGGCCCCCTTACTAACAATCTCCCCACTTGGAGACTCGGCGCCTTTCCATGCCTCTTTCGTACCGTCTGCAATTTGTCCGCAGGATGAACTGCAAGAGGGGGAACCAATGAGAGACTCGCTGGAGGTGTTTGGTCGGGCACATGTCACTCTCATTTCCCATCACGAAGAAGAATTCACCAGCGGTTCAGCCTGCCACCCCGGATCGACAATAGGGCGTGAAGCCATCCAGCCGTGTTGCGTCCCACTCACAAAAAAGCGACTTGAGAAATGGAGCTCAGGGGCACTGCACTTCCCAAACCTGCAGAGTTCTAAACGATAACTATCGCCCCAAAATATATTGAGGTCACGCTACGAAGAGGCGTTGAACGCAAGGCAGAACTGCAGGAAACGGATGTCAACGGCTACATCGGAATGGCCCCGATAGCACATGAAAAGCGCCAGAACGTGGACAATGATGCGGTTGGCCAAAAAGGGCGTATGCGTTTTTTCCTGAATATATTCAGGAAAAAACGCATACGCCCTTTTTGGCCAACCAAGCAACCTGGGAGAGCAAATCAGCACTACAAAGAAATCTCTCCCCCCCCCCGGGGCAAAAGGGCCAGGCGAAAAAAGTCTAAAAACCAGAAAGGCAGGACAGGCCACGGAGTCAAGGGAGCCTTGTTAAGCTGATGGGCGGGATGTCAATGGCCAACAGCCAATCTTCACAAGTGTATCCTCTTTCCCAAACCGTGGAAAACACAGAACCACAGAGCATAGGGCACTTCCACACATGGGCGTTGACCTTGGGAAAATCAAAAAATCAACCAGACACAGGGACCCCAAAGTTGAGGGCTGCTGTCTTGACAAGAACCTCCACTCCGGTACACGTTTCATATCCCAGGAAAGAGCCAAGTGGACAAAGACGAGTGGACAAGTGGACAAAGACAAGTGGACAAGTGGACAAGTGGTGCTACGTAGGTCCAATGGAGTGTCACTCAGCCATGAAATCCACGTCATGAGGCTGGTAGCAGCATCCTGAGTGGATTTAGGTACGATCATCCTCAGTGAAATAAGTCCCACAAAAAAAGAAACTTATGATATCACTTATCGAGGGAATGTAAAAATCGCTCCCCATGCACTGAATCCCCAAACAGAACAGAGTCACGCTTTTAGAAAACACACTTATGCCTGCTTCAGGGGAAAGGTGAGGTGGGGTGACGCATAAAACTCGAGTTTGAAATGAGCACAGATACCCTTCCGAAAACCGAATATGGAATGGACACGACCTACTCCTTGCTCAATCAACTGGACTCACCAGACCCTGTTCATCGCACAAGTATCTATCCGACTAGTAAGCATCTTCAAAGCTAAGTCTTGATATCTCTGTGTAAGTGCATCAAGTGTGTGTAAAGCGGCCTAAAACCAGCAGGGAAAATCAGCTCAGACCCATTCTGAGGATACATTTCCAACATAAAGAAGAAACAAGCAGGGCAAAACAGACAGAACTTCTTCCAAAATGCGTTCAGGGACTGGCATGCAACCAGGATTGACCACATCTACAGCCCCAGCGGCAGAAGACATAAGGCTGGACACTCTTGGGGCTGAGACGATTGGTGAGGTTGGGAAAGCAAATGCAGACCCTTGAAAGGAATCCTGCGTGCTCCCCATTCCATGGGTCCCAACTCTCCAGGTTCAACGCAATCTTCCGACAGCGAAAGCACTCATTGGAAACCCAGCGGATGCTACACCGTGGGATCGGGAAAGCTTTCTGAAACTCACCTCAGTTTTCATCTCCTGGTGCTCGTGTTCTCCATTCAGGCCCCCTTACTAACAATCTCCCCACTTGGAGACTCGGCGCCTTTCCATGCCTCTTTCGTACCGTCTGCAATTTGTCCGCAGGATGAACTGCAAGAGGGGGAACCAATGAGAGACTCGCTGGAGGTGTTTGGTCGGGCACATGTCACTCTCATTTCCCATCACGAAGAAGAATTCACCAGCGGTTCAGCCTGCCACCCCGGATCGACAATAGGGCGTGAAGCCATCCAGCCGTGTTGCGTCCCACTCACAAAAAAGCGACTTGGGAAATGGAGCTCAGGGGCACTGCACTTCCCAAACCTGCAGAGTTCTAAACGATAACTATCGCCCCAAAATATATTGAGGTCAGGCTACGAAGAGGCGCTGAACGCAAGGCAGAACTGCAGGAAACGGATGTCAACGGCTACATCGGAATGGCCCCGATAGCACATGAAAAGCGCCAGAACGTGGACAATGATGCGGTTGGCCAAAAAGGGCGTATGCGTTTTTTCCTGAATATATTCAGGAAAAAACGCATACGCCCTTTTTGGCCAACCAAGCAACCTGGGAGAGCAAATCAGCACTACAAAGAAATCTCTCGCCCCCCCCCCCGGGGCAAAAGGGCCAGGCGAAAAAAGTCTAAAAACCAGAAAGGCAGGACAGGCCACGGAGTCAAGGGAGCCTTGTTAAGCTGATGGGCGGGATGTCAATGGCCAACAGCCAATCTTCACAAGTGTATCCTCTTTCCCAAACCATGGAAAACACAGAACCACAGAGCATAGGGCACTTCCACACATGGGCGTTGACCTTGGGAAAATCAAAAAATCAACCAGACACAGGGACCCCAAAGTTGAGGGCTGCTGTCTTGACAAGAACCTCCACTCCGGTACACGTTTCATATCCCAGGAAAGAGCCAAGTGGACAAAGACGAGTGGACAAGTGGACAAAGACAAGTGGACAAGTGGACAAGTGGTGCTACGTAGGTCCAATGGAGTGTCACTCAGCCATGAAATCCACGTCATGAGGCTGGTAGCAGCATCCTGAGTGGATTTAGGTACGATCATCCTCAGTGAAATAAGTCCCACAAAAAAAGAAACTTATGATATCACTTATCGAGGGAATGTAAAAATCGCTCCCCATGCACGGAATCCCCAAACAGAACAGAGTCACGCTTTTAGAAAACACACTTATGCCTGCTTCAGGGGAAAGGTGAGGTGGGGTGACGCATAAAACTCGAGTTTGAAATGAGCACAGATACCCTTCCGAAAACCGAATATGGAATGGACACGACCTACTCCTTGCTCAATCAACTGGACTCACCAGACCCTGTTCATCGCACAAGTATCTATCCGACTAGTAAGCATCTTAAAAGCTAAGTCTTGATATCTCTGTGTAAGTGCATCAAGTGTGTGTAAAGCGGCCTAAAACCAGCAGGGAAAATCAGCTCAGACCCATTCTGAGGATACATTTCCAACATAAAGAAGAAACAAGCAGGGCAAAACAGAGAGAACTTCTTCCAAAATGCGTTCAGGGACTGGCATGCAACCAGGATTGACCACATCTACAGCCCCAGCGGCAGAAGACATAAGGCTGGACACTCTTGGGGCTGAGACGATTGGTGAGGTTGGGAAAGCAAATGCAGACCCTTGAAAGGAATCCTGCGTGCTCCCCATTCCATGGGTCCCAACTCTCCAGGTTCAACGCAATCTTCCGACAGCGAAAGCACTCATTGGAAACCCAGCGGATGCTACACCGTGGGATCGGGAAAGCTTTCTGAAACTCACCTCAGTTTTCATCTCCTGGTGCTCGTGTTCTCCATTCAGGCCCCCTTACTAACAATCTCCCCACTTGGAGACTCGGCGCCTTTCCATGCCTCTTTCGTACCGTCTGCAATTTGTCCGCAGGATGAACTGCAAGAGGGGGAACCAATGAGAGACTCGCTGGAGGTGTTTGGTCGGGCACATGTCACTCTCATTTCCCATCACGAAGAAGAATTCACCAGCGGTTCAGCCTGCCACCCCGGATCGACAATAGGGCGTGAAGCCATCCAGCCGTGTTGCGTCCCACTCACAAAAAAGCGACTTGGGAAATGGAGCTCAGGGGCACTGCACTTCCCAAACCTGCAGAGTTCTAAACGATAACTATCGCCCCAAAATATATTGAGGTCAGGCTACGAAGAGGCGCTGAACGCAAGGCAGAACTGCAGGAAATGGATGTCAACGGGTACATCGGAATGGCCCCGATAGCACATGAAAAGCGCCAGAACGTGGACAATGATGCGGTTGGCCAAAAAGGGCGTATGCGTTTTTTCCTGAATATATTCAGGAAAAAACGCATACGCCCTTTTTGGCCAACCAAGCAACCTGGGAGAGCAAATCAGCACTACAAAGAAATCTCTCGCCCCCCCCCCCGGGGCAAAAGGGCCAGGCGAAAAAAGTCTAAAAACCAGAAAGGCAGGACAGGCCACGGAGTCAAGGGAGCCTTGTTAAGCTGATGGGCGGGATGTCAATGGCCAACAGCCAATCTTCACAAGTGTATCCTCTTTCCCAAACCATGGAAAACACAGAACCACAGAGCATAGGGCACTTCCACACATGGGCGTTGACCTTGGGAAAATCAAAAAATCAACCAGACACAGGGACCCCAAAGTTGAGGGCTGCTGTCTTGACAAGAACCTCCACTCCGGTACACGTTTCATATCCCAGGAAAGAGCCAAGTGGACAAAGACGAGTGGACAAGTGGACAAAGACAAGTGGACAAGTGGTGCTACGTAGGTCCAATGGAGTGTCACTCAGCCATGAAATCCACGTCATGAGGCTGGTAGCAGCATCCTGAGTGGATTTAGGTACGATCATCCTCAGTGAAATAAGTCCCACAAAAAAAGAAACTTATGATATCACTTATCGAGGGAATGTAAAAATCGCTCCCCATGCACTGAATCCCCAAAGAGAACAGAGTCACGCTTTTAGAAAACACACTTATGCCTGCTTCAGGGGAAAGGTGAGGTGGGGTGACGCATAAAACTCGAGTTTGAAATGAGCACAGATACCCTTCCGAAAACCGAATATGGAATGGACACGACCTACTCCTTGCTCAATCAACTGGACTCACCAGACCCTGTTCATCGCACAAGTATCTATCCGACTAGTAAGCATCTTAAAAGCTAAGTCTTGATATCTCTGTGTAAGTGCATCAAGTGTGTGTAAAGCGGCCTAAAACCAGCAGGGAAAATCAGCTCAGACCCATTCTGAGGATACATTTCCAACATAAAGAAGAAACAAGCAGGGCAAAACAGAGAGAACTTCTTCCAAAATGCGTTCAGGGAATGGCATGCAACCAGGATTGACCACATCTACAGCCCCAGCGGCAGAAGACATAAGGCTGGACACTCTTGGGGCTGAGACGATTGGTGAGGTTGGGAAAGCAAATGCAGACCCTTGAAAGGAATCCTGCGTGCTCCCCATTCCATGGGTCCCAACTCTCCAGGTTCAACGCAATCTTCCGACAGCGAAAGCACTCATTGGAAACCCAGCGGATGCTACACCGTGGGATCGGGAAAGCTTTCTGAAACTCACCTCAGTTTTCATCTCCTGGTGCTCGTGTTCTCCATTCAGGCCCCCTTACTAACAATCTCCCCACTTGGAGACTCGGCGCCTTTCCATGCCTCTTTCATACCGTCTGCAATTTGTCCGCAGGATGAACTGCAAGAGGGGGAACCAATGAGAGACTCGCTGGAGGTGTTTGGTCGGGCACATGTCACTCTCATTTCCCATCACGAAGAAGAATTCACCAGCGGTTCAGCCTGCCACCCCGGATCGACAATAGGGCGTGAAGCCATCCAGCCGTGTTGCGTCACACTCACAAAAAAGCGACTTGAGAAATGGAGCTCAGGGGCACTGCACTTCCCAAACCTGCAGAGTTCTAAACGATAACTATCGCCCCAAAATATATTGAGGTCACGCTACGAAGAGGCGTTGAACGCAAGGCAGAACTGCAGGAAACGGATGTCAACGGCTACATCGGAATGGCCCCGATAGCACATGAAAAGCGCCAGAACGTGGACAATGATGCGGTTGGCCAAAAAGGGCGTATGCGTTTTTTCCTGAATATATTCAGGAAAAAACGCATACGCCCTTTTTGGCCAACCAAGCAACCTGGGAGAGCAAATCAGCACTACAAAGAAATCTCTCCCCCCCCCGGGGCAAAAGGGCCAGGCGAAAAAAGTCTAAAAACCAGAAAGGCAGGACAGGCCACGGAGTCAAGGGAGCCTTGTTAAGCTGATGGGCGGGATGTCAATGGCCAACAGCCAATCTTCACAAGTGTATCCTCTTTCCCAAACCATGGAAAACACAGAACCACAGAGCATAGGGCACTTCCACACATGGGCGTTGACCTTGGGAAAATCAAAAAATCAACCAGACACAGGGACCCCAAAGTTGAGGGCTGCTGTCTTGACAAGAACCTCCACTCCGGTACACGTTTCATATCCCAGGAAAGAGCCAAGTGGACAAAGACGAGTGGACAAGTGGACAAAGACAAGTGGACAAGTGGACAAGTGGTGCTACGTAGGTCCAATGGAGTGTCACTCAGCCATGAAATCCACGTCATGAGGCTGGTAGCAGCATCCTGAGTGGATTTAGGTACGATCATCCTCAGTGAAATAAGTCCCACAAAAAAAGAAACTTATGATATCACTTATCGAGGGAATGTAAAAATCGCTCCCCATGCACTGAATCCCCAAACAGAACAGAGTCACGCTTTTAGAAAACACACTTATGCCTGCTTCAGGGGAAAGCTGAGGTGGGGTGACGCATAAAACTCGAGTTTGAAATGAGCACAGATACCCTTTCGAAAACCGAATATGGAATGGACACGACCTACTCCTTGCTCAATCAACTGGACTCACCAGACCCTGTTCATCGCACAAGTATCTATCCGACTAGTAAGCATCTTAAAAGCTAAGTCTTGATATCTCTGTGTAAGTGCATCAAGTGTGTGTAAAGCGGCCTAAAACCAGCAGGGAAAATCAGCTCAGACCCATTCTGAGGATACATTTCCAACATAAAGAAGAAACAAGCAGGGCAAAACAGACAGAACTTCTTCCAAAATGCGTTCAGGGACTGGCATGCAACCAGGATTGACCACATCTACAGCCCCAGCGGCAGAAGACATAAGGCTGGACACTCTTGGGGCTGAGACGATTGGTGAGGTTGGGAAAGCAAATGCAGACCCTTGAAAGGAATCCTGCGTGCTCCCCATTCCATGGGTCCCAACTCTCCAGGTTCAACGCAATCTTCCGACAGCGAAAGCACTCATTGGAAACCCAGCGGATGCTACACCGTGGGATCGGGAAAGCTTTCTGAAACTCACCTCAGTTTTCATCTCCTGGTGCTCGTGTTCTCCATTCAGGCCCCCTTACTAACAATCTCCCCACTTGGAGACTCGGCGCCTTTCCATGCCTCTTTCGTACCGTCTGCAATTTGTCCGCAGGATGAACTGCAAGAGGGGGAACCAATGAGAGACTCGCTGGAGGTGTTTGGTCGGGCACATGTCACTCTCATTTCCCATCACGAAGAAGAATTCACCAGCGGTTCAGCCTGCCACCCCGGATCGACAATAGGGCGTGAAGCCATCCAGCCGTGTTGCGTCCCACTCACAAAAAAGCGACTTGGGAAATGGAGCTCAGGGGCACTGCACTTCCCAAACCTGCAGAGTTCTAAACGATAACTATCGCCCCAAAATATATTGAGGTCAGGCTACGAAGAGGCGCTGAACGCAAGGCAGAACTGCAGGAAACGGATGTCAACGGCTACATCGGAATGGCCCCGATAGCACATGAAAAGCGCCAGAACGTGGACAATGATGCGGTTGGCCAAAAAGGGCGTATGCGTTTTTTCCTGAATATATTCAGGAAAAAACGCATACGCCCTTTTTGGCCAACCAAGCAACCTGGGAGAGCAAATCAGCACTACAAAGAAATCTCTCGCCCCCCCCCCCGGGGCAAAAGGGCCAGGCGAAAAAAGTCTAAAAACCAGAAAGGCAGGACAGGCCACGGAGTCAAGGGAGCCTTGTTAAGCTGATGGGCGGGATGTCAATGGCCAACAGCCAATCTTCACAAGTGTATCCTCTTTCCCAAACCATGTAAAACACAGAACCACAGAGCATAGGGCACTTCCACACATGGGCGTTGACCTTGGGAAAATCAAAAAATCAACCAGACACAGGGACCCCAAAGTTGAGGGCTGCTGTCTTGACAAGAACCTCCACTCCGGTACACGTTTCATATCCCAGGAAAGAGCCAAGTGGACAAAGACGAGTGGACAAGTGGACAAAGACAAGTGGACAAGTGGACAAGTGGGGCTACGTAGGTCCAATGGAGTGTCACTCAGCCATGAAATCCACGTCATGAGGCTGGTAGCAGCATCCTGAGTGGATTTAGGTACGATCATCCTCAGTGAAATAAGTCCCACAAAAAAAGAAACTTATGATATCACTTATCGAGGGAATGTAAAAATCGCTCCCCATGCACGGAATCCCCAAACAGAACAGAGTCACGCTTTTAGAAAACACACTTATGCCTGCTTCAGGGGAAAGGTGAGGTGGGGTGACGCATAAAACTCGAGTTTGAAATGAGCACAGATACCCTTCCGAAAACCGAATATGGAATGGACACGACCTACTCCTTGCTCAATCAACTGGACTCACCAGACCCTGTTCATCGCACAAGTATCTATCCGACTAGTAAGCATCTTAAAAGCTAAGTCTTGATATCTCTGTGTAAGTGCATCAAGTGTGTGTAAAGCGGCCTAAAACCAGCAGGGAAAATCAGCTCAGACCCATTCTGAGGATACATTTCCAACATAAAGAAGAAACAAGCAGGGCAAAACAGAGAGAACTTCTTCCAAAATGCGTTCAGGGACTGGCATGCAACCAGGATTGACCACATCTACAGCCCCAGCGGCAGAAGACATAAGGCTGGACACTCTTGGGGCTGAGACGATTGGTGAGGTTGGGAAAGCAAATGCAGACCCTTGAAAGGAATCCTGCGTGCTCCCCATTCCATGGGTCCCAACTCTCCAGGTTCAACGCAATCTTCCGACAGCGAAAGCACTCATTGGAAACCCAGCGGATGCTACACCGTGGGATCGGGAAAGCTTTCTGAAACTCACCTCAGTTTTCATCTCCTGGTGCTCGTGTTCTCCATTCAGGCCCCCTTACTAACAATCTCCCCACTTGGAGACTCGGCGCCTTTCCATGCCTCTTTCGTACCGTCTGCAATTTGTCCGCAGGATGAACTGCAAGAGGGGGAACCAATGAGAGACTCGCTGGAGGTGTTTGGTCGGGCACATGTCACTCTCATTTCCCATCACGAAGAAGAATTCACCAGAGGTTCAGCCTGCCACCCCGGATCGACAATAGGGCGTGAAGCCATCCAGCCGTGTTGCGTCCCACTCACAAAAAAGCGACTTGGGAAATGGAGCTCAGGGGCACTGCACTTCCCAAACCTGCAGAGTTCTAAACGATAACTATCGCCCCAAAATATATTGAGGTCAGGCTACGAAGAGGCGCTGAACGCAAGGCAGAACTGCAGGAAAGGGATGTCAACGGCTACATCGGAATGGCCCCGATAGCACATGAAAAGCGCCAGAACGTGGACAATGATGCGGTTGGCCAAAAAGGGCGTATGCGTTTTTTCCTGAATATATTCAGGAAAAAACGCATACGCCCTTTTTGGCCAACCAAGCAACCTGGGAGAGCAAATCAGCACTACAAAGTAATCTCTCGCCCCCCCCCCCCCCGGGGCAAAAGGGCCAGGCGAAAAAAGTCTAAAAACCAGAAAGGCAGGACAGCCCACGGAGTCAAGGGAGCCTTGTTAAGCTGATGGGCGGGATGTCAATGGCCAACAGCCAATCTTCACAAGTGTATCCTCTTTCCCAAACCATGGAAAACACAGAACCACAGAGCATAGGGCACTTCCACACATGGGCGTTGACCTTGGGAAAATCAAAAAATCAACCAGACACAGGGACCCCAAAGTTGAGGGCTGCTGTCTTGACAAGAACCTCCACTCCGGTACACGTTTCATATCCCAGGAAAGAGCCAAGTGGACAAAGACGAGTGGACAAGTGGACAAAGACAAGTGGACAAGTGGACAAGTGGTGCTACGTAGGTCCAATGGAGTGTCACTCAGCCATGAAATCCACGTCATGAGGCTGGTAGCAGCATCCTGAGTGGATTTAGGTACGATCATCCTCAGTGAAATAAGTCCCAGAAAAAAAGAAACTTATGATATCACTTATCGAGGGAATGTAAAAATCGCTCCCCATGCACGGAATCCCCAAACAGAACAGAGTCACGCTTTTAGAAAACACACTTATGCCTGCTTCAGGGGAAAGGTGAGGTGGGGTGACGCATAAAACTCGAGTTTGAAATGAGCACAGATACCCTTCCGAAAACCGAATATGGAATGGACACGACCTACTCCTTGCTCAATCAACTGGACTCACCAGACCCTGTTCATCGCACAAGTATCTATCCGACTAGTAAGCATCTTAAAAGCTAAGTCTTGATATCTCTGTGTAAGTGCATCAAGTGTGTGTAAAGCGGCCTAAAACCAGCAGGGAAAATCAGCTCAGACCCATTCTGAGGATACATTTCCAACATAAAGAAGAAACAAGCAGGGCAAAACAGACAGAACTTCTTCCAAAATGCGTTCAGGGACTGGCATGCAACCAGGATTGACCACATCTACAGCCCCAGCGGCAGAAGACATAAGGCTGGACACTCTTGGGGCTGAGACGATTGGTGAGGTTGGGAAAGCAAATGCAGACCCTTGAAAGGAATCCTGCGTGCTCCCCATTCCATGGGTCCCAACTCTCCAGGTTGAACGCAATCTTCCGACAGCGAAAGCACTCATTGGAAACCCAGCGGATGCTACACCGTGGGATCGGGAAAGCTTTCTGAAACTCACCTCAGTTTTCATCTCCTGGTGCTCGTGTTCTCCATTCAGGCCCCCTTACTAACAATCTCCCCACTTGGAGACTCGGCGCCTTTCCATGCCTCTTTCGTACCGTCTGCAATTTGTCCGCAGGATGAACTGCAAGAGGGGGAACAAATGAGAGACTCGCTGGAGGTGTTTGGTCGGGCACATGTCACTCTCATTTCCCATCACGAAGAAGAATTCACCAGCGGTTCAGCCTGCCACCCCGGATCGACAATAGGGCGTGAAGCCATCCAGCCGTGTTGCGTCACACTCACAAAAAAGCGACTTGAGAAATGGAGCTCAGGGGCACTGCACTTCCCAAACCTGCAGAGTTCTAAACGATAACTATCGCCCCAAAATATATTGAGGTCACGCTACGAAGAGGCGTTGAACGCAAGGCAGAACTGCAGGAAACGGATGTCAACGGCTACATCGGAATGGCCCCGATAGCACATGAAAAGCGCCAGAACGTGGACAATGATGCGGTTGGCCAAAAAGGGCGTATGCGTTTTTTCCTGAATATATTCAGGAAAAAACGCATACGCCCTTTTTGGCCAACCAAGCAACCTGGGAGAGCAAATCAGCACTACAAAGAAATCTCTCCCCCCACCCGGGGCAAAAGGGCCAGGCGAAAAAAGTCTAAAAACCAGAAAGGCAGGACAGGCCACGGAGTCAAGGGAGCCTTGTTAAGCTGATGGGCGGGATGTCAATGGCCAACAGCCAATCTTCACAAGTGTATCCTCTTTCCCAAACCATGGAAAACACAGAACCACAGAGCATAGGGCACTTCCACACATGGGCGTTGACCTTGGGAAAATCAAAAAATCAACCAGACACAGGGACCCCAAAGTTGAGGGCTGCTGTCTTGACAAGAACCTCCACTCCGGTACACGTTTCATATCCCAGGAAAGAGCCAAGTGGACAAAGACGAGTGGACAAGTGGACAAAGACAAGTGGACAAGTGGACAAGTGGTGCTACGTAGGTCCAATGGAGTGTCACTCAGCCATGAAATCCACGTCATGAGGCTGGTAGCAGCATCCTGAGTGGATTTAGGTACGATCATCCTCAGTGAAATAAGTCCCACAAAAAAAGAAACTTATGATATCACTTATCGAGGGAATGTAAAAATCGCTCCCCATGCACTGAATCCCCAAACAGAACAGAGTCACGCTTTTAGAAAACACACTTATGCCTGCTTCAGGGGAAAGCTGAGGTGGGGTGACGCATAAAACTCGAGTTTGAAATGAGCACAGATACCCTTCCGAAAACCGAATATGGAATGGACACGACCTACTCCTTGCTCAATCAACTGGACTCACCAGACCCTGTTCATCGCACAAGTATCTATCCGACTAGTAAGCATCTTAAAAGCTAAGTCTTGATATCTCTGTGTAAGTGCATCAAGTGTGTGTAAAGCGGCCTAAAACCAGCAGGGAAAATCAGCTCAGACCCATTCTGAGGATACATTTCCAACATAAAGAAGAAACAAGCAGGGCAAAACAGACAGAACTTCTTCCAAAATGCGTTCAGGGACTGGCATGCAACCAGGATTGACCACATCTACAGCCCCAGCGGCAGAAGACATAAGGCTGGACACTCTTGGGGCTGAGACGATTGGTGAGGTTGGGAAAGCAAATGCAGACCCTTGAAAGGAATCCTGCGTGCTCCCCATTCCATGGGTCCCAACTCTCCAGGTTCAACGCAATCTTCCGACAGCGAAAGCACTCATTGGAAACCCAGCGGATGCTACACCGTGGGATCGGGAAAGCTTTCTGAAACTCACCTCAGTTTTCATCTCCTGGTGCTCGTGTTCTCCATTCAGGCCCCCTTACTAACAATCTCCCCACTTGGAGACTCGGCGCCTTTCCATGCCTCTTTCGTACCGTCTGCAATTTGTCCGCAGGATGAACTGCAAGAGGGGGAACCAATGAGAGACTCGCTGGAGGTGTTTGGTCGGGCACATGTCACTCTCATTTCCCATCACGAAGAAGAATTCACCAGCGGTTCAGCCTGCCACCCCGGATCGACAATAGGGCGTGAAGCCATCCAGCCGTGTTGCGTCCCACTCACAAAAAAGCGACTTGGGAAATGGAGCTCAGGGGCACTGCACTTCCCAAACCTGCAGAGTTCTAAACGATAACTATCGCCCCAAAATATATTGAGGTCAGGCTACGAAGAGGCGCTGAACGCAAGGCAGAACTGCAGGAAACGGATGTCAACGGCTACATCGGAATGGCCCCGATAGCACATGAAAAGCGCCAGAACGTGGACAATGATGCGGTTGGCCAAAAAGGGCGTATGCGTTTTTTCCTGAATATATTCAGGAAAAAACGCATACGCCCTTTTTGGCCAACCAAGCAACCTGGGAGAGCAAATCAGCACTACAAAGAAATCTCTCGCCCCCCCCCCGGGGCAAAAGGGCCAGGCGAAAAAAGTCTAAAAACCAGAAAGGCAGGACAGGCCACGGAGTCAAGGGAGCCTTGTTAAGCTGATGGGCGGGATGTCAATGGCCAACAGCCAATCTTCACAAGTGTATCCTCTTTCCCAAACCATGTAAAACACAGAACCACAGAGCATAGGGCACTTCCACACATGGGCGTTGACCTTGGGAAAATCAAAAAATCAACCAGACACAGGGACCCCAAAGTTGAGGGCTGCTGTCTTGACAAGAACCTCCACTCCGGTACACGTTTCATATCCCAGGAAAGAGCCAAGTGGACAAAGACGAGTGGACAAGTGGACAAAGACAAGTGGACAAGTGGTGCTACGTAGGTCCAATGGAGTGTCACTCAGCCATGAAATCCACGTCATGAGGCTGGTAGCAGCATCCTGAGTGGATTTAGGTACGATCATCCTCAGTGAAATAAGTCCCACAAAAAAAGAAACTTATGATATCACTTATCGAGGGAATGTAAAAATCGCTCCCCATGCACGGAATCCCCAAACAGAACAGAGTCACGCTTTTAGAAAACACACTTATGCCTGCTTCAGGGGAAAGGTGAGGTGGGGTGACGCATAAAACTCGAGTTTGAAATGAGCACAGATACCCTTCCGAAAACCGAATATGGAATGGACACGACCTACTCCTTGCTCAATCAACTGGACTCACCAGACCCTGTTCATCGCACAAGTATCTATCCGACTAGTAAGCATCTTAAAAGCTAAGTCTTGATATCTCTGTGTAAGTGCATCAAGTGTGTGTAAAGCGGCCTAAAACCAGCAGGGAAAATCAGCTCAGACCCATTCTGAGGATACATTTCCAACATAAAGAAGAAACAAGCAGGGCAAAACAGAGAGAACTTCTTCCAAAATGCGTTCAGGGACTGGCATGCAACCAGGATTGACCACATCTACAGCCCCAGCGGCAGAAGACATAAGGCTGGACACTCTTGGGGCTGAGACGATTGGTGAGGTTGGGAAAGCAAATGCAGACCCTTGAAAGGAATCCTGCGTGCTCCCCATTCCATGGGTCCCAACTCTCCAGGTTCAACGCAATCTTCCGACAGCGAAAGCACTCATTGGAAACCCAGCGGATGCTACACCGTGGGATCGGGAAAGCTTTCTGAAACTCACCTCAGTTTTCATCTCCTGGTGCTCGTGTTCTCCATTCAGGCCCCCTTACTAACAATCTCCCCACTTGGAGACTCGGCGCCTTTCCATGCCTCTTTCGTACCGTCTGCAATTTGTCCGCAGGATGAACTGCAAGAGGGGGAACCAATGAGAGACTCGCTGGAGGTGTTTGGTCGGGCACATGTCACTCTCATTTCCCATCACGAAGAAGAATTCACCAGAGGTTCAGCCTGCCACCCCGGATCGACAATAGGGCGTGAAGCCATCCAGCCGTGTTGCGTCCCACTCACAAAAAAGCGACTTGGGAAATGGAGCTCAGGGGCACTGCACTTCCCAAACCTGCAGAGTTCTAAACGATAACTATCGCCCCAAAATATATTGAGGTCAGGCTACGAAGAGGCGCTGAACGCAAGGCAGAACTGCAGGAAAGGGATGTCAACGGCTACATCGGAATGGCCCCGATAGCACATGAAAAGCGCCAGAACGTGGACAATGATGCGGTTGGCCAAAAAGGGCGTATGCGTTTTTTCCTGAATATATTCAGGAAAAAACGCATACGCCCTTTTTGGCCAACCAAGCAACCTGGGAGAGCAAATCAGCACTACAAAGAAATCTCTCCCCCCCCCCCCGGGGCAAAAGGGCCAGGCGAAAAAAGTCTAAAAACCAGAAAGGCAGGACAGCCCACGGAGTCAAGGGAGCCTTGTTAAGCTGATGGGCGGGATGTCAATGGCCAACAGCCAATCTTCACAAGTGTATCCTCTTTCCCAAACCATGTAAAACACAGAACCACAGAGCATAGGGCACTTCCACACATGGGCGTTGACCTTGGGAAAATCAAAAAATCAACCAGACACAGGGACCCCAAAGTTGAGGGCTGCTGTCTTGACAAGAACCTCCACTCCGGTACACGTTTCATATCCCAGGAAAGAGCCAAGTGGACAAAGACGAGTGGACAAGTGGACAAAGACAAGTGGACAAGTGGACAAGTGGTGCTACGTAGGTCCAATGGAGTGTCACTCAGCCATGAAATCCACGTCATGAGGCTGGTAGCAGCATCCTGAGTGGATTTAGGTACGATCATCCTCAGTGAAATAAGTCCCACAAAAAAAGAAACTTATGATATCACTTATCGAGGGAATGTAAAAATCGCTCCCCATGCACGGAATCCCCAAACAGAACAGAGTCACGCTTTTAGAAAACACACTTATGCCTGCTTCAGGGGAAAGGTGAGGTGGGGTGACGCATAAAACTCGAGTTTGAAATGAGCACAGATACCCTTCCGAAAACCGAATATGGAATGGACACGACCTACTCCTTGCTCAATCAACTGGACTCACCAGACCCTGTTCATCGCACAAGTATCTATCCGACTAGTAAGCATCTTAAAAGCTAAGTCTTGATATCTCTGTGTAAGTGCATCAAGTGTGTGTAAAGCGGCCTAAAACCAGCAGGGAAAATCAGCTCAGACCCATTCTGAGGATACATTTCCAACATAAAGAAGAAACAAGCAGGGCAAAACAGAGAGAACTTCTTCCAAAATGCGTTCAGGGACTGGCATGCAACCAGGATTGACCACATCTACAGCCCCAGCGGCAGAAGACATAAGGCTGGACACTCTTGGGGCTGAGACGATTGGTGAGGTTGGGAAAGCAAATGCAGACCCTTGAAAGGAATCCTGCGTGCTCCCCATTCCATGGGTCCCAACTCTCCAGGTTCAACGCAATCTTCCGACAGCGAAAGCACTCATTGGAAACCCAGCGGATGCTACACCGTGGGATCGGGAAAGCTTTCTGAAACTCACCTCAGTTTTCATCTCCTGGTGCTCGTGTTCTCCATTCAGGCCCCCTTACTAACAATCTCCCCACTTGGAGACTCGGCGCCTTTCCATGCCTCTTTCGTACCGTCTGCAATTTGTCCGCAGGATGAACTGCAAGAGGGGGAACCAATGAGAGACTCGCTGGAGGTGTTTGGTCGGGCACATGTCACTCTCATTTCCCATCACGAAGAAGAATTCACCAGAGGTTCAGCCTGCCACCCCGGATCGACAATAGGGCGTGAAGCCATCCAGCCGTGTTGCGTCCCACTCACAAAAAAGCGACTTGGGAAATGGAGCTCAGGGGCACTGCACTTCCCAAACCTGCAGAGTTCTAAACGATAACTACCGCCCCAAAATATATTGAGGTCAGGCTACGAAGAGGCGCTGAACGAAAGGCAGAACTGCAGGAAACGGATGTCAACGGCTACATCGGAATGGCCCCGATAGCACATGAAAAGCGCCAGAACGTGGACAATGATGCGGTTGGCCAAAAAGGGCGTATGCGTTTTTTCCTGAATATATTCAGGAAAAAACGCATACGCCCTTTTTGGCCAACCAAGCAACCTGGGAGAGCAAATCAGCACTACAAAGAAATCTCTCGCCCCCCCCGGGGCAAAAGGGCCAGGCGAAAAAAGTCTAAAAACCAGAAAGGCAGGACAGGCCACGGAGTCAAGGGAGCCTTGTTAAGCTGATGGGCGGGATGTCAATGGCCAACAGCCAATCTTCACAAGTGTATCCTCTTTCCCAAACCATGTAAAACACAGAACCACAGAGCATAGGGCACTTCCACACATGGGCGTTGACCTTGGGAAAATCAAAAAATCAACCAGACACAGGGACCCCAAAGTTGAGGGCTGCTGTCTTGACAAGAACCTCCACTCCGGTACACGTTTCATATCCCAGGAAAGAGCCAAGTGGACAAAGACGAGTGGACAAGTGGACAAAGACAAGTGGACAAGTGGACAAGTGGTGCTACGTAGGTCCAATGGAGTGTCACTCAGCCATGAAATCCACGTCATGAGGCTGGTAGCAGCATCCTGAGTGGATTTAGGTACGATCATCCTCAGTGAAATAAGTCCCACAAAAAAAGAAACTTATGATATCACTTATCGAGGGAATGTAAAAATCGCTCCCCATGCACTGAATCCCCAAACAGAACAGAGTCACGCTTTTAGAAAACACACTTATGCCTGCTTCAGGGGAAAGCTGAGGTGGGGTGACGCATAAAACTCGAGTTTGAAATGAGCACAGATACCCTTCCGAAAACCGAATATGGAATGGACACGACCTACTCCTTGCTCAATCAACTGGACTCACCAGACCCTGTTCATCGCACAAGTATCTATCCGACTAGTAAGCATCTTAAAAGCTAAGTCTTGATATCTCTGTGTAAGTGCATCAAGTGTGTGTAAAGCGGCCTAAAACCAGCAGGGAAAATCAGCTCAGACCCATTCTGAGGATACATTTCCAACATAAAGAAGAAACAAGCAGGGCAAAACAGACAGAACTTCTTCCAAAATGCGTTCAGGGACTGGCATGCAACCAGGATTGACCACATCTACAGCCCCAGCGGCAGAAGACATAAGGCTGGACACTCTTGGGGCTGAGACGATTGGTGAGGTTGGGAAAGCAAATGCAGACCCTTGAAAGGAATCCTGCGTGCTCCCCATTCCATGGGTCCCAACTCTCCAGGTTCAACGCAATCTTCCGACAGCGAAAGCACTCATTGGAAACCCAGCGGATGCTACACCGTGGGATCGGGAAAGCTTTCTGAAACTCACCTCAGTTTTCATCTCCTGGTGCTCGTGTTCTCCATTCAGGCCCCCTTACTAACAATCTCCCCACTTGGAGACTCGGCGCCTTTCCATGCCTCTTTCGTACCGTCTGCAATTTGTCCGCAGGATGAACTGCAAGAGGGGGAACCAATGAGAGACTCGCTGGAGGTGTTTGGTCGGGCACATGTCACTCTCATTTCCCATCACGAAGAAGAATTCACCAGCGGTTCAGCCTGCCACCCCGGATCGACAATAGGGCGTGAAGCCATCCAGCCGTGTTGCGTCACACTCACAAAAAAGCGACTTGAGAAATGGAGCTCAGGGGCACTGCACTTCCCAAACCTGCAGAGTTCTAAACGATAACTATCGCCCCAAAATATATTGAGGTCACGCTACGAAGAGGCGTTGAACGCAAGGCAGAACTGCAGGAAACGGATGTCAACGGCTACATCGGAATGGCCCCGATAGCACATGAAAAGCGCCAGAACGTGGACAATGATGCGGTTGGCCAAAAAGGGCGTATGCGTTTTTTCCTGAATATATTCAGGAAAAAACGCATACGCCCTTTTTGGCCAACCAAGCAACCTGGGAGAGCAAATCAGCACTACAAAGAAATCTCTCCCCCCCCCCCGGGGCAAAAGGGCCAGGCGAAAAAAGTCTAAAAACCAGAAAGGCAGGACAGGCCACGGAGTCAAGGGAGCCTTGTTAAGCTGATGGGCGGGATGTCAATGGCCAACAGCCAATCTTCACAAGTGTATCCTCTTTCCCAAACCATGGAAAACACAGAACCACAGAGCATAGGGCACTTCCACACATGGGCGTTGACCTTGGGAAAATCAAAAAATCAACCAGACACAGGGACCCCAAAGTTGAGGGCTGCTGTCTTGACAAGAACCTCCACTCCGGTACACGTTTCATATCCCAGGAAAGAGCCAAGTGGACAAAGACGAGTGGACAAGTGGACAAAGACAAGTGGACAAGTGGACAAGTGGTGCTACGTAGGTCCAATGGAGTGTCACTCAGCCATGAAATCCACGTCATGAGGCTGGTAGCAGCATCCTGAGTGGATTTAGGTACGATCATCCTCAGTGAAATAAGTCCCACAAAAAAAGAAACTTATGATATCACTTATCGAGGGAATGTAAAAATCGCTCCCCATGCACTGAATCCCCAAACAGAACAGAGTCACGCTTTTAGAAAACACACTTATGCCTGCTTCAGGGGAAAGCTGAGGTGGGGTGACGCATAAAACTCGAGTTTGAAATGAGCACAGATACCCTTCCGAAAACCGAATATGGAATGGACACGACCTACTCCTTGCTCAATCAACTGGACTCACCAGACCCTGTTCATCGCACAAGTATCTATCCGACTAGTAAGCATCTTAAAAGCTAAGTCTTGATATCTCTGTGTAAGTGCATCAAGTGTGTGTAAAGCGGCCTAAAACCAGCAGGGAAAATCAGCTCAGACCCATTCTGAGGATACATTTCCAACATAAAGAAGAAACAAGCAGGGCAAAACAGACAGAACTTCTTCCAAAATGCGTTCAGGGACTGGCATGCAACCAGGATTGACCACATCTACAGCCCCAGCGGCAGAAGACATAAGGCTGGACACTCTTGGGGCTGAGACGATTGGTGAGGTTGGGAAAGCAAATGCAGACCCTTGAAAGGAATCCTGCGTGCTCCCCATTCCATGGGTCCCAACTCTCCAGGTTCAACGCAATCTTCCGACAGCGAAAGCACTCATTGGAAACCCAGCGGATGCTACACCGTGGGATCGGGAAAGCTTTCTGAAACTCACCTCAGTTTTCATCTCCTGGTGCTCGTGTTCTCCATTCAGGCCCCCTTACTAACAATCTCCCCACTTGGAGACTCGGCGCCTTTCCATGCCTCTTTCGTACCGTCTGCAATTTGTCCGCAGGATGAACTGCAAGAGGGGGAACCAATGAGAGACTCGCTGGAGGTGTTTGGTCGGGCACATGTCACTCTCATTTCCCATCACGAAGAAGAATTCACCAGAGGTTCAGCCTGCCACCCCGGATCGACAATAGGGCGTGAAGCCATCCAGCCGTGTTGCGTCCCACTCACAAAAAAGCGACTTGGGAAATGGAGCTCAGGGGCACTGCACTTCCCAAACCTGCAGAGTTCTAAACGATAACTATCGCCCCAAAATATATTGAGGTCAGGCTACGAAGAGGCGCTGAACGCAAGGCAGAACTGCAGGAAACGGATGTCAACGGCTACATCGGAATGGCCCCGATAGCACATGAAAAGCGCCAGAACGTGGACAATGATGCGGTTGGCCAAAAAGGGCGTATGCGTTTTTTCCTGAATATATTCAGGAAAAAACGCATACGCCCTTTTTGGCCAACCAAGCAACCTGGGAGAGCAAATCAGCACTACAAAGAAATCTCTCGCCCCCCCCCCCGGGGCAAAAGGGCCAGGCGAAAAAAGTCTAAAAACCAGAAAGGCAGGACAGCCCACGGAGTCAAGGGAGCCTTGTTAAGCTTATGGGCGGGATGTCAATGGCCAACAGCCAATCTTCACAAGTGTATCCTCTTTCCCAAACCATGGAAAACACAGAACCACAGAGCATAGGGCACTTCCACACATGGGCGTTGACCTTGGGAAAATCAAAAAATCAACCAGACACAGGGACCCCAAAGTTGAGGGCTGCTGTCTTGACAAGAACCTCCACTCCGGTACACGTTTCATATCCCAGGAAAGAGCCAAGTGGACAAAGACGAGTGGACAAGTGGACAAAGACAAGTGGACAAGTGGACAAGTGGTGCTACGTAGGTCCAATGGAGTGTCACTCAGCCATGAAATCCACGTCATGAGGCTGGTAGCAGCATCCTGAGTGGATTTAGGTACGATCATCCTCAGTGAAATAAGTCCCACAAAAAAAGAAACTTATGATATCACTTATCGAGGGAAGGTAAAAATCGCTCCCCATGCACGGAATCCCCAAACAGAACAGAGTCACGCTTTTAGAAAACACACTTATGCCTGCTTCAGGGGAAAGGTGAGGTGGGGTGACGCATAAAACTCGAGTTTGAAATGAGCACAGATACCCTTCCGAAAACCGAATATGGAATGGACACGACCTACTCCTTGCTCAATCAACTGGACTCACCAGACCCTGTTCATCGCACAAGTATCTATCCGACTAGTAAGCATCTTAAAAGCTAAGTCTTGATATCTCTGTGTAAGTGCATCAAGTGTGTGTAAAGCGGCCTAAAACCAGCAGGGAAAATCAGCTCAGACCCATTCTGAGGATACATTTCCAACATAAAGAAGAAACAAGCAGGGCAAAACAGAGAGAACTTCTTCCAAAATGCGTTCAGGGACTGGCATGCAACCAGGATTGACCACATCTACAGCCCCAGCGGCAGAAGACATAAGGCTGGACACTCTTGGGGCTGAGACGATTGGTGAGGTTGGGAAAGCAAATGCAGACCCTTGAAAGGAATCCTGCGTGCTCCCCATTCCATGGGTCCCAACTCTCCAGGTTCAACGCAATCTTCCGACAGCGAAAGCACTCATTGGAAACCCAGCGGATGCTACACCGTGGGATCGGGAAAGCTTTCTGAAACTCACCTCAGTTTTCATCTCCTGGTGCTCGTGTTCTCCATTCAGGCCCCCTTACTAACAATCTCCCCACTTGGAGACTCGGCGCCTTTCCATGCCTCTTTCGTACCGTCTGCAATTTGTCCGCAGGATGAACTGCAAGAGGGGGAACCAATGAGAGACTCGCTGGAGGTGTTTGGTCGGGCACATGTCACTCTCATTTCCCATCACGAAGAAGAATTCACCAGAGGTTCAGCCTGCCACCCCGGATCGACAATAGGGCGTGAAGCCATCCAGCCGTGTTGCGTCCCACTCACAAAAAAGCGACTTGGGAAATGGAGCTCAGGGGCACTGCACTTCCCAAACCTGCAGAGTTCTAAACGATAACTACCGCCCCAAAATATATTGAGGTCAGGCTACGAAGAGGCGCTGAACGCAAGGCAGAACTGCAGGAAACGGATGTCAACGGCTACATCGGAATGGCCCCGATAGCACATGAAAAGCGCCAGAACGTGGACAATGATGCGGTTGGCCAAAAAGGGCGTATGCGTTTTTTCCTGAATATATTCAGGAAAAAACGCATACGCCCTTTTTGGCCAACCAAGCAACCTGGGAGAGCAAATCAGCACTACAAAGAAATCTCTCGCCCCCCCCCCCTGGGGCAAAAGGGCCAGGCGAAAAAAGTCTAAAAACCAGAAAGGCAGGACAGGCCACGGAGTCAAGGGAGCCTTGTTAAGCTGATGGGCGGGATGTCAATGGCCAACAGCCAATCTTCACAAGTGTATCCTCTTTCCCAAACCATGTAAAACACAGAACCACAGAGCATAGGGCACTTCCACACATGGGCGTTGACCTTGGGAAAATCAAAAAATCAACCAGACACAGGGACCCCAAAGTTGAGGGCTGCTGTCTTGACAAGAACCTCCACTCCGGTACACGTTTCATATCCCAGGAAAGAGCCAAGTGGACAAAGACGAGTGGACAAGTGGACAAAGACAAGTGGACAAGTGGACAAGTGGTGCTACGTAGGTCCAATGGAGTGTCACTCAGCCATGAAATCCACGTCATGAGGCTGGTAGCAGCATCCTGAGTGGATTTAGGTACGATCATCCTCAGTGAAATAAGTCCCACAAAAAAACAAACTTATGATATCACTTATCGAGGGAATGTAAAAATCGCTCCCCATGCACTGAATCCCCAAACAGAACAGAGTCACGCTTTTAGAAAACACACTTATGCCTGCTTCAGGGGAAAGGTGAGGTGGGGTGACGCATAAAACTCGAGTTTGAAATGAGCACAGATACCCTTCCGAAAACCGAATATGGAATGGACACGACCTACTCCTTGCTCAATCAACTGGACTCACCAGACCCTGTTCATCGCACAAGTATCTATCCGACTAGTAAGCATCTTAAAAGCTAAGTCTTGATATCTCTGTGTAAGTGCATCAAGTGTGTGTAAAGCGGCCTAAAACCAGCAGGGAAAATCAGCTCAGACCCATTCTGAGGATACATTTCCAACATAAAGAAGAAACAAGCAGGGCAAAACAGAGAGAAATTCTTCCAAAATGCGTTCAGGGACTGGCATGCAACCAGGATTGACCACATCTACAGCCCCAGCGGCAGAAGACATAAGGCTGGACACTCTTGGGGCTGAGACGATTGGTGAGGTTGGGGAAGCAAATGCAGACCCTTGAAAGGAATCCTGCGTGCTCCCCATTCCATGGGTCCCAACTCTCCAGGTTCAACGCAATCTTCCGACAGCGAAAGCACTCATTGGAAACCCAGCGGATGCTACACCGTGGGATCGGGAAAGCTTTCTGAAACTCACCTCAGTTTTCATCTCCTGGTGCTCGTGTTCTCCATTCAGGCCCCCTTACTAACAATCTCCCCACTTGGAGACTCGGCGCCTTTCCATGCCTCTTTCGTACCGTCTGCAATTTGTCCGCAGGATGAACTGCAAGAGGGGGAACCAATGAGAGACTCGCTGGAGGTGTTTGGTCGGGCACATGTCACTCTCATTTCCCATCACGAAGAAGAATTCACCAGCGGTTCAGCCTGCCACCCCGGATCGACAATAGGGCGTGAAGCCATCCAGCCGTGTTGCGTCCCACTCACAAAAAAGCGACTTGGGAAATGGAGCTCAGGGGCACTGCACTTCCCAAACCTGCAGAGTTCTAAACGATAACTATCGCCCCAAAACATATTGAGGTCAGGCTACGAAGAGGCGCTGAACGCAAGGCAGAACTGCAGGAAACGGATGTCAACGGGTACATCGGAATGGCCCCGATAGCACATGAAAAGCGCCAGAACGTGGACAATGATGCGGTTGGCCAAAAAGGGCGTATGCGTTTTTTCCTGAATATATTCAGGAAAAAACGCATACGCCCTTTTTGGCCAACCAAGCAACCTGGGAGAGCAAATCAGCACTACAAAGAAATCTCTCGCCCCCCCCGGGGCAAAAGGGCCAGGCGAAAAAAGTCTAAAAACCAGAAAGGCAGGACAGGCCACGGAGTCAAGGGAGTCTTGTTAAGCTGATGGGCGGGATGTCAATGGCCAACAGCCAATCTTCACAAGTGTATCCTCTTTCCCAAACCATGGAAAACACAGAACCACAGAGCATAGGGCACTTCCACACATGGGCGTTGACCTTGGGAAAATCAAAAAATCAACCAGACACAGGGACCCCAAAGTTGAGGGCTGCTGTCTTGACAAGAACCTCCACTCCGGTACACGTTTCATATCCCAGGAAAGAGCCAAGTGGACAAAGACGAGTGGACAAGTGGACAAAGACAAGTGGACAAGTGGACAAGTGGTGCTACGTAGGTCCAATGGAGTGTCACTCAGCCATGAAATCCACGTCATGAGGCTGGTAGCAGCATCCTGAGTGGATTTAGGTACGATCATCCTCAGTGAAATAAGTCCCACAAAAAAAGAAACTTATGATATCACTTATCGAGGGAATGTAAAAATCGCTCCCCATGCACTGAATCCCCAAACAGAACAGAGTCACGCTTTTAGAAAACACACTTATGCCTGCTTCAGGGGAAAGCTGAGGTGGGGTGACGCATAAAACTCGAGTTTGAAATGAGCACAGATACCCTTCCGAAAACCGAATATGGAATGGACACGACCTACTCCTTGCTCAATCAACTGGACTCACCAGACCCTGTTCATCGCACAAGTATCTATCCGACTAGTAAGCATCTTAAAAGCTAAGTCTTGATATCTCTGTGTAAGTGCATCAAGTGTGTGTAAAGCGGCCTAAAACCAGCAGGGAAAATCAGCTCAGACCCATTCTGAGGATACATTTCCAACATAAAGAAGAAACAAGCAGGGCAAAACAGAGAGAAATTCTTCCAAAATGCGTTCAGGGACTGGCATGCAACCAGGATTGACCACATCTACAGCCCCAGCGGCAGAAGACATAAGGCTGGACACTCTTGGGGCTGAGACGATTGGTGAGGTTGGGGAAGCAAATGCAGACCCTTGAAAGGAATCCTGCGTGCTCCCCATTCCATGGGTCCCAACTCTCCAGGTTCAACGCAATCTTCCGACAGCGAAAGCACTCATTGGAAACCCAGCGGATGCTACACCGTGGGATCGGGAAAGCTTTCTGAAACTCACCTCAGTTTTCATCTCCTGGTGCTCGTGTTCTCCATTCAGGCCCCCTTACTAACAATCTCCCCACTTGGAGACTCGGCGCCTTTCCATGCCTCTTTCGTACCGTCTGCAATTTGTCCGCAGGATGAACTGCAAGAGGGGGAACCAATGAGAGACTCGCTGGAGGTGTTTGGTCGGGCACATGTCACTCTCATTTCCCATCACGAAGAAGAATTCACCAGCGGTTCAGCCTGCCACCCCGGATCGACAATAGGGCGTGAAGCCATCCAGCCGTGTTGCGTCCCACTCACAAAAAAGCGACTTGGGAAATGGAGCTCAGGGGCACTGCACTTCCCAAACCTGCAGAGTTCTAAACGATAACTATCGCCCCAAAACATATTGAGGTCAGGCTACGAAGAGGCGCTGAACGCAAGGCAGAACTGCAGGAAACGGATGTCAACGGGTACATCGGAATGGCCCCGATAGCACATGAAAAGCGCCAGAACGTGGACAATGATGCGGTTGGCCAAAAAGGGCGTATGCGTTTTTTCCTGAATATATTCAGGAAAAAACGCATACGCCCTTTTTGGCCAACCAAGCAACCTGGGAGAGCAAATCAGCACTACAAAGAAATCTCTCGCCCCCCCCGGGGCAAAAGGGCCAGGCGAAAAAAGTCTAAAAACCAGAAAGGCAGGACAGGCCACGGAGTCAAGGGAGTCTTGTTAAGCTGATGGGCGGGATGTCAATGGCCAACAGCCAATCTTCACAAGTGTATCCTCTTTCCCAAACCATGGAAAACACAGAACCACAGAGCATAGGGCACTTCCACACATGGGCGTTGACCTTGGGAAAATCAAAAAATCAACCAGACACAGGGACCCCAAAGTTGAGGGCTGCTGTCTTGACAAGAACCTCCACTCCGGTACACGTTTCATATCCCAGGAAAGAGCCAAGTGGACAAAGACGAGTGGACAAGTGGACAAAAACAAGTGGACAAGTGGACAAGTGGTGCTACGTAGGTCCAATGGAGTGTCACTCAGCCATGAAATCCACGTCATGAGGCTGGTAGCAGCATCCTGAGTGGATTTAGGTACGATCATCCTCAGTGAAATAAGTCCCACAAAAAAAGAAACTTATGATATCACTTATCGAGGGAATGTAAAAATCGCTCCCCATGCACTGAATCCCCAAACAGAACAGAGTCACGCTTTTAGAAAACACACTTATGCCTGCTTCAGGGGAAAGGTGAGGTGGGGTGACGCATAAAACTCGAGTTTGAAATGAGCACAGATACCCTTCCGAAAACCGAATATGTAATGGACACGACCTACTCCTTGCTCAATCAACTGGACTCACCAGACCCTGTTCATCGCACAAGTATCTATCCGACTAGTAAGCATCTTAAAAGCTAAGTCTTGATATCTCTGTGTAAGTGCATCAAGTGTGTGTAAAGCGGCCTAAAACCAGCAGGGAAAATCAGCTCAGACCCATTCTGAGGATACATTTCCAACATAAAGAAGAAACAAGCAGGGCAAAACAGAGAGAAATTCTTCCAAAATGCGTTCAGGGACTGGCATGCAACCAGGATTGACCACATCTACAGCCCCAGCGGCAGAAGACATAAGGCTGGACACTCTTGGGGCTGAGACGATTGGTGAGGTTGGGGAAGCAAATGCAGACCCTTGAAAGGAATCCTGCGTGCTCCCCATTCCATGGGTCCCAACTCTCCAGGTTCAACGCAATCTTCCGACAGCGACAGCACTCATTGGAAACCCAGCGGATGCTACACCGTGGGATCGGGAAAGCTTTCTGAAACTCACCTCAGTTTTCATCTCCTGGTGCTCGTGTTCTCCATTCAGGCCCCCTTACTAACAATCTCCCCACTTGGAGACTCGGCGCCTTTCCATGCCTCTTTCGTACCGTCTGCAATTTGTCCGCAGGATGAACTGCAAGAGGGGGAACCAATGAGAGACTCGCTGGAGGTGTTTGGTCGGGCACATGTCACTCTCATTTCCCATCACGAAGAAGAATTCACCAGCGGTTCAGCCTGCCACCCCGGATCGACAATAGGGCGTGAAGCCATCCAGCCGTGTTGCGTCCCACTCACAAAAAAGCGACTTGGGAAATGGAGCTCAGGGGCACTGCACTTCCCAAACCTGCAGAGTTCTAAACGATAACTATCGCCCCAAAATATATTGAGGTCAGGCTACGAAGAGGCGCTGAACGCAAGGCAGAACTGCAGGAAACGGATGTCAACGGCTACATCGGAATGGCCCCGATAGCACATGAAAAGCGCCAGAACGTGGACAATGATGCGGTTGGCCAAAAAGGGCGTATGCGTTTTTTCCTGAATATATTCAGGAAAAAACGCATACGCCCTTTTTGGCCAACCAAGCAACCTGGGAGAGCAAATCAGCACTACAAAGAAATCTCTCGCCCCCCCCGGTGCAAAAGGGTCAGGCGAAAAAAGTCTAAAAACCAGAAAGGCAGGACAGGCCACGGAGTCAAGGGAGCCTTGTTAAGCTGATGGGCGGGATGTCAATGGCCAACAGCCAATCTTCACAAGTGTATCCTCTTTCCCAAACCATGGAAAACACAGAACCACAGAGCATAGGGCACTTCCACACATGGGCGTTGACCTTGGGAAAATCAAAAAATCAACCAGACACAGGGACCCCAAAGTTGAGGGCTGCTGTCTTGACAAGAACCTCCACTCCGGTACACGTTTCATATCCCAGGAAAGAGCCAAGTGGACAAAGACCAGTGGACAAGTGGACAAAGACAAGTGGACAAGTGGACAAGTGGTGCTACGTAGGTCCAATGGAGTGTCACTCAGCCATGAAATCCACGTCATGAGGCTGGTAGCAGCATCCTGAGTGGATTTAGGTACGATCATCCTCAGTGAAATAAGTCCCACAAAAAAAGAAACTTATGATATCACTTATCGAGGGAATGTAAAAATCGCTCCCCATGCACGGAATCCCCAAACAGAACAGAGTCACGCTTTTAGAAAACACACTTATGCCTGCTTCAGGGGAAAGGTGAGGTGGGGTGACGCATAAAACTCGAGTTTGAAATGAGCACAGATACCCTTCCGAAAACCGAATATGGAATGGACACGACCTACTCCTTGCTCAATCAACTGGACTCACCAGACCCTGTTCATCGCACAAGTATCTATCCGACTAGTAAGCATCTTAAAAGCTAAGTCTTGATATCTCTGTGTAAGTGCATCAAGTGTGTGTAAAGCGGCCTAAAACCAGCAGGGAAAATCAGCTCAGACCCATTCTGAGGATACATTTCCAACATAAAGAAGAAACAAGCAGGGCAAAACAGAGAGAAATTCTTCCAAAATGCGTTCAGGGACTGGCATGCAACCAGGATTGACCACATCTACAGCCCCAGCGGCAGAAGACATAAGGCTGGACACTCTTGGGGCTGAGACGATTGGTGAGGTTGGGGAAGCAAATGCAGACCCTTGAAAGGAATCCTGCGTGCTCCCCATTCCATGGGTCCCAACTCTCCAGGTTCAACGCAATCTTCCGACAGCGAAAGCACTCATTGGAAACCCAGCGGATGCTACACCGTGGGATCGGGAAAGCTTTCTGAAACTCACCTCAGTTTTCATCTCCTGGTGCTCGTGTTCTCCATTCAGGCCCCCTTACTAACAATCTCCCCACTTGGAGACTCGGCGCCTTTCCATGCCTCTTTCGTACCGTCTGCAATTTGTCCGCAGGATGAACTGCAAGAGGGGGAACCAATGAGAGACTCGCTGGAGGTGTTTGGTCGGGCACATGTCACTCTCATTTCCCATCACGAAGAAGAATTCACCAGCGGTTCAGCCTGCCACCCCGGATCGACAATAGGGCGTGAAGCCATCCAGCCGTGTTGCGTCCCACTCACAAAAAAGCGACTTGGGAAATGGAGCTCAGGGGCACTGCACTTCCCAAACCTGCAGAGTTCTAAACGATAACTATCGCCCCAAAATATATTGAGGTCAGGCTACGAAGAGGCGCTGAACGCAAGGCAGAACTGCAGGAAACGGATGTCAACGGCTACATCGGAATGGCCCCGATAGCACATGAAAAGCGCCAGAACGTGGACAATGATGCGGTTGGCCAAAAAGGGCGTATGCGTTTTTTCCTGAATATATTCAGGAAAAAACGCATACGCCCTTTTTGGCCAACCAAGCAACCTGGGAGAGCAAATCAGCACTACAAAGAAATCTCTCGCCCCCCCCCGGGGCAAAAGGGCCAGGCGAAAAAAGTCTAAAAACCAGAAAGGCAGGACAGGCCACGGAGTCAAGGGAGCCTTGTTAAGCTGATGGGCGGGATGTCAATGGCCAACAGCCAATCTTCACAAGTGTATCCTCTTTCCCAAACCATGTAAAACACAGAACCACAGAGCATAGGGCACTTCCACACATGGGCGTTGACCTTGGGAAAATCAAAAAATCAACCAGACACAGGGACCCCAAAGTTGAGGGCTGCTGTCTTGACAAGAACCTCCACTCCGGTACACGTTTCATATCCCAGGAAAGAGCCAAGTGGACAAAGACGAGTGGACAAGTGGACAAAGACAAGTGGACAAGTGGACAAGTGGTGCTACGTAGGTCCAATGGAGTGTCACTCAGCCATGAAATCCACGTCATGAGGCTGGTAGCAGCATCCTGAGTGGATTTAGGTACGATCATCCTCAGTGAAATAAGTCCCACAAAAAAAGAAACTTATGATATCACTTATCGAGGGAATGTAAAAATCGCTCCCCATGCACGGAATCCCCAAACAGAACAGAGTCACGCTTTTAGAAAACACACTTATGCCTGCTTCAGGGGAAAGGTGAGGTGGGGTGACGCATAAAACTCGAGTTTGAAATGAGCACAGATACCCTTCCGAAAACCGAATATGGAATGGACACGACCTACTCCTTGCTCAATCAACTGGACTCACCAGACCCTGTTCATCGCACAAGTATCTATCCGACTAGTAAGCATCTTCAAAGCTAAGTCTTGATATCTCTGTGTAAGTGCATCAAGTGTGTGTAAAGCGGCCTAAAACCAGCAGGGAAAATCAGCTCAGACCCATTCTGAGGATACATTTCCAACATAAAGAAGAAACAAGCAGGGCAAAACAGAGAGAAATTCTTCCAAAATGCGTTCAGGGACTGGCATGCAACCAGGATTGACCACATCTACAGCCCCAGCGGCAGAAGACATAAGGCTGGACACTCTTGGGGCTGAGACGATTGGTGAGGTTGGGGAAGCAAATGCAGACCCTTGAAAGGAATCCTGCGTGCTCCCCATTCCATGGGTCCCAACTCTCCAGGTTCAACGCAATCTTCCGACAGCGAAAGCACTCATTGGAAACCCAGCGGATGCTACACCGTGGGATCGGGAAAGCTTTCTGAAACTCACCTCAGTTTTCATCTCCTGGTGCTCGTGTTCTCCATTCAGGCCCCCTTACTAACAATCTCCCCACTTGGAGACTCGGCGCCTTTCCATGCCTCTTTCGTACCGTCTGCAATTTGTCCGCAGGATGAACTGCAAGAGGGGGAACCAATGAGAGACTCGCTGGAGGTGTTTGGTCGGGCACATGTCACTCTCATTTCCCATCACGAAGAAGAATTCACCAGCGGTTCAGCCTGCCACCCCGGATCGACAATAGGGCGTGAAGCCATCTAGCCGTGTTGCGTCCCACTCACAAAAAAGCGACTTGGGAAATGGAGCTCAGGGGCACTGCACTTCCCAAACCTGCAGAGTTCTAAACGATAACTATCGCCCCAAAATATATTGAGGTCAGGCTACGAAGAGGCGCTGAACGCAAGGCAGAACTGCAGGAAACGGATGTCAACGGCTACATCGGAATGGCCCCGATAGCACATGAAAAGCGCCAGAACGTGGACAATGATGCGGTTGGCCAAAAAGGGCGTATGCGTTTTTTCCTGAATATATTCAGGAAAAAACGCATACGCCCTTTTTGGCCAACCAAGCAACCTGGGAGAGCAAATCAGCACTACAAAGAAATCTCTCGCCCCCCCCCCCCCGGGGCAAAAGGGCCAGGCGAAAAAAGTCTAAAAACCAGAAAGGCAGGACAGCCCACGGAGTCAAGGGAGCCTTGTTAAGCTGATGGGCGGGATGTCAATGGCCAACAGCCAATCTTCACAAGTGTATCCTCTTTCCCAAACCATGTAAAACACAGAACCACAGAGCATAGGGCACTTCCACACATGGGCGTTGACCTTGGGAAAATCAAAAAATCAACCAGACACAGGGACCCCAAAGTTGAGGGCTGCTGTCTTGACAAGAACCTCCACTCCGGTACACGTTTCATATCCCAGGAAAGAGCCAAGTGGACAAAGACGAGTGGACAAGTGGACAAAGACAAGTGGACAAGTGGACAAGTGGTGCTACGTAGGTCCAATGGAGTGTCACTCAGCCATGAAATCCACGTCATGAGGCTGGTAGCAGCATCCTGAGTGGATTTAGGTACGATCATCCTCAGTGAAATAAGTCCCACAAAAAAAGAAACTTATGATATCACTTATCGAGGGAATGTAAAAATCGCTCCCCATGCACGGAATCCCCAAACAGAACAGAGTCACGCTTTTAGAAAACACACTTATGCCTGCTTCAGGGGAAAGGTGAGGTGGGGTGACGCATAAAACTGGAGTTTGAAATGAGCACAGATACCCTTCCGAAAACCGAATATGGAATGGACACGACCTACTCCTTGCTCAATCAACTGGACTCACCAGACCCTGTTCATCGCACAAGTATCTATCCGACTAGTAAGCATCTTAAAAGCTAAGTCTTGATATCTCTGTGTAAGTGCATCAAGTGTGTGTAAAGCGGCCTAAAACCAGCAGGGAAAATCAGCTCAGACCCATTCTGAGGATACATTTCCAACATAAAGAAGAAACAAGCAGGGCAAAACAGAGAGAAATTCTTCCAAAATGCGTTCAGGGACTGGCATGCAACCAGGATTGACCACATCTACAGCCCCAGCGGCAGAAGACATAAGGCTGGACACTCTTGGGGCTGAGACGATTGGTGAGGTTGGGGAAGCAAATGCAGACCCTTGAAAGGAATCCTGCGTGCTCCCCATTCCATGGGTCCCAACTCTCCAGGTTCAACGCAATCTTCCGACAGCGAAAGCACTCATTGGAAACCCAGCGGATGCTACACCGTGGGATCGGGAAAGCTTTCTGAAACTCACCTCAGTTTTCATCTCCTGGTGCTCGTGTTCTCCATTCAGGCCCCCTTACTAACAATCTCCCCACTTGGAGACTCGGCGCCTTTCCATGCCTCTTTCGTACCGTCTGCAATTTGTCCGCAGGATGAACTGCAAGAGGGGGAACCAATGAGAGACTCGCTGGAGGTGTTTGGTCGGGCACATGTCACTCTCATTTCCCATCACGAAGAAGAATTCACCAGCGGTTCAGCCTGCCACCCCGGATCGACAATAGGGCGTGAAGCCATCCAGCCGTGTTGCGTCCCACTCACAAAAAAGCGACTTGGGAAATGGAGCTCAGGGGCACTGCACTTCCCAAACCTGCAGAGTTCTAAACGATAACTATCGCCCCAAAATATATTGAGGTCAGGCTACGAAGAGGCGCTGAACGCAAGGCAGAACTGCAGGAAACGGATGTCAACGGCTACATCGGAATGGCCCCGATAGCACATGAAAAGCGCCAGAACGTGGACAATGATGCGGTTGGCCAAAAAGGGCGTATGCGTTTTTTCCTGAATATATTCAGGAAAAAACGCATACGCCCTTTTTGGCCAACCAAGCAACCTGGGAGAGCAAATCAGCACTACAAAGAAATCTCTCGCCCCCCCCCCCCCGGGGCAAAAGGGCCAGGCGAAAAAAGTCTAAAAACCAGAAAGGCAGGACAGCCCACGGAGTCAAGGGAGCCTTGTTAAGCTGATGGGCGGGATGTCAATGGCCAACAGCCAATCTTCACAAGTGTATCCTCTTTCCCAAACCATGTAAAACACAGAACCACAGAGCATAGGGCACTTCCACACATGGGCGTTGACCTTGGGAAAATCAAAAAATCAACCAGACACAGGGACCCCAAAGTTGAGGGCTGCTGTCTTGACAAGAACCTCCACTCCGGTACACGTTTCATATCCCAGGAAAGAGCCAAGTGGACAAAGACGAGTGGACAAGTGGACAAAGACAAGTGGACAAGTGGACAAGTGGTGCTACGTAGGTCCAATGGAGTGTCACTCAGCCATGAAATCCACGTCATGAGGCTGGTAGCAGCATCCTGAGTGGATTTAGGTACGATCATCCTCAGTGAAATAAGTCCCACAAAAAAAGAAACTTATGATATCACTTATCGAGGGAATGTAAAAATCGCTCCCCATGCACGGAATCCCCAAACAGAACAGAGTCACGCTTTTAGAAAACACACTTATGCCTGCTTCAGGGGAAAGGTGAGGTGGGGTGACGCATAAAACTCGAGTTTGAAATGAGCACAGATACCCTTCCGAAAACCGAATATGGAATGGACACGACCTACTCCTTGCTCAATCAACTGGACTCACCAGACCCTGTTCATCGCACAAGTATCTATCCGACTAGTAAGCATCTTAAAAGCTAAGTCTTGATATCTCTGTGTAAGTGCATCAAGTGTGTGTAAAGCGGCCTAAAACCAGCAGGGAAAATCAGCTCAGACCCATTCTGAGGATACATTTCCAACATAAAGAAGAAACAAGCAGGGCAAAACAGAGAGAAATTCTTCCAAAATGCGTTCAGGGACTGGCATGCAACCAGGATTGACCACATCTACAGCCCCAGCGGCAGAAGACATAAGGCTGGACACTCTTGGGGCTGAGACGATTGGTGAGGTTGGGGAAGCAAATGCAGACCCTTGAAAGGAATCCTGCGTGCTCCCCATTCCATGGGTCCCAACTCTCCAGGTTCAACGCAATCTTCCGACAGCGAAAGCACTCATTGGAAACCCAGCGGATGCTACACCGTGGGATCGGGAAAGCTTTCTGAAACTCACCTCAGTTTTCATCTCCTGGTGCTCGTGTTCTCCATTCAGGCCCCCTTACTAACAATCTCCCCACTTGGAGACTCGGCGCCTTTCCATGCCTCTTTCGTACCGTCTGCAATTTGTCCGCAGGATGAACTGCAAGAGGGGGAACCAATGAGAGACTCGCTGGAGGTGTTTGGTCGGGCACATGTCACTCTCATTTCCCATCACGAAGAAGAATTCACCAGCGGTTCAGCCTGCCACCCCGGATCGACAATAGGGCGTGAAGCCATCCAGCCGTGTTGCGTCCCACTCACAAAAAAGCGACTTGGGAAATGGAGCTCAGGGGCACTGCACTTCCCAAACCTGCAGAGTTCTAAACGATAACTATCGCCCCAAAATATATTGAGGTCAGGCTACGAAGAGGCGCTGAACGCAAGGCAGAACTGCAGGAAACGGATGTCAACGGGTACATCGGAATGGCCCCGATAGCACATGAAAAGCGCCAGAACGTGGACAATGATGCGGTTGGCCAAAAAGGGCGTATGCGTTTTTTCCTGAATATATTCAGGAAAAAACGCATACGCCCTTTTTGGCCAACCAAGCAACCTGGGAGAGCAAATCAGCACTACAAAGAAATCTCTCGCCCCCCCCCCCGGGGCAAAAGGGCCAGGCGAAAAAAGTCTAAAAACCAGAAAGGCAGGACAGGCCACAGAGTCAAGGGAGCCTTGTTAAGCTGATGGGCGGGATGTCAATGGCCAACAGCCAATCTTCACAAGTGTATCCTCTTTCCCAAACCATGGAAAACACAGAACCACAGAGCATAGGGCACTTCCACACATGGGCGTTGACCTTGGGAAAATGAAAAAATCAACCAGACACAGGGACCCCAAAGTTGAGGGCTGCTGTCTTGACAAGAACCTCCACTCCGGTACACGTTTCATATCCCAGGAAAGAGCCAAGTGGACAAAGACGAGTGGACAAGTGGACAAAGACAAGTGGACAAGTGGACAAGTGGTGCTACGTAGGTCCAATGGAGTGTCACTCAGCCATGAAATACACGTCATGAGGCTGGTAGCAGCATCCTGAGTGGATTTAGGTACGATCATCCTCAGTGAAATAAGTCCCACAAAAAAAGAAACTTATGATATCACTTATCGAGGGAATGTAAAAATCGCTCCCCATGCACTGAATCCCCAAACAGAACAGAGTCACGCTTTTAGAAAACACACTTATGCCTGCTTCAGGGGAAAGGTGAGGTGGGGTGACGCATAAAACTCGAGTTTGAAATGAGCACAGATACCCTTCCGAAAACCGAATATGGAATGGACACGACCTACTCCTTGCTCAATCAACTGGACTCACCAGACCCTGTTCATCGCACAAGTATCTATCCGACTAGTAAGCATCTTAAAAGCTAAGTCTTGATATCTCTGTGTAAGTGCATCAAGTGTGTGTAAAGCGGCCTAAAACCAGCAGGGAAAATCAGCTCAGACCCATTCTGAGGATACATTTCCAACATAAAGAAGAAACAAGCAGGGCAAAACAGAGAGAACTTCTTCCAAAATGCGTTCAGGGACTGGCATGCAACCAGGATTGACCACATCTACAGCCCCAGCGGCAGAAGACATAAGGCTGGACACTCTTGGGGCTGAGACGATTGGTGAGGTTGGGAAAGCAAATGCAGACCCTTGAAAGGAATCCTGCGTGCTCCCCATTCCATGGGTCCCAACTCTCCAGGTTCAACGCAATCTTCCGACAGCGAAAGCACTCATTGGAAACCCAGCGGATGCTACACCGTGGGATCGGGAAAGCTTTCTGAAACTCACCTCAGTTTTCATCTCCTGGTGCTCGTGTTCTCCATTCAGGCCCCCTTACTAACAATCTCCCCACTTGGAGACTCGGCGTCTTTCCATGCCTCTTTCGTACCGTCTGCAATTTGTCCGCAGGATGAACTGCAAGAGGGGGAACCAATGAGAGACTCGCTGGAGGTGTTTGGTCGGGCACATGTCACTCTCATTTCCCATCACGAAGAAGAATTCACCAGCGGTTCAGCCTGCCACCCCGGATCGACAATAGGGCGTGAAGCCATCCAGCCGTGTTGCGTCCCACTCACAAAAAAGCGACTTGGGAAATGGAGCTCAGGGGCACTGCACTTCCCAAACCTGCAGAGTTCTAAACGATAACTATCGCCCCAAAATATATTGAGGTCAGGCTACGAAGAGGCGCTGAACGCAAGGCAGAACTGCAGGAAACGGATGTCAACGGGTACATCGGAATGGCCCCGATAGCACATGAAAAGCGCCAGAACGTGGACAATGATGCGGTTGGCCAAAAAGGGCGTATGCGTTTTTTCCTGAATATATTCAGGAAAAAACGCATACGCCCTTTTTGGCCAACCAAGCAACCTGGGAGAGCAAATCAGCACTACAAAGAAATCTCTCGCCCCCCCCCCCCCCGGGGCAAAAGGGCCAGGCGAAAAAAGTCTAAAAACCAGAAAGGCAGGACAGGCCACAGAGTCAAGGGAGCCTTGTTAAGCTGATGGGCGGGATGTCAATGGCCAACAGCCAATCTTCACAAGTGTATCCTCTTTCCCAAACCATGGAAAACACAGAACCACAGAGCATAGGGCACTTCCACACATGGGCGTTGACCTTGGGAAAATCAAAAAATCAACCAGACACAGGGACCCCAAAGTTGAGGGCTGCTGTCTTGACAAGAACCTCCACTCCGGTACACGTTTCATATCCCAGGAAAGAGCCAAGTGGACAAAGACGAGTGGACAAGTGGACAAAGACAAGTGGACAAGTGGTGCTACGTAGGTCCAATGGAGTGTCACTCAGCCATGAAATACACGTCATGAGGCTGGTAGCAGCATCCTGAGTGGATTTAGGTACGATCATCCTCAGTGAAATAAGTCCCACAAAAAAAGAAACTTATGATATCACTTATCGAGGGAATGTAAAAATCGCTCCCCATGCACGGAATCCCCAAACAGAACAGAGTCACGCTTTTAGAAAACACACTTATGCCTGCTTCAGGGGAAAGGTGAGGTGGGGTGACGCATAAAACTCGAGTTTGAAATGAGCACAGATACCCTTCCGAAAACCGAATATGGAATGGACACGACCTACTCCTTGCTCAATCAACTGGACTCACCAGACCCTGTTCATCGCACAAGTATCTATCCGACTAGTAAGCATCTTAAAAGCTAAGTCTTGATATCTCTGTGTAAGTGCATCAAGTGTGTGTAAAGCGGCCTAAAACCAGCAGGGAAAATCAGCTCAGACCCATTCTGAGGATACATTTCCAACATAAAGAAGAAACAAGCAGGGCAAAACAGAGAGAACTTCTTCCAAAATGCGTTCAGGGACTGGCATGCAACCAGGATTGACCACATCTACAGCCCCAGCGGCAGAAGACATAAGGCTGGACACTCTTGGGGCTGAGACGATTGGTGAGGTTGGGAAAGCAAATGCAGACCCTTGAAAGGAATCCTGCGTGCTCCCCATTCCATGGGTCCCAACTCTCCAGGTTCAACGCAATCTTCCGACAGCGAAAGCACTCATTGGAAACCCAGCGGATGCTACACCGTGGGATCGGGAAAGCTTTCTGAAACTCACCTCAGTTTTCATCTCCTGGTGCTCGTGTTCTCCATTCAGGCCCCCTTACTAACAATCTCCCCACTTGGAGACTCGGCGCCTTTCCATGCCTCTTTCGTACCGTCTGCAATTTGTCCGCAGGATGAACTGCAAGAGGGGGAACCAATGAGAGACTCGCTGGAGGTGTTTGGTCGGGCACATGTCACTCTCATTTCCCATCACGAAGAAGAATTCACCAGCGGTTCAGCCTGCCACCCCGGATCGACAATAGGGCGTGAAGCCATCCAGCCGTGTTGCGTCCCACTCACAAAAAAGCGACTTGGGAAATGGAGCTCAGGGGCACTGCACTTCCCAAACCTGCAGAGTTCTAAACGATAACTATCGCCCCAAAATATATTGAGGTCAGGCTACGAAGAGGCGCTGAACGCAAGGCAGAACTGCAGGAAACGGATGTCAACGGCTACATCGGAATGGCCCCGATAGCACATGAAAAGCGCCAGAACGTGGACAATGATGCGGTTGGCCAAAAAGGGCGTATGCGTTTTTTCCTGAATATATTCAGGAAAAAACGCATACGCCCTTTTTGGCCAACCAAGCAACCTGGGAGAGCAAATCAGCACTACAAAGAAATCTCTCGCCCCCCCCCCGTGGCAAAAGGGCCAGGCGAAAAAAGTCTAAAAACCAGAAAGGCAGGACAGGCCACGGAGTCAAGGGAGCCTTGTTAAGCTGATGGGCGGGATGTCAATGGCCAACAGCCAATCTTCACAAGTGTATCCTCTTTCCCAAACCATGTAAAACACAGAACCACAGAGCATAGGGCACTTCCACACATGGGCGTTGACCTTGGGAAAATCAAAAAATCAACCAGACACAGGGACCCCAAAGTTGAGGGCTGCTGTCTTGACAAGAACCTCCACTCCGGTACACGTTTCATATCCCAGGAAAGAGCCAAGTGGACAAAGACGAGTGGACAAGTGGACAAAGACAAGTGGACAAGTGGTGCTATGTAGGTCCAATGGAGTGTCACTCAGCCATGAAATCCACGTCATGAGGCTGGTAGCAGCATCCTGAGTGGATTTAGGTACGATCATCCTCAGTGAAATAAGTCCCACAAAAAAAGAAACTTACGATATCACTTATCGAGGGAATGTAAAAATCGCTCCCCATGCACGGAATCCCCAAACAGAACAGAGTCACGCTTTTAGAAAACACACTTATGCCTGCTTCAGGGGAAAGGTGAGGTGGGGTGACGCATAAAACTCGAGTTTGAAATGAGCACAGATACCCTTCCGAAAACCGAATATGGAATGGACACGACCTACTCCTTGCTCAATCAACTGGACTCACCAGACCCTGTTCATCGCACAAGTATCTATCCGACTAGTAAGCATCTTAAAAGCTAAGTCTTGATATCTCTGTGTAAGTGCATCAAGTGTGTGTAAAGCGGCCTAAAACCAGCAGGGAAAATCAGCTCAGACCCATTCTGAGGATACATTTCCAACATAAAGAAGAAACAAGCAGGGCAAAACAGAGAGAACTTCTTCCAAAATGCGTTCAGGGACTGGCATGCAACCAGGATTGACCACATCTACAGCCCCAGCGGCAGAAGACATAAGGCTGGACACTCTTGGGGCTGAGACGATTGGTGAGGTTGGGAAAGCAAATGCAGACCCTTGAAAGGAATCCTGCGTGCTCCCCATTCCATGGGTCCCAACTCTCCAGGTTCAACGCAATCTTCCGACAGCGAAAGCACTCATTGGAAACCCAGCGGATGCTACACCGTGGGATCGGGAAAGCTTTCTGAAACTCACCTCAGTTTTCATCTCCTGGTGCTCGTGTTCTCCATTCAGGCCCCCTTACTAACAATCTCCCCACTTGGAGACTCGGCGCCTTTCCATGCCTCTTTCGTACCGTCTGCAATTTGTCCGCAGGATGAACTGCAAGAGGGGGAACCAATGAGAGACTCGCTGGAGGTGTTTGGTCGGGCACATGTCACTCTCATTTCCCATCACGAAGAAGAATTCACCAGCGGTTCAGCCTGCCACCCCGGATCGACAATAGGGCGTGAAGCCATCCAGCCGTGTTGCGTCCCACTCACAAAAAAGCGACTTGGGAAATGGAGCTCAGGGGCACTGCACTTCCCAAACCTGCAGAGTTCTAAACGATAACTATCGCCCCAAAATATATTGAGGTCAGGCTACGAAGAGGCGCTGAACGCAAGGCAGAACTGCAGGAAACGGATGTCAACGGCTACATCGGAATGGCCCCGATAGCACATGAAAAGCGCCAGAACGTGGACAATGATGCGGTTGGCCAAAAAGGGCGTATGCGTTTTTTCCTGAATATATTCAGGAAAAAACGCATACGCCCTTTTTGGCCAACCAAGCAACCTGGGAGAGCAAATCAGCACTACAAAGAAATCTCTCGCCCCCCCCCCGTGGCAAAAGGGCCAGGCGAAAAAAGTCTAAAAACCAGAAAGGCAGGACAGGCCACGGAGTCAAGGGAGCCTTGTTAAGCTGATGGGCGGGATGTCAATGGCCAACAGCCAATCTTCACAAGTGTATCCTCTTTCCCAAACCATGGAAAACACAGAACCACAGAGCATAGGGCACTTCCACACATGGGCGTTGACCTTGGGAAAATCAAAAAATCAACCAGACACAGGGACCCCAAAGTTGAGGGCTGCTGTCTTGACAAGAACCTCCACTCCGGTACACGTTTCATATCCCAGGAAAGAGCCAAGTGGACAAAGACGAGTGGACAAGTGGACAAAGACAAGTGGACAAGTGGACAAGTGGTGCTACGTAGGTCCAATGGAGTGTCACTCAGCCATGAAATCCACGTCATGAGGCTGGTAGCAGCATCCTGAGTGGATTTAGGTACGATCATCCTCAGTGAAATAAGTCCCACAAAAAAAGAAACTTATGATATCACTTATCGAGGGAATGTAAAAATCGCTCCCCATGCACGGAATCCCCAAACAGAACAGAGTCACGCTTTTAGAAAACACACTTATGCCTGCTTCAGGGGAAAGGTGAGGTGGGGTGACGCATAAAACTCGAGTTTGAAATGAGCACAGATACCCTTCCGAAAACCGAATATGGAATGGACACGACCTACTCCTTGCTCAATCAACTGGACTCACCAGACCCTGTTCGTCGCACAAGTATCTATCCGACTAGTAAGCATCTTAAAAGCTAAGTCTTGATATCTCTGTGTAAGTGCATCAAGTGTGTGTAAAGCGGCCTAAAACCAGCAGGGAAAATCAGCTCAGACCCATTCTGAGGATACATTTCCAACATAAAGAAGAAACAAGCAGGGCAAAACAGAGAGAACTTCTTCCAAAATGCGTTCAGGGACTGGCATGCAACCAGGATTGACCACATCTACAGCCCCAGCGGCAGAAGACATAAGGCTGGACACTCTTGGGGCTGAGACGATTGGTGAGGTTGGGAAAGCAAATGCAGACCCTTGAAAGGAATCCTGCGTGCTCCCCATTCCATGGGTCCCAACTCTCCAGGTTCAACGCAATCTTCCGACAGCGAAAGCACTCATTGGAAACCCAGCGGATGCTACACCGTGGGATCGGGAAAGCTTTCTGAAACTCACCTCAGTTTTCATCTCCTGGTGCTCGTGTTCTCCATTCAGGCCCCCTTACTAACAATCTCCCCACTTGGAGACTCGGCGCCTTTCCATGCCTCTTTCGTACCGTCTGCAATTTGTCCGCAGGATGAACTGCAAGAGGGGGAACCAATGAGAGACTCGCTGGAGGTGTTTGGTCGGGCACATGTCACTCTCATTTCCCATCACGAAGAAGAATTCACCAGCGGTTCAGCCTGCCACCCCGGATCGACAATAGGGCGTGAAGCCATCCAGCCGTGTTGCGTCCCACTCACAAAAAAGCGACTTGGGAAATGGAGCTCAGGGGCACTGCACTTCCCAAACCTGCAGAGTTCTAAACGATAACTATCGCCCCAAAATATATTGAGGTCAGGCTACGAAGAGGCGCTGAACGCAAGGCAGAACTGCAGGAAACGGATGTCAACGGCTACATCGGAATGGCCCCGATAGCACATGAAAAGCGCCAGAACGTGGACAATGATGCGGTTGGCCAAAAAGGGCGTATGCGTTTTTTCCTGAATATATTCAGGAAAAAACGCATACGCCCTTTTTGGCCAACCAAGCAACCTGGGAGAGCAAATCAGCACTACAAAGAAATCTCTCGCCCCCCCCCCGGGGCAAAAGGGCCAGGCGAAAAAAGTCTAAAAACCAGAAAGGCAGGACAGGCCACGGAGTCAAGGGAGCCTTGTTAAGCTGATGGGCGGGATGTCAATGGCCAACAGCCAATCTTCACAAGTGTATCCTCTTTCCCAAACCATGTAAAACACAGAACCACAGAGCATAGGGCACTTCCACACATGGGCGTTGACCTTGGGAAAATCAAAAAATCAACCAGACACAGGGACCCCAAAGTTGAGGGCTGCTGTCTTGACAAGAACCTCCACTCCGGTACACGTTTCATATCCCAGGAAAGAGCCAAGTGGACAAAGACGAGTGGACAAGTGGACAAAGACAAGTGGACAAGTGGTGCTATGTAGGTCCAATGGAGTGTCACTCAGCCATGAAATCCACGTCATGAGGCTGGTAGCAGCATCCTGAGTGGATTTAGGTACGATCATCCTCAGTGAAATAAGTCCCACAAAAAAAGAAACTTATGATATCACTTATCGAGGGAATGTAAAAATCGCTCCCCATGCACGGAATCCCCAAACAGAACAGAGTCACGCTTTTAGAAAACACACTTATGCCAGCTTCAGGGGAAAGGTGAGGTGGGGTGACGCATAAAACTCGAGTTTGAAATGAGCACAGATACCCTTCCGAAAACCGAATATGGAATGGACACGACCTACTCCTTGCTCAATCAACTGGACTCACCAGACCCTGTTCATCGCACAAGTATCTATCCGACTAGTAAGCATCTTAAAAGCTAAGTCTTGATATCTCTGTGTAAGTGCATCAAGTGTGTGTAAAGCGGCCTAAAACCAGCAGGGAAAATCAGCTCAGACCCATTCTGAGGATACATTTCCAACATAAAGAAGAAACAAGCAGGGCAAAACAGAGAGAACTTCTTCCAAAATGCGTTCAGGGACTGGCATGCAACCAGGATTGACCACATCTACAGCCCCAGCGGCAGAAGACATAAGGCTGGACACTCTTGGGGCTGAGACGATTGGTGAGGTTGGGAAAGCAAATGCAGACCCTTGAAAGGAATCCTGCGTGCTCCCCATTCCATGGGTCCCAACTCTCCAGGTTCAACGCAATCTTCCGACAGCGAAAGCACTCATTGGAAACCCAGCGGATGCTACACCGTGGGATCGGGAAAGCTTTCTGAAACTCACCTCAGTTTTCATCTCCTGGTGCTCGTGTTCTCCATTCAGGCCCCCTTACTAACAATCTCCCCACTTGGAGACTCGGCGCCTTTCCATGCCTCTTTCGTACCGTCTGCAATTTGTCCGCAGGATGAACTGCAAGAGGGGGAACCAATGAGAGACTCGCTGGAGGTGTTTGGTCGGGCACATGTCACTCTCATTTCCCATCACGAAGAAGAATTCACCAGCGGTTCAGCCTGCCACCCCGGATCGACAATAGGGCGTGAAGCCATCCAGCCGTGTTGCGTCCCACTCACAAAAAAGCGACTTGGGAAATGGAGCTCAGGGGCACTGCACTTCCCAAACCTGCAGAGTTCTAAACGATAACTATCGCCCCAAAATATATTGAGGTCAGGCTACGAAGAGGCGCTGAACGCAAGGCAGAACTGCAGGAAACGGATGTCAACGGCTACATCGGAATGGCCCCGATAGCACATGAAAAGCGCCAGAACGTGGACAATGATGCGGTTGGCCAAAAAGGGCGTATGCGTTTTTTCCTGAATATATTCAGGAAAAAACGCATACGCCCTTTTTGGCCAACCAAGCAACCTGGGAGAGCAAATCAGCACTACAAAGAAATCTCTCGCCCCCCCCGGGGCAAAAGGGCCAGGCGAAAAAAGTCTAAAAACCAGAAAGGCAGGACAGGCCACGGAGTCAAGGGAGCCTTGTTAAGCTGATGGGCGGGATGTCAATGGCCAACAGCCAATCTTCACAAGTGTATCCTCTTTCCCAAACCATGGAAAACACAGAACCACAGAGCATAGGGCACTTCCACACATGGGCGTTGACCTTGGGAAAATCAAAAAATCAACCAGACACAGGGACCCCAAAGTTGAGGGCTGCTGTCTTGACAAGAACCTCCACTCCGGTACACGTTTCATATCCCAGGAAAGAGCCAAGTGGACAAAGACGAGTGGACAAGTGGACAAAGACAAGTGGACAAGTGGTGCTACGTAGGTCCAATGGAGTGTCACTCAGCCATGAAATCCACGTCATGAGGCTGGTAGCAGCATCCTGAGTGGATTTAGGTACGATCATCCTCAGTGAAATAAGTCCCACAAAAAAAGAAACTTATGATATCACTTATCGAGGGAATGTAAAAATCGCTCCCCATGCACGGAATCCCCAAACAGAACAGAGTCACGCTTTTAGAAAACACACTTATGCCTGCTTCAGGGGAAAGGTGAGGTGGGGTGACGCATAAAACTCGAGTTTGAAATGAGCACAGATACCCTTCCGAAAACCGAATATGGAATGGACACGACCTACTCCTTGCTCAATCAACTGGACTCACCAGACCCTGTTCATCGCACAAGTATCTATCCGACTAGTAAGCATCTTAAAAGCTAAGTCTTGATATCTCTGTGTAAGTGCATCAAGTGTGTGTAAAGCGGCCTAAAACCAGCAGGGAAAATCAGCTCAGACCCATTCTGAGGATACATTTCCAACATAAAGAAGAAACAAGCAGGGCAAAACAGAGAGAACTTCTTCCAAAATGCGTTCAGGGACTGGCATGCAACCAGGATTGACCACATCTACAGCCCCAGCGGCAGAAGACATAAGGCTGGACACTCTTGGGGCTGAGACGATTGGTGAGGTTGGGAAAGCAAATGCAGACCCTTGAAAGGAATCCTGCGTGCTCCCCATTCCATGGGTCCCAACTCTCCAGGTTCAACGCAATCTTCCGACAGCGAAAGCACTCATTGGAAACCCAGCGGATGCTACACCGTGGGATCGGGAAAGCTTTCTGAAACTCACCTCAGTTTTCATCTCCTGGTGCTCGTGTTCTCCATTCAGGCCCCCTTACTAACAATCTCCCCACTTGGAGACTCGGCGCCTTTCCATGCCTCTTTCGTACCGTCTGCAATTTGTCCGCAGGATGAACTGCAAGAGGGGGAACCAATGAGAGACTCGCTGGAGGTGTTTGGTCGGGCACATGTCACTCTCATTTCCCATCACGAAGAAGAATTCACCAGCGGTTCAGCCTGCCACCCCGGATCGACAATAGGGCGTGAAGCCATCCAGCCGTGTTGCGTCCCACTCACAAAAAAGCGACTTGGGAAATGGAGCTCAGGGGCACTGCACTTCCCAAACCTGCAGAGTTCTAAACGATAACTATCGCCCCAAAATATATTGAGGTCAGGCTACGAAGAGGCGCTGAACGCAAGGCAGAACTGCAGGAAACGGATGTCAACGGGTACATCGGAATGGCCCCGATAGCACATGAAAAGCGCCAGAACGTGGACAATGATGCGGTTGGCCAAAAAGGGCGTATGCGTTTTTTCCTGAATATATTCAGGAAAAAACGCATACGCCCTTTTTGGCCAACCAAGCAACCTGGGAGAGCAAATCAGCACTACAAAGAAATCTCTCGCCCCCCCCGAGGCAAAAGGGCCAGGCGAAAAAAGTCTAAAAACCAGAAAGGCAGGACAGGCCACGGAGTCAAGGGAGCCTTGTTAAGCTGATGGGCGGGATGTCAATGGCCAACAGCCAATCTTCACAAGTGTATCCTCTTTCCCAAACCATGTAAAACACAGAACCACAGAGCATAGGGCACTTCCACACATGGGCGTTGACCTTGGGAAAATCAAAAAATCAACCAGACACAGGGACCCCAAAGTTGAGGGCTGCTGTCTTGACAAGAACCTCCACTCCGGTACACGTTTCATATCCCAGGAAAGAGCCAAGTGGACAAAGACGAGTGGACAAGTGGACAAAGACAAGTGGACAAGTGGACAAGTGGTGCTACGTAGGTCCAATGGAGTGTCACTCAGCCATGAAATCCACGTCATGAGGCTGGTAGCAGCATCCTGAGTGGATTTAGGTACGATCATCCTCAGTGAAATAAGTCCCACAAAAAAAGAAACTTATGATATCACTTATCGAGGGAATGTAAAAATCGCTCCCCATGCACGGAATCCCCAAACAGAACAGAGTCACGCTTTTAGAAAACACACTTATGCCTGCTTCAGGGGAAAGGTGAGGTGGGGTGACGCATAAAACTCGAGTTTGAAATGAGCACAGATACCCTTCCGAAAACCGAATATGGAATGGACACGACCTACTCCTTGCTCAATCAACTGGACTCACCAGACCCTGTTCATCGCACAAGTATCTATCCGACTAGTAAGCATCTTAAAAGCTAAGTCTTGATATCTCTGTGTAAGTGCATCAAGTGTGTGTAAAGCGGCCTAAAACCAGCAGGGAAAATCAGCTCAGACCCATTCTGAGGATACATTTCCAACATAAAGAAGAAACAAGCAGGGCAAAACAGAGAGAACTTCTTCCAAAATGCGTTCAGGGACTGGCATGCAACCAGGATTGACCACATCTACAGCCCCAGCGGCAGAAGACATAAGGCTGGACACTCTTGGGGCTGAGACGATTGGTGAGGTTGGGAAAGCAAATGCAGACCCTTGAAAGGAATCCTGCGTGCTCCCCATTCCATGGGTCCCAACTCTCCAGGTTCAACGCAATCTTCCGACAGCGAAAGCACTCATTGGAAACCCAGCGGATGCTACACCGTGGGATCGGGAAAGCTTTCTGAAACTCACCTCAGTTTTCATCTCCTGGTGCTCGTGTTCTCCATTCAGGCCCCCTTACTAACAATCTCCCCACTTGGAGACTCGGCGCCTTTCCATGCCTCTTTCGTACCGTCTGCAATTTGTCCGCAGGATGAACTGCAAGAGGGGGAACCAATGAGAGACTCGCTGGAGGTGTTTGGTCGGGCACATGTCACTCTCATTTCCCATCACGAAGAAGAATTCACCAGCGGTTCAGCCTGCCACCCCGGATCGACAATAGGGCGTGAAGCCATCCAGCCGTGTTGCGTCCCACTCACAAAAAAGCGACTTGGGAAATGGAGCTCAGGGGCACTGCACTTCCCAAACCTGCAGAGTTCTAAACGATAACTATCGCCCCAAAATATATTGAGGTCAGGCTACGAAGAGGCGCTGAACGCAAGGCAGAACTGCAGGAAACGGATGTCAACGGCTACATCGGAATGGCCCCGATAGCACATGAAAAGCGCCAGAACGTGGACAATGATGCGGTTGGCCAAAAAGGGCGTATGCGTTTTTTCCTGAATATATTCAGGAAAAAACGCATACGCCCTTTTTGGCCAACCAAGCAACCTGGGAGAGCAAATCAGCACTACAAAGAAATCTCTCGCCCCCCCCGGGGCAAAAGGGCCAGGCGAAAAAAGTCTAAAAACCAGAAAGGCAGGACAGGCCACGGAGTCAAGGGAGCCTTGTTAAGCTGATGGGCGGGATGTCAATGGCCAACAGCCAATCTTCACAAGTGTATCCTCTTTCCCAAGCCATGTAACACACAGAACCAGAGAGCATAGGGCACTTCCACACATGGGCGTTGACCTTGGGAAAATCAAAAAATCAACCAGACACAGGGACCCCAAAGTTGAGGGCTGCTGTCTTGACAAGAACCTCCACTCCGGTACACGTTTCATATCCCAGGAAAGAGCCAAGTGGACAAAGACCAGTGGACAAGTGGACAAAGACAAGTGGACAAGTGGACAAGTGGTGCTACGTAGGTCCAATGGAGTGTCACTCAGCCATGAAATCCACGTCATGAGGCTGGTAGCAGCATCCTGAGTGGATTTAGGTACGATCATCCTCAGTGAAATAAGTCCCACAAAAAAAGAAACTTATGATATCACTTATCGAGGGAATGTAAAAATCGCTCCCCATGCACGGAATCCCCAAACAGAACAGAGTCACGCTTTTAGAAAACACACTTATGCCTGCTTCAGGGGAAAGGTGAGGTGGGGTGACGCATAAAACTCGAGTTTGAAATGAGCACAGATACCCTTCCGAAAACCGAATATGGAATGGACACGACCTACTCCTTGCTCAATCAACTGGACTCACCAGACCCTGTTCGTCGCACAAGTATCTATCCGACTAGTAAGCATCTTAAAAGCTAAGTCTTGATATCTCTGTGTAAGTGCATCAAGTGTGTGTAAAGCGGCCTAAAACCAGCAGGGAAAATCAGCTCAGACCCATTCTGAGGATACATTTCCAACATAAAGAAGAAACAAGCAGGGCAAAACAGAGAGAACTTCTTCCAAAATGCGTTCAGGGACTGGCATGCAACCAGGATTGACCACATCTACAGCCCCAGCGGCAGAAGACATAAGGCTGGACACTCTTGGGGCTGAGACGATTGGTGAGGTTGGGAAAGCAAATGCAGACCCTTGAAAGGAATCCTGCGTGCTCCCCATTCCATGGGTCCCAACTCTCCAGGTTCAACGCAATCTTCCGACAGCGAAAGCACTCATTGGAAACCCAGCGGATGCTACACCGTGGGATCGGGAAAGCTTTCTGAAACTCACCTCAGTTTTCATCTCCTGGTGCTCGTGTTCTCCATTCAGGCCCCCTTACTAACAATCTCCCCACTTGGAGACTCGGCGCCTTTCCATGCCTCTTTCGTACCGTCTGCAATTTGTCCGCAGGATGAACTGCAAGAGGGGGAACCAATGAGAGACTCGCTGGAGGTGTTTGGTCGGGCACATGTCACTCTCATTTCCCATCACGAAGAAGAATTCACCAGCGGTTCAGCCTGCCACCCCGGATCGACAATAGGGCGTGAAGCCATCCAGCCGTGTTGCGTCCCACTCACAAAAAAGCGACTTGGGAAATGGAGCTCAGGGGCACTGCACTTCCCAAACCTGCAGAGTTCTAAACGATAACTATCGCCCCAAAATATATTGAGGTCAGGCTACGAAGAGGCGCTGAACGCAAGGCAGAACTGCAGGAAACGGATGTCAACGGCTACATCGGAATGGCCCCGATAGCACATGAAAAGCGCCAGAACGTGGACAATGATGCGGTTGGCCAAAAAGGGCGTATGCGTTTTTTCCTGAATATATTCAGGAAAAAACGCATACGCCCTTTTTGGCCAACCAAGCAACCTGGGAGAGCAAATCAGCACTACAAAGAAATCTCTCGCCCCCCCCGGGGCAAAAGGGCCAGGCGAAAAAAGTCTAAAAACCAGAAAGGCAGGACAGGCCACGGAGTCAAGGGAGCCTTGTTAAGCTGATGGGCGGGATGTCAATGGCCAACAGCCAATCTTCACAAGTGTATCCTCTTTCCCAAGCCATGTAACACACAGAACCAGAGAGCATAGGGCACTTCCACACATGGGCGTTGACCTTGGGAAAATCAAAAAATCAACCAGACACAGGGACCCCAAAGTTGAGGGCTGCTGTCTTGACAAGAACCTCCACTCCGGTACACGTTTCATATCCCAGGAAAGAGCCAAGTGGACAAAGACCAGTGGACAAGTGGACAAAGACAAGTGGACAAGTGGACAAGTGGTGCTACGTAGGTCCAATGGAGTGTCACTCAGCCATGAAATCCACGTCATGAGGCTGGTAGCAGCATCCTGAGTGGATTTAGGTACGATCATCCTCAGTGAAATAAGTCCCACAAAAAAAGAAACTTATGATATCACTTATCGAGGGAATGTAAAAATCGCTCCCCATGCACTGAATCCCCAAACAGAACAGAGTCACGCTTTTAGAAAACACACTTATGCCTGCTTCAGGGGAAAGGTGAGGTGGGGTGACGCATAAAACTCGAGTTTGAAATGAGCACAGATACCCTTCCGAAAACCGAATATGGAATGGACACGACCTACTCCTTGCTCAATCAACTGGACTCACCAGACCCTGTTCGTCGCACAAGTATCTATCCGACTAGTAAGCATCTTAAAAGCTAAGTCTTGATATCTCTGTGTAAGTGCATCAAGTGTGTGTAAAGCGGCCTAAAACCAGCAGGGAAAATCAGCTCAGACCCATTCTGAGGATACATTTCCAACATAAAGAAGAAACAAGCAGGGCAAAACAGAGAGAACTTCTTCCAAAATGCGTTCAGGGACTGGCATGCAACCAGGATTGACCACATCTACAGCCCCAGCGGCAGAAGACATAAGGCTGGACACTCTTGGGGCTGAGACGATTGGTGAGGTTGGGAAAGCAAATGCAGACCCTTGAAAGGAATCCTGCGTGCTCCCCATTCCATGGGTCCCAACTCTCCAGGTTCAACGCAATCTTCCGACAGCGAAAGCACTCATTGGAAACCCAGCGGATGCTACACCGTGGGATCGGGAAAGCTTTCTGAAACTCACCTCAGTTTTCATCTCCTGGTGCTCGTGTTCTCCATTCAGGCCCCCTTACTAACAATCTCCCCACTTGGAGACTCGGCGCCTTTCCATGCCTCTTTCGTACCGTCTGCAATTTGTCCGCAGGATGAACTGCAAGAGGGGGAACCAATGAGAGACTCGCTGGAGGTGTTTGGTCGGGCACATGTCACTCTCATTTCCCATCACGAAGAAGAATTCACCAGCGGTTCAGCCTGCCACCCCGGATCGACAATAGGGCGTGAAGCCATCCAGCCGTGTTGCGTCCCACTCACAAAAAAGCGACTTGGGAAATGGAGCTCAGGGGCACTGCACTTCCCAAACCTGCAGAGTTCTAAACGATAACTATCGCCCCAAAATATATTGAGGTCAGGCTACGAAGAGGCGCTGAACGCAAGGCAGAACTGCAGGAAACGGATGTCAACGGCTACATCGGAATGGCCCCGATAGCACATGAAAAGCGCCAGAACGTGGACAATGATGCGGTTGGCCAAAAAGGGCGTATGCGTTTTTTCCTGAATATATTCAGGAAAAAACGCATACGCCCTTTTTGGCCAACCAAGCAACCTGGGAGAGCAAATCAGCACTACAAAGAAATCTCTCGCCCCCCCCGGGGCAAAAGGGCCAGGCGAAAAAAGTCTAAAAACCAGAAAGGCAGGACAGGCCACGGAGTCAAGGGAGCCTTGTTAAGCTGATGGGCGGGATGTCAATGGCCAACAGCCAATCTTCACAAGTGTATCCTCTTTCCCAAACCATGGAAAACACAGAACCACAGAGCATAGGGCACTTCCACACATGGGCGTTGACCTTGGGAAAATCAAAAAATCAACCAGACACAGGGACCCCAAAGTTGAGGGCTGCTGTCTTGACAAGAACCTCCACTCCGGTACACGTTTCATATCCCAGGAAAGAGCCAAGTGGACAAAGACGAGTGGACAAGTGGACAAAGACAAGTGGACAAGTGGACAAGTGGTGCTACGTAGGTCCAATGGAGTGTCACTCAGCCATGAAATCCACGTCATGAGGCTGGTAGCAGCATCCTGAGTGGATTTAGGTACGATCATCCTCAGTGAAATAAGTCCCACAAAAAAAGAAACTTATGATATCACTTATCGAGGGAATGTAAAAATCGCTCCCCATGCACGGAATCCCCAAACAGAACAGAGTCACGCTTTTAGAAAACACACTTATGCCTGCTTCAGGGGAAAGGTGAGGTGGGGTGACGCATAAAACTCGAGTTTGAAATGAGCACAGATACCCTTCCGAAAACCGAATATGGAATGGACACGACCTACTCCTTGCTCAATCAACTGGACTCACCAGACCCTGTTCGTCGCACAAGTATCTATCCGACTAGTAAGCATCTTAAAAGCTAAGTCTTGATATCTCTGTGTAAGTGCATCAAGTGTGTGTAAAGCGGCCTAAAACCAGCAGGGAAAATCAGCTCAGACCCATTCTGAGGATACATTTCCAACATAAAGAAGAAACAAGCAGGGCAAAACAGAGAGAACTTCTTCCAAAATGCGTTCAGGGACTGGCATGCAACCAGGATTGACCACATCTACAGCCCCAGCGGCAGAAGACATAAGGCTGGACACTCTTGGGGCTGAGACGATTGGTGAGGTTGGGAAAGCAAATGCAGACCCTTGAAAGGAATCCTGCGTGCTCCCCATTCCATGGGTCCCAACTCTCCAGGTTCAACGCAATCTTCCGACAGCGAAAGCACTCATTGGAAACCCAGCGGATGCTACACCGTGGGATCGGGAAAGCTTTCTGAAACTCACCTCAGTTTTCATCTCCTGGTGCTCGTGTTCTCCATTCAGGCCCCCTTACTAACAATCTCCCCACTTGGAGACTCGGCGCCTTTCCATGCCTCTTTCGTACCGTCTGCAATTTGTCCGCAGGATGAACTGCAAGAGGGGGAACCAATGAGAGACTCGCTGGAGGTGTTTGGTCGGGCACATGTCACTCTCATTTCCCATCACGAAGAAGAATTCACCAGCGGTTCAGCCTGCCACCCCGGATCGACAATAGGGCGTGAAGCCATCCAGCCGTGTTGCGTCCCACTCACAAAAAAGCGACTTGGGAAATGGAGCTCAGGGGCACTGCACTTCCCAAACCTGCAGAGTTCTAAACGATAACTATCGCCCCAAAATATATTGAGGTCAGGCTACGAAGAGGCGCTGAACGCAAGGCAGAACTGCAGGAAACGGATGTCAACGGGTACATCGGAATGGCCCCGATAGCACATGAAAAGCGCCAGAACGTGGACAATGATGCGGTTGGCCAAAAAGGGCGTATGCGTTTTTTCCTGAATATATTCAGGAAAAAACGCATACGCCCTTTTTGGCCAACCAAGCAACCTGGGAGAGCAAATCAGCACTACAAAGAAATCTCTCGCCCCCCCCGGGGCAAAAGGGCCAGGCGAAAAAAGTCTAAAAACCAGAAAGGCAGGACAGGCCACGGAGTCAAGGGAGCCTTGTTAAGCTGATGGGCGGGATGTCAATGGCCAACAGCCAATCTTCACAAGTGTATCCTCTTTCCCAAACCATGTAAAACACAGAACCACAGAGCATAGGGCACTTCCACACATGGGCGTTGACCTTGGGAAAATCAAAAAATCAACCAGACACAGGGACCCCAAAGTTGAGGGCTGCTGTCTTGACAAGAACCTCCACTCCGGTACACGATTCATATCCCAGGAAAGAGCCAAGTGGACAAAGACGAGTGGACAAGTGGACAAAGACAAGTGGACAAGTGGACAAGTGGTGCTACGTAGGTCCAATGGAGTGTCACTCAGCCATGAAATCCACGTCATGAGGCTGGTAGCAGCATCCTGAGTGGATTTAGGTACGATCATCCTCAGTGAAATAAGTCCCACAAAAAAAGAAACTTATGATATCACTTATCGAGGGAATGTAAAAATCGCTCCCCATGCACTGAATCCCCAAACAGAACAGAGTCACGCTTTTAGAAAACACACTTATGCCTGCTTCAGGGGAAAGGTGAGGTGGGGTGACGCATAAAACTCGAGTTTGAAATGAGCACAGATACCCTTCCGAAAACCGAATATGGAATGGACACGACCTACTCCTTGCTCAATCAACTGGACTCACCAGACCCTGTTCGTCGCACAAGTATCTATCCGACTAGTAAGCATCTTAAAAGCTAAGTCTTGATATCTCTGTGTAAGTGCATCAAGTGTGTGTAAAGCGGCCTAAAACCAGCAGGGAAAATCAGCTCAGACCCATTCTGAGGATACATTTCCAACATAAAGAAGAAACAAGCAGGGCAAAACAGAGAGAACTTCTTCCAAAATGCGTTCAGGGACTGGCATGCAACCAGGATTGACCACATCTACAGCCCCAGCGGCAGAAGACATAAGGCTGGACACTCTTGGGGCTGAGACGATTGGTGAGGTTGGGAAAGCAAATGCAGACCCTTGAAAGGAATCCTGCGTGCTCCCCATTCCATGGGTCCCAACTCTCCAGGTTCAACGCAATCTTCCGACAGCGAAAGCACTCATTGGAAACCCAGCGGATGCTACACCGTGGGATCGGGAAAGCTTTCTGAAACTCACCTCAGTTTTCATCTCCTGGTGCTCGTGTTCTCCATTCAGGCCCCCTTACTAACAATCTCCCCACTTGGAGACTCGGCGCCTTTCCATGCCTCTTTCGTACCGTCTGCAATTTGTCCGCAGGATGAACTGCAAGAGGGGGAACCAATGAGAGACTCGCTGGAGGTGTTTGGTCGGGCACATGTCACTCTCATTTCCCATCACGAAGAAGAATTCACCAGCGGTTCAGCCTGCCACCCCGGATCGACAATAGGGCGTGAAGCCATCCAGCCGTGTTGCGTCCCACTCACAAAAAAGCGACTTGGGAAATGGAGCTCAGGGGCACTGCACTTCCCAAACCTGCAGAGTTCTAAACGATAACTATCGCCCCAAAATATATTGAGGTCAGGCTACGAAGAGGCGCTGAACGCAAGGCAGAACTGCAGGAAACGGATGTCAACGGCTACATCGGAATGGCCCCGATAGCACATGAAAAGCGGCAGAACGTGGACAATGATGCGGTTGGCCAAAAAGGGCGTATGCGTTTTTTCCTGAATATATTCAGGAAAAAACGCATACGCCCTTTTTGGCCAACCAAGCAACCTGGGAGAGCAAATCAGCACTACAAAGAAATCTCTCGCCCCCCCCGGGGCAAAAGGGCCAGGCGAAAAAAGTCTAAAAACCAGAAAGGCAGGACAGGCCACGGAGTCAAGGGAGCCTTGTTAAGCTGATGGGCGGGATGTCAATGGCCAACAGCCAATCTTCACAAGTGTATCCTCTTTCCCAAACCATGTAAAACACAGAACCACAGAGCATAGGGCACTTCCACACATGGGCGTTGACCTTGGGAAAATCAAAAAATCAACCAGACACAGGGACCCCAAAGTTGAGGGCTGCTGTCTTGACAAGAACCTCCACTCCGGTACACGTTTCATATCCCAGGAAAGAGCCAAGTGGACAAAGACGAGTGGACAAGTGGACAAAGACAAGTGGACAAGTGGACAAGTGGTGCTACGTAGGTCCAATGGAGTGTCACTCAGCCATGAAATCCACGTCATGAGGCTGGTAGCAGCATCCTGAGTGGATTTAGGTACGATCATCCTCAGTGAAATAAGTCCCACAAAAAAAGAAACTTATGATATCACTTATCGAGGGAATGTAAAAATCGCTCCCCATGCACGGAATCCCCAAACAGAACAGAGTCACGCTTTTAGAAAACACACTTATGCCTGCTTCAGGGGAAAGGTGAGGTGGGGTGACGCATAAAACTCGAGTTTGAAATGAGCACAGATACCCTTCCGAAAACCGAATATGGAATGGACACGACCTACTCCTTGCTCAATCAACTGGACTCACCAGACCCTGTTCGTCGCACAAGTATCTATCCGACTAGTAAGCATCTTAAAAGCTAAGTCTTGATATCTCTGTGTAAGTGCATCAAGTGTGTGTAAAGCGGCCTAAAACCAGCAGGGAAAATCAGCTCAGACCCATTCTGAGGATACATTTCCAACATAAAGAAGAAACAAGCAGGGCAAAACAGAGAGAACTTCTTCCAAAATGCGTTCAGGGACTGGCATGCAACCAGGATTGACCACATCTACAGCCCCAGCGGCAGAAGACATAAGGCTGGACACTCTTGGGGCTGAGACGATTGGTGAGGTTGGGAAAGCAAATGCAGACCCTTGAAAGGAATCCTGCGTGCTCCCCATTCCATGGGTCCCAACTCTCCAGGTTCAACGCAATCTTCCGACAGCGAAAGCACTCATTGGAAACCCAGCGGATGCTACACCGTGGGATCGGGAAAGCTTTCTGAAACTCACCTCAGTTTTCATCTCCTGGTGCTCGTGTTCTCCATTCAGGCCCCCTTACTAACAATCTCCCCACTTGGAGACTCGGCGCCTTTCCATGCCTCTTTCGTACCGTCTGCAATTTGTCCGCAGGATGAACTGCAAGAGGGGGAACCAATGAGAGACTCGCTGGAGGTGTTTGGTCGGGCACATGTCACTCTCATTTCCCATCACGAAGAAGAATTCACCAGCGGTTCAGCCTGCCACCCCGGATCGACAATAGGGCGTGAAGCCATCCAGCCGTGTTGCGTCCCACTCACAAAAAAGCGACTTGGGAAATGGAGCTCAGGGGCACTGCACTTCCCAAACCTGCAGAGTTCTAAACGATAACTATCGCCCCAAAATATATTGAGGTCAGGCTACGAAGAGGCGCTGAACGCAAGGCAGAACTGCAGGAAACGGATGTCAACGGGTACATCGGAATGGCCCCGATAGCACATGAAAAGCGCCAGAACGTGGACAATGATGCGGTTGGCCAAAAAGGGCGTATGCGTTTTTTCCTGAATATATTCAGGAAAAAACGCATACGCCCTTTTTGGCCAACCAAGCAACCTGGGAGAGCAAATCAGCACTACAAAGAAATCTCTCGCCCCCCCCGGGGCAAAAGGGCCAGGCGAAAAAAGTCTAAAAACCAGAAAGGCAGGACAGGCCACGGAGTCAAGGGAGCCTTGTTAAGCTGATGGGCGGGATGTCAATGGCCAACAGCCAATCTTCACAAGTGTATCCTCTTTCCCAAACCATGTAAAACACAGAACCACAGAGCATAGGGCACTTCCACACATGGGCGTTGACCTTGGGAAAATCAAAAAATCAACCAGACACAGGGACCCCAAAGTTGAGGGCTGCTGTCTTGACAAGAACCTCCACTCCGGTACACGATTCATATCCCAGGAAAGAGCCAAGTGGACAAAGACGAGTGGACAAGTGGACAAAGACAAGTGGACAAGTGGACAAGTGGTGCTACGTAGGTCCAATGGAGTGTCACTCAGCCATGAAATCCACGTCATGAGGCTGGTAGCAGCATCCTGAGTGGATTTAGGTACGATCATCCTCAGTGAAATAAGTCCCACAAAAAAAGAAACTTATGATATCACTTATCGAGGGAATGTAAAAATCGCTCCCCATGCACTGAATCCCCAAACAGAACAGAGTCACGCTTTTAGAAAACACACTTATGCCTGCTTCAGGGGAAAGGTGAGGTGGGGTGACGCATAAAACTCGAGTTTGAAATGAGCACAGATACCCTTCCGAAAACCGAATATGGAATGGACACGACCTACTCCTTGCTCAATCAACTGGACTCACCAGACCCTGTTCGTCGCACAAGTATCTATCCGACTAGTAAGCATCTTAAAAGCTAAGTCTTGATATCTCTGTGTAAGTGCATCAAGTGTGTGTAAAGCGGCCTAAAACCAGCAGGGAAAATCAGCTCAGACCCATTCTGAGGATACATTTCCAACATAAAGAAGAAACAAGCAGGGCAAAACAGAGAGAACTTCTTCCAAAATGCGTTCAGGGACTGGCATGCAACCAGGATTGACCACATCTACAGCCCCAGCGGCAGAAGACATAAGGCTGGACACTCTTGGGGCTGAGACGATTGGTGAGGTTGGGAAAGCAAATGCAGACCCTTGAAAGGAATCCTGCGTGCTCCCCATTCCATGGGTCCCAACTCTCCAGGTTCAACGCAATCTTCCGACAGCGAAAGCACTCATTGGAAACCCAGCGGATGCTACACCGTGGGATCGGGAAAGCTTTCTGAAACTCACCTCAGTTTTCATCTCCTGGTGCTCGTGTTCTCCATTCAGGCCCCCTTACTAACAATCTCCCCACTTGGAGACTCGGCGCCTTTCCATGCCTCTTTCGTACCGTCTGCAATTTGTCCGCAGGATGAACTGCAAGAGGGGGAACCAATGAGAGACTCGCTGGAGGTGTTTGGTCGGGCACATGTCACTCTCATTTCCCATCACGAAGAAGAATTCACCAGCGGTTCAGCCTGCCACCCCGGATCGACAATAGGGCGTGAAGCCATCCAGCCGTGTTGCGTCCCACTCACAAAAAAGCGACTTGGGAAATGGAGCTCAGGGGCACTGCACTTCCCAAACCTGCAGAGTTCTAAACGATAACTATCGCCCCAAAATATATTGAGGTCAGGCTACGAAGAGGCGCTGAACGCAAGGCAGAACTGCAGGAAACGGATGTCAACGGCTACATCGGAATGGCCCCGATAGCACATGAAAAGCGGCAGAACGTGGACAATGATGCGGTTGGCCAAAAAGGGCGTATGCGTTTTTTCCTGAATATATTCAGGAAAAAACGCATACGCCCTTTTTGGCCAACCAAGCAACCTGGGAGAGCAAATCAGCACTACAAAGAAATCTCTCGCCCCCCCCGGGGCAAAAGGGCCAGGCGAAAAAAGTCTAAAAACCAGAAAGGCAGGACAGGCCACGGAGTCAAGGGAGCCTTGTTAAGCTGATGGGCGGGATGTCAATGGCCAACAGCCAATCTTCACAAGTGTATCCTCTTTCCCAAACCATGTAAAACACAGAACCACAGAGCATAGGGCACTTCCACACATGGGCGTTGACCTTGGGAAAATCAAAAAATCAACCAGACACAGGGACCCCAAAGTTGAGGGCTGCTGTCTTGACAAGAACCTCCACTCCGGTACACGTTTCATATCCCAGGAAAGAGCCAAGTGGACAAAGACGAGTGGACAAGTGGACAAAGACAAGTGGACAAGTGGACAAGTGGTGCTACGTAGGTCCAATGGAGTGTCACTCAGCCATGAAATCCACGTCATGAGGCTGGTAGCAGCATCCTGAGTGGATTTAGGTACGATCATCCTCAGTGAAATAAGTCCCACAAAAAAAGAAACTTATGATATCACTTATCGAGGGAATGTAAAAATCGCTCCCCATGCACGGAATCCCCAAACAGAACAGAGTCACGCTTTTAGAAAACACACTTATGCCTGCTTCAGGGGAAAGGTGAGGTGGGGTGACGCATAAAACTCGAGTTTGAAATGAGCACAGATACCCTTCCGAAAACCGAATATGGAATGGACACGACCTACTCCTTGCTCAATCAACTGGACTCACCAGACCCTGTTCGTCGCACAAGTATCTATCCGACTAGTAAGCATCTTAAAAGCTAAGTCTTGATATCTCTGTGTAAGTGCATCAAGTGTGTGTAAAGCGGCCTAAAACCAGCAGGGAAAATCAGCTCAGACCCATTCTGAGGATACATTTCCAACATAAAGAAGAAACAAGCAGGGCAAAACAGAGAGAACTTCTTCCAAAATGCGTTCAGGGACTGGCATGCAACCAGGATTGACCACATCTACAGCCCCAGCGGCAGAAGACATAAGGCTGGACACTCTTGGGGCTGAGACGATTGGTGAGGTTGGGAAAGCAAATGCAGACCCTTGAAAGGAATCCTGCGTGCTCCCCATTCCATGGGTCCCAACTCTCCAGGTTCAACGCAATCTTCCGACAGCGAAAGCACTCATTGGAAACCCAGCGGATGCTACACCGTGGGATCGGGAAAGCTTTCTGAAACTCACCTCAGTTTTCATCTCCTGGTGCTCGTGTTCTCCATTCAGGCCCCCTTACTAACAATCTCCCCACTTGGAGACTCGGCGCCTTTCCATGCCTCTTTCGTACCGTCTGCAATTTGTCCGCAGGATGAACTGCAAGAGGGGGAACCAATGAGAGACTCGCTGGAGGTGTTTGGTCGGGCACATGTCACTCTCATTTCCCATCACGAAGAAGAATTCACCAGCGGTTCAGCCTGCCACCCCGGATCGACAATAGGGCGTGAAGCCATCCAGCCGTGTTGCGTCCCACTCACAAAAAAGCGACTTGGGAAATGGAGCTCAGGGGCACTGCACTTCCCAAACCTGCAGAGTTCTAAACGATAACTATCGCCCCAAAATATATTGAGGTCAGGCTACGAAGAGGCGCTGAACGCAAGGCAGAACTGCAGGAAACGGATGTCAACGGCTACATCGGAATGGCCCCGATAGCACATGAAAAGCGCCAGAACGTGGACAATGATGCGGTTGGCCAAAAAGGGCGTATGCGTTTTTTCCTGAATATATTCAGGAAAAAACGCATACGCCCTTTTTGGCCAACCAAGCAACCTGGGAGAGCAAATCAGCACTACAAAGAAATCTCTCGCCCCCCCCGGGGCAAAAGGGCCAGGCGAAAAAAGTCTAAAAACCAGAAAGGCAGGACAGGCCACGGAGTCAAGGGAGCCTTGTTAAGCTGATGGGCGGGATGTCAATGGCCAACAGCCAATCTTCACAAGTGTATCCTCTTTCCCAAACCATGTAAAACACAGAACCACAGAGCATAGGGCACTTCCACACATGGGCGTTGACCTTGGGAAAATCAAAAAATCAACCAGACACAGGGACCCCAAAGTTGAGGGCTGCTGTCTTGACAAGAACCTCCACTCCGGTACACGTTTCATATCCCAGGAAAGAGCCAAGTGGACAAAGACGAGTGGACAAGTGGACAAAGACAAGTGGACAAGTGGACAAGTGGTGCTACGTAGGTCCAATGGAGTGTCACTCAGCCATGAAATCCACGTCATGAGGCTGGTAGCAGCATCCTGAGTGGATTTAGGTACGATCATCCTCAGTGAAATAAGTCCCACAAAAAAAGAAACTTATGATATCACTTATCGAGGGAATGTAAAAATCGCTCCCCATGCACTGAATCCCCAAACAGAACAGAGTCACGCTTTTAGAAAACACACTTATGCCTGCTTCAGGGGAAAGGTGAGGTGGGGTGACGCATAAAACTCGAGTTTGAAATGAGCACAGATACCCTTCCGAAAACCGAATATGGAATGGACACGACCTACTCCTTGCTCAATCAACTGGACTCACCAGACCCTGTTCGTCGCACAAGTATCTATCCGACTAGTAAGCATCTTAAAAGCTAAGTCTTGATATCTCTGTGTAAGTGCATCAAGTGTGTGTAAAGCGGCCTAAAACCAGCAGGGAAAATCAGCTCAGACCCATTCTGAGGATACATTTCCAACATAAAGAAGAAACAAGCAGGGCAAAACAGAGAGAACTTCTTCCAAAATGCGTTCAGGGACTGGCATGCAACCAGGATTGACCACATCTACAGCCCCAGCGGCAGAAGACATAAGGCTGGACACTCTTGGGGCTGAGACGATTGGTGAGGTTGGGAAAGCAAATGCAGACCCTTGAAAGGAATCCTGCGTGCTCCCCATTCCATGGGTCCCAACTCTCCAGGTTCAACGCAATCTTCCGACAGCGAAAGCACTCATTGGAAACCCAGCGGATGCTACACCGTGGGATCGGGAAAGCTTTCTGAAACTCACCTCAGTTTTCATCTCCTGGTGCTCGTGTTCTCCATTCAGGCCCCCTTACTAACAATCTCCCCACTTGGAGACTCGGCGCCTTTCCATGCCTCTTTCGTACCGTCTGCAATTTGTCCGCAGGATGAACTGCAAGAGGGGGAACCAATGAGAGACTCGCTGGAGGTGTTTGGTCGGGCACATGTCACTCTCATTTCCCATCACGAAGAAGAATTCACCAGCGGTTCAGCCTGCCACCCCGGATCGACAATAGGGCGTGAAGCCATCCAGCCGTGTTGCGTCCCACTCACAAAAAAGCGACTTGGGAAATGGAGCTCAGGGGCACTGCACTTCCCAAACCTGCAGAGTTCTAAACGATAACTATCGCCCCAAAATATATTGAGGTCAGGCTACGAAGAGGCGCTGAACGCAAGGCAGAACTGCAGGAAACGGATGTCAACGGGTACATCGGAATGGCCCCGATAGCACATGAAAAGCGCCAGAACGTGGACAATGATGCGGTTGGCCAAAAAGGGCGTATGCGTTTTTTCCTGAATATATTCAGGAAAAAACGCATACGCCCTTTTTGGCCAACCAAGCAACCTGGGAGAGCAAATCAGCACTACAAAGAAATCTCTCGCCCCCCCCGGGGCAAAAGGGCCAGGCGAAAAAAGTCTAAAAACCAGAAAGGCAGGACAGGCCACGGAGTCAAGGGAGCCTTGTTAAGCTGATGGGCGGGATGTCAATGGCCAACAGCCAATCTTCACAAGTGTATCCTCTTTCCCAAACCATGTAAAACACAGAACCACAGAGCATAGGGCACTTCCACACATGGGCGTTGACCTTGGGAAAATCAAAAAATCAACCAGACACAGGGACCCCAAAGTTGAGGGCTGCTGTCTTGACAAGAACCTCCACTCCGGTACACGATTCATATCCCAGGAAAGAGCCAAGTGGACAAAGACGAGTGGACAAGTGGACAAAGACAAGTGGACAAGTGGACAAGTGGTGCTACGTAGGTCCAATGGAGTGTCACTCAGCCATGAAATCCACGTCATGAGGCTGGTAGCAGCATCCTGAGTGGATTTAGGTACGATCATCCTCAGTGAAATAAGTCCCACAAAAAAAGAAACTTATGATATCACTTATCGAGGGAATGTAAAAATCGCTCCCCATGCACTGAATCCCCAAACAGAACAGAGTCACGCTTTTAGAAAACACACTTATGCCTGCTTCAGGGGAAAGCTGAGGTGGGGTGACGCATAAAACTCGAGTTTGAAATGAGCACAGATACCCTTCCGAAAACCGAATATGGAATGGACACGACCTACTCCTTGCTCAATCAACTGGACTCACCAGACCCTGTTCGTCGCACAAGTATCTATCCGACTAGTAAGCATCTTAAAATCTAAGTCTTGATATCTCTGTGTAAGTGCATCAAGTGTGTGTAAAGCGGCCTAAAACCAGCAGGGAAAATCAGCTCAGACCCATTCTGAGGATACATTTCCAACATAAAGAAGAAACAAGCAGGGCAAAACAGAGAGAACTTCTTCCAAAATGCGTTCAGGGACTGGCATGCAACCAGGATTGACCACATCTACAGCCCCAGCGGCAGAAGACATAAGGCTGGACACTCTTGGGGCTGAGACGATTGGTGAGGTTGGGAAAGCAAATGCAGACCCTTGAAAGGAATCCTGCGTGCTCCCCATTCCATGGGTCCCAACTCTCCAGGTTCAACGCAATCTTCCGACAGCGAAAGCACTCATTGGAAACCCAGCGGATGCTACACCGTGGGATCGGGAAAGCTTTCTGAAACTCACCTCAGTTTTCATCTCCTGGTGCTCGTGTTCTCCATTCAGGCCCCCTTACTAACAATCTCCCCACTTGGAGACTCGGCGCCTTTCCATGCCTCTTTCGTACCGTCTGCAATTTGTCCGCAGGATGAACTGCAAGAGGGGGAACCAATGAGAGACTCGCTGGAGGTGTTTGGTCGGGCACATGTCACTCTCATTTCCCATCACGAAGAAGAATTCACCAGCGGTTCAGCCTGCCACCCCGGATCGACAATAGGGCGTGAAGCCATCCAGCCGTGTTGCGTCCCACTCACAAAAAAGCGACTTGGGAAATGGAGCTCAGGGGCACTGCACTTCCCAAACCTGCAGAGTTCTAAACGATAACTATCGCCCCAAAATATATTGAGGTCAGGCTACGAAGAGGCGCTGAACGCAAGGCAGAACTGCAGGAAACGGATGTCAACGGGTACATCGGAATGGCCCCGATAGCACATGAAAAGCGCCAGAACGTGGACAATGATGCGGTTGGCCAAAAAGGGCGTATGCGTTTTTTCCTGAATATATTCAGGAAAAAACGCATACGCCCTTTTTGGCCAACCAAGCAACCTGGGAGAGCAAATCAGCACTACAAAGAAATCTCTCGCCGCCCCCGGGGCAAAAGGGCCAGGCGAAAAAAGTCTAAAAACCAGAAAGGCAGGACAGGCCACGGAGTCAAGGGAGCCTTGTTAAGCTGATGGGCGGGATGTCAATGGCCAACAGCCAATCTTCACAAGTGTATCCTCTTTCCCAAACCATGTAAAACACGGAACCACAGAGCATAGGGCACTTCCACACATGGGCGTTGACCTTGGGAAAATCAAAAAATCAACCAGACACAGGGACCCCAAAGTTGAGGGCTGCTGTCTTGACAAGAACCTCCACTCCGGTACACGTTTCATATCCCAGGAAAGAGCCAAGTGGACAAAGACGAGTGGACAAGTGGACAAAGACAAGTGGACAAGTGGACAAGTGGTGCTACGTAGGTCCAATGGAGTGTCACTCAGCCATGAAATCCACGTCATGAGGCTGGTAGCAGCATCCTGAGTGGATTTAGGTACGATCATCCTCAGTGAAATAAGTCCCACAAAAAAAGAAACTTATGATATCACTTATCGAGGGAATGTAAAAATCGCTCCCCATGCACGGAATCCCCAAACAGAACAGAGTCACGCTTTTAGAAAACACACTTATGCCTGCTTCAGGGGAAAGGTGAGGTGGGGTGACGCATAAAACTCGAGTTTGAAATGAGCACAGATACCCTTCCGAAAACCGAATATGGAATGGACACGACCTACTCCTTGCTCAATCAACTGGACTCACCAGACCCTGTTCATCGCACAAGTATCTATCCGACTAGTAAGCATCTTAAAAGCTAAGTCTTGATATCTCTGTGTAAGTGCATCAAGTGTGTGTAAAGCGGCCTAAAACCAGCAGGGAAAATCAGCTCAGACCCATTCTGAGGATACATTTCCAACATAAAGAAGAAACAAGCAGGGCAAAACAGAGAGAACTTCTTCCAAAATGCGTTCAGGGACTGGCATGCAACCAGGATTGACCACATCTACAGCCCCAGCGGCAGAAGACATAAGGCTGGACACTCTTGGGGCTGAGACGATTGGTGAGGTTGGGAAAGCAAATGCAGACCCTTGAAAGGAATCCTGCGTGCTCCCCATTCCATGGGTCCCAACTCTCCAGGTTCAACGCAATCTTCCGACAGCGAAAGCACTCATTGGAAACCCAGCGGATGCTACACCGTGGGATCGGGAAAGCTTTCTGAAACTCACCTCAGTTTTCATCTCCTGGTGCTCGTGTTCTCCATTCAGGCCCCCTTACTAACAATCTCCCCACTTGGAGACTCGGCGCCTTTCCATGCCTCTTTCGTACCGTCTGCAATTTGTCCGCAGGATGAACTGCAAGAGGGGGAACCAATGAGAGACTCGCTGGAGGTGTTTGGTCGGGCACATGTCACTCTCATTTCCCATCACGAAGAAGAATTCACCAGAGGTTCAGCCTGCCACCCCGGATCGACAATAGGGCGTGAAGCCATCCAGCCGTGTTGCGTCCCACTCACAAAAAAGCGACTTGGGAAATGGAGCTCAGGGGCACTGCACTTCCCAAACCTGCAGAGTTCTAAACGATAACTATCGCCCCAAAATATATTGAGGTCAGGCTACGAAGAGGCGCTGAACGCAAGGCAGAACTGCAGGAAACGGATGTCAACGGGTACATCGGAATGGCCCCGATAGCACATGAAAAGCGCCAGAACGTGGACAATGATGCGGTTGGCCAAAAAGGGCGTATGCGTTTTTTCCTGAATATATTCAGGAAAAAACGCATACGCCCTTTTTGGCCAACCAAGCAACCTGGGAGAGCAAATCAGCACTACAAAGAAATCTCTCGCCCCCCCCGGGGCAAAAGGGCCAGGCGAAAAAAGTCTAAAAACCAGAAAGGCAGGACAGGCCACGGAGTCAAGGGAGCCTTGTTAAGCTGATGGGCGGGATGTCAATGGCCAACAGCCAATCTTCACAAGTGTATCCTCTTTCCCAAACCATGTAAAACACAGAACCACAGAGCATAGGGCACTTCCACACATGGGCGTTGACCTTGGGAAAATCAAAAAATCAACCAGACACAGGGACCCCAAAGTTGAGGGCTGCTGTCTTGACAAGAACCTCCACTCCGGTACACGATTCATATCCCAGGAAAGAGCCAAGTGGACAAAGACGAGTGGACAAGTGGACAAAGACAAGTGGACAAGTGGACAAGTGGTGCTACGTAGGTCCAATGGAGTGTCACTCAGCCATGAAATCCACGTCATGAGACTGGTAGCAGCATCCTGAGTGGATTTAGGTACGATCATCCTCAGTGAAATAAGTCCCACAAAAAAAGAAACTTATGATATCACTTATCGAGGGAATGTAAAAATCGCTCCCCATGCACGGAATCCCCAAACAGAACAGAGTCACGCTTTTAGAAAACACACTTATGCCTGCTTCAGGGGAAAGGTGAGGTGGGGTGACGCATAAAACTCGAGTTTGAAATGAGCACAGATACCCTTCCGAAAACCGAATATGGAATGGACACGACCTACTCCTTGCTCAATCAACTGGACTCACCAGACTCTGTTCGTCGCACAAGTATCTATCCGACTAGTAAGCATCTTAAAATCTAAGTCTTGATATCTCTGTGTAAGTGCATCAAGTGTGTGTAAAGCGGCCTAAAACCAGCAGGGAAAATCAGCTCAGACCCATTCTGAGGATACATTTCCAACATAAAGAAGAAACAAGCAGGGCAAAACAGAGAGAACTTCTTCCAAAATGCGTTCAGGGACTGGCATGCAACCAGGATTGACCACATCTACAGCCCCAGCGGCAGAAGACATAAGGCTGGACACTCTTGGGGCTGAGACGATTGGTGAGGTTGGGAAAGCAAATGCAGACCCTTGAAAGGAATCCTGCGTGCTCCCCATTCCATGGGTCCCAACTCTCCAGGTTCAACGCAATCTTCCGACAGCGAAAGCACTCATTGGAAACCCAGCGGATGCTACACCGTGGGATCGGGAAAGCTTTCTGAAACTCACCTCAGTTTTCATCTCCTGGTGCTCGTGTTCTCCATTCAGGCCCCCTTACTAACAATCTCCCCACTTGGAGACTCGGCGCCTTTCCATGCCTCTTTCGTACCGTCTGCAATTTGTCCGCAGGATGAACTGCAAGAGGGGGAACCAATGAGAGACTCGCTGGAGGTGTTTGGTCGGGCACATGTCACTCTCATTTCCCATCACGAAGAAGAATTCACCAGCGGTTCAGCCTGCCACCCCGGATCGACAATAGGGCGTGAAGCCATCCAGCCGTGTTGCGTCCCACTCACAAAAAAGCGACTTGGGAAATGGAGCTCAGGGGCACTGCACTTCCCAAACCTGCAGAGTTCTAAACGATAACTATCGCCCCAAAATATATTGAGGTCAGGCTACGAAGAGGCGCTGAACGCAAGGCAGAACTGCAGGAAACGGATGTCAACGGGTACATCGGAATGGCCCCGATAGCACATGAAAAGCGCCAGAACGTGGACAATGATGCGGTTGGCCAAAAAGGGCGTATGCGTTTTTTCCTGAATATATTCAGGAAAAAACGCATACGCCCTTTTTGGCCAACCAAGCAACCTGGGAGAGCAAATCAGCACTACAAAGAAATCTCTCGCCCCCCCCGGGGCAAAAGGGCCAGGCGAAAAAAGTCTAAAAACCAGAAAGGCAGGACAGGCCACGGAGTCAAGGGAGCCTTGTTAAGCTGATGGGCGGGATGTCAATGGCCAACAGCCAATCTTCACAAGTGTATCCTCTTTCCCAAGCCATGTAACACACAGAACCAGAGAGCATAGGGCACTTCCACACATGGGCGTTGACCTTGGGAAAATCAAAAAATCAACCAGACACAGGGACCCCAAAGTTGAGGGCTGCTGTCTTGACAAGAACCTCCACTCCGGTACACGTTTCATATCCCAGGAAAGAGCCAAGTGGACAAAGACGAGTGGACAAGTGGACAAAGACAAGTGGACAAGTGGACAAGTGGTGCTACGTAGGTCCAATGGAGTGTCACTCAGCCATGAAATCCACGTCATGAGGCTGGTAGCAGCATCCTGAGTGGATTTAGGTACGATCATCCTCAGTGAAATAAGTCCCACAAAAAAAGAAACTTATGATATCACTTATCGAGGGAATGTAAAAATCGCTCCCCATGCACTGAATCCCCAAACAGAACAGAGTCACGCTTTTAGAAAACACACTTATGCCTGCTTCAGGGGAAAGGTGAGGTGGGGTGACGCATAAAACTCGAGTTTGAAATGAGCACAGATACCCTTCCGAAAACCGAATATGGAATGGACACGACCTACTCCTTGCTCAATCAACTGGACTCACCAGACCCTGTTCGTCGCACAAGTATCTATCCGACTAGTAAGCATCTTAAAAGCTAAGTCTTGATATCTCTGTGTAAGTGCATCAAGTGTGTGTAAAGCGGCCTAAAACCAGCAGGGAAAATCAGCTCAGACCCATTCTGAGGATACATTTCCAACATAAAGAAGAAACAAGCAGGGCAAAACAGAGAGAAATTCTTCCAAAATGCGTTCAGGGACTGGCATGCAACCAGGATTGACCACATCTACAGCCCCAGCGGCAGAAGACATAAGGCTGGACACTCTTGGGGCTGAGACGATTGGTGAGGTTGGGAAAGCAAATGCAGACCCTTGAAAGGAATCCTGCGTGCTCCCCATTCCATGGGTCCCAACTCTCCAGGTTCAACGCAATCTTCCGACAGCGAAAGCACTCATTGGAAACCCAGCGGATGCTACACCGTGGGATCGGGAAAGCTTTCTGAAACTCACCTCAGTTTTCATCTCCTGGTGCTCGTGTTCTCCATTCAGGCCCCCTTACTAACAATCTCCCCACTTGGAGACTCGGCGCCTTTCCATGCCTCTTTCGTACCGTCTGCAATTTGTCCGCAGGATGAACTGCAAGAGGGGGAACCAATGAGAGACTCGCTGGAGGTGTTTGGTCAGGCACATGTCACTCTCATTTCCCATCACGAAGAAGAATTCACCAGCGGTTCAGCCTGCCACCCCGGATCGACAATAGGGCGTGAAGCCATCCAGCCGTGTTGCGTCCCACTCACAAAAAAGCGACTTGGGAAATGGAGCTCAGGGGCACTGCACTTCCCAAACCTGCAGAGTTCTAAACGATAACTATCGCCCCAAAATATATTGAGGTCAGGCTACGAAGAGGCGCTGAACGCAAGGCAGAACTGCAGGAAACGGATGTCAACGGGTACATCGGAATGGCCCCGATAGCACATGAAAAGCGCCAGAACGTGGACAATGATGCGGTTGGCCAAAAAGGGCGTATGCGTTTTTTCCTGAATATATTCAGGAAAAAACGCATACGCCCTTTTTGGCCAACCAAGCAACCTGGGAGAGCAAATCAGCACTACAAAGAAATCTCTCGCCCCCCCCGGGGCAAAAGGGCCAGGCGAAAAAAGTCTAAAAACCAGAAAGGCAGGACAGGCCACGGAGTCAAGGGAGCCTTGTTAAGCTGATGGGCGGGATGTCAATGGCCAACAGCCAATCTTCACAAGTGTATCCTCTTTCCCAAACCATGGAAAACACAGAACCACAGAGCATAGGGCACTTCCACACATGGGCGTTGACCTTGGGAAAATCAAAAAATCAACCAGACACAGGGACCCCAAAGTTGAGGGCTGCTGTCTTGACAAGAACCTCCACTCCGGTACACGTTTCATATCCCAGGAAAGAGCCAAGTGGACAAAGACGAGTGGACAAGTGGACAAAGACAAGTGGACAAGTGGACAAGTGGTGCTACGTAGGTCCAATGGACTGTCACTCAGCCATGAAATCCACGTCATGAGGCTGGTAGCAGCATCCTGAGTGGATTTAGGTACGATCATCCTCAGTGAAATAAGTCCCACAAAAAAAGAAACTTATGATATCACTTATCGAGGGAATGTAAAAATCGCTCCCCATGCACGGAATCCCCAAACAGAACAGAGTCACGCTTTTAGAAAACACACTTATGCCTGCTTCAGGGGAAAGGTGAGGTGGGGTGACGCATAAAACTCGAGTTTGAAATGAGCACAGATACCCTTCCGAAAACCGAATATGGAATGGACACGACCTACTCCTTGCTCAATCAACTGGACTCACCAGACCCTGTTCATCGCACAAGTATCTATCCGACTAGTAAGCATCTTAAAAGCTAAGTCTTGATATCTCTGTGTAAGTGCATCAAGTGTGTGTAAAGCGGCCTAAAACCAGCAGGGAAAATCAGCTCAGACCCATTCTGAGGATACATTTCCAACATAAAGAAGAAACAAGCAGGGCAAAACAGAGAGAACTTCTTCCAAAATGCGTTCAGGGACTGGCATGCAACCAGGATTGACCACATCTACAGCCCCAGCGGCAGAAGACATAAGGCTGGACACTCTTGGGGCTGAGACGATTGGTGAGGTTGGGAAAGCAAATGCAGACCCTTGAAAGGAATCCTGCGTGCTCCCCATTCCATGGGTCCCAACTCTCCAGGTTCAACGCAATCTTCCGACAGCGAAAGCACTCATTGGAAACCCAGCGGATGCTACACCGTGGGATCGGGAAAGCTTTCTGAAACTCACCTCAGTTTTCATCTCCTGGTGCTCGTGTTCTCCATTCAGGCCCCCTTACTAACAATCTCCCCACTTGGAGACTCGGCGCCTTTCCATGCCTCTTTCGTACCGTCTGCAATTTGTCCGCAGGATGAACTGCAAGAGGGGGAACCAATGAGAGACTCGCTGGAGGTGTTTGGTCGGGCACATGTCACTCTCATTTCCCATCACGAAGAAGAATTCACCAGCGGTTCAGCCTGCCACCCCGGATCGACAATAGGGCGTGAAGCCATCCAGCCGTGTTGCGTCCCACTCACAAAAAAGCGACTTGGGAAATGGAGCTCAGGGGCACTGCACTTCCCAAACCTGCAGAGTTCTAAACGATAACTATCGCCCCAAAATATATTGAGGTCAGGCTACGAAGAGGCGCTGAACGCAAGGCAGAACTGCAGGAAACGGATGTCAACGGCTACATCGGAATGGCCCCGATAGCACATGAAAAGCGCCAGAACGTGGACAATGATGCGGTTGGCCAAAAAGGGCGTATGCGTTTTTTCCTGAATATATTCAGGAAAAAACGCATACGCCCTTTTTGGCCAACCAAGCAACCTGGGAGAGCAAATCAGCACTACAAAGAAATCTCTCGCCGCCCCCGGGGCAAAAGGGCCAGGCGAAAAAAGTCTAAAAACCAGAAAGGCAGGACAGGCCACGGAGTCAAGGGAGCCTTGTTAAGCTGATGGGCGGGATGTCAATGGCCAACAGCCAATCTTCACAAGTGTATCCTCTTTCCCAAACCATGTAACACACAGAACCAGAGAGCATAGGGCACTTCCACACATGGGCGTTGACCTTGGGAAAATCAAAAAATCAACCAGACACAGGGACCCCAAAGTTGAGGGCTGCTGTCTTGACAAGAACCTCCACTCCGGTACACGTTTCATATCCCAGGAAAGAGCCAAGTGGACAAAGACGAGTGGACAAGTGGACAAAGACAAGTGGACAAGTGGACAAGTGGTGCTACGTAGGTCCAATGGAGTGTCACTCAGCCATGAAATCCACGTCATGAGGCTGGTAGCAGCATCCTGAGTGGATTTAGGTACGATCATCCTCAGTGAAATAAGTCCCACAAAAAAAGAAACTTATGATATCACTTATCGAGGGAATGTAAAAATCGCTCCCCATGCACGGAATCCCCAAACAGAACAGAGTCACGCTTTTAGAAAACACACTTATGCCTGCTTCAGGGGAAAGGTGAGGTGGGGTGACGCATAAAACTCGAGTTTGAAATGAGCACAGATACCCTTCCGAAAACCGAATATGGAATGGACACGACCTACTCCTTGCTCAATCAACTGGACTCACCAGACCCTGTTCATCGCACAAGTATCTATCCGACTAGTAAGCATCTTAAAAGCTAAGTCTTGATATCTCTGTGTAAGTGCATCAAGTGTGTGTAAAGCGGCCTAAAACCAGCAGGGAAAATCAGCTCAGACCCATTCTGAGGATACATTTCCAACATAAAGAAGAAACAAGCAGGGCAAAACAGAGAGAACTTCTTCCAAAATGCGTTCAGGGACTGGCATGCAACCAGGATTGACCACATCTACAGCCCCAGCGGCAGAAGACATAAGGCTGGACACTCTTGGGGCTGAGACGATTGGTGAGGTTGGGAAAGCAAATGCAGACCCTTGAAAGGAATCCTGCGTGCTCCCCATTCCATGGGTCCCAACTCTCCAGGTTCAACGCAATCTTCCGACAGCGAAAGCACTCATTGGAAACCCAGCGGATGCTACACCGTGGGATCGGGAAAGCTTTCTGAAACTCACCTCAGTTTTCATCTCCTGGTGCTCGTGTTCTCCATTCAGGCCCCCTTACTAACAATCTCCCCACTTGGAGACTCGGCGCCTTTCCATGCCTCTTTCGTACCGTCTGCAATTTGTCCGCAGGATGAACTGCAAGAGGGGGAACCAATGAGAGACTCGCTGGAGGTGTTTGGTCGGGCACATGTCACTCTCATTTCCCATCACGAAGAAGAATTCACCAGCGGTTCAGCCTGCCACCCCGGATCGACAATAGGGCGTGAAGCCATCCAGCCGTGTTGCGTCCCACTCACAAAAAAGCGACTTGGGAAATGGAGCTCAGGGGCACTGCACTTCCCAAACCTGCAGAGTTCTAAACGATAACTATCGCCCCAAAATATATTGAGGTCAGGCTACGAAGAGGCGCTGAACGCAAGGCAGAACTGCAGGAAACGGATGTCAACGGCTACATCGGAATGGCCCCGATAGCACATGAAAAGCGCCAGAACGTGGACAATGATGCGGTTGGCCAAAAAGGGCGTATGCGTTTTTTCCTGAATATATTCAGGAAAAAACGCATACGCCCTTTTTGGCCAACCAAGCAACCTGGGAGAGCAAATCAGCACTACAAAGAAATCTCTCGCCGCCCCCGGGGCAAAAGGGCCAGGCGAAAAAAGTCTAAAAACCAGAAAGGCAGGACAGGCCACGGAGTCAAGGGAGCCTTGTTAAGCTGATGGGCGGGATGTCAATGGCCAACAGCCAATCTTCACAAGTGTATCCTCTTTCCCAAACCATGTAACACACAGAACCAGAGAGCATAGGGCACTTCCACACATGGGCGTTGACCTTGGGAAAATCAAAAAATCAACCAGACACAGGGACCCCAAAGTTGAGGGCTGCTGTCTTGACAAGAACCTCCACTCCGGTACACGTTTCATATCCCAGGAAAGAGCCAAGTGGACAAAGACGAGTGGACAAGTGGACAAAGACAAGTGGACAAGTGGACAAGTGGTGCTACGTAGGTCCAATGGAGTGTCACTCAGCCATGAAATCCACGTCATGAGGCTGGTAGCAGCATCCTGAGTGGATTTAGGTACGATCATCCTCAGTGAAATAAGTCCCACAAAAAAAGAAACTTATGATATCACTTATCGAGGGAATGTAAAAATCGCTCCCCATGCACGGAATCCCCAAACAGAACAGAGTCACGCTTTTAGAAAACACACTTATGCCTGCTTCAGGGGAAAGGTGAGGTGGGGTGACGCATAAAACTCGAGTTTGAAATGAGCACAGATACCCTTCCGAAAACCGAATATGGAATGGACACGACCTACTCCTTGCTCAATCAACTGGACTCACCAGACCCTGTTCGTCGCACAAGTATCTATCCGACTAGTAAGCATCTTAAAAGCTAAGTCTTGATATCTCTGTGTAAGTGCATCAAGTGTGTGTAAAGCGGCCTAAAACCAGCAGGGAAAATCAGCTCAGACCCATTCTGAGGATACATTTCCAACATAAAGAAGAAACAAGCAGGGCAAAACAGAGAGAACTTCTTCCAAAATGCGTTCAGGGACTGGCATGCAACCAGGATTGACCACATCTACAGCCCCAGCGGCAGAAGACATAAGGCTGGACACTCTTGGGGCTGAGACGATTGGTGAGGTTGGGAAAGCAAATGCAGACCCTTGAAAGGAATCCTGCGTGCTCCCCATTCCATGGGTCCCAACTCTCCAGGTTCAACGCAATCTTCCGACAGCGAAAGCACTCATTGGAAACCCAGCGGATGCTACACCGTGGGATCGGGAAAGCTTTCTGAAACTCACCTCAGTTTTCATCTCCTGGTGCTCGTGTTCTCCATTCAGGCCCCCTTACTAACAATCTCCCCACTTGGAGACTCGGCGCCTTTCCATGCCTCTTTCGTACCGTCTGCAATTTGTCCGCAGGATGAACTGCAAGAGGGGGAACCAATGAGAGACTCGCTGGAGGTGTTTGGTCGGGCACATGTCACTCTCATTTCCCATCACGAAGAAGAATTCACCAGCGGTTCAGCCTGCCACCCCGGATCGACAATAGGGCGTGAAGCCATCCAGCCGTGTTGCGTCCCACTCACAAAAAAGCGACTTGGGAAATGGAGCTCAGGGGCACTGCACTTCCCAAACCTGCAGAGTTCTAAACGATAACTATCGCCCCAAAATATATTGAGGTCAGGCTACGAAGAGGCGCTGAACGCAAGGCAGAACTGCAGGAAACGGATGTCAACGGGTACATCGGAATGGCCCCGATAGCACATGAAAAGCGCCAGAACGTGGACAATGATGCGGTTGGCCAAAAAGGGCGTATGCGTTTTTTCCTGAATATATTCAGGAAAAAACGCATACGCCCTTTTTGGCCAACCAAGCAACCTGGGAGAGCAAATCAGCACTACAAAGAAATCTCTCGCCCCCCCCGGGGCAAAAGGGCCAGGCGAAAAAAGTCTAAAAACCAGAAAGGCAGGACAGGCCACGGAGTCAAGGGAGCCTTGTTAAGCTGATGGGCGGGATGTCAATGGCCAACAGCCAATCTTCACAAGTGTATCCTCTTTCCCAAACCATGTAACACACAGAACCACAGAGCATAGGGCACTTCCACACATGGGCGTTGACCTTGGGAAAATCAAAAAATCAACCAGACACAGGGACCCCAAAGTTGAGGGCTGCTGTCTTGACAAGAACCTCCACTCCGGTACACGATTCATATCCCAGGAAAGAGCCAAGTGGACAAAGACGAGTGGACAAGTGGACAAAGACAAGTGGACAAGTGGACAAGTGGTGCTACGTAGGTCCAATGGAGTGTCACTCAGCCATGAAATCCACGTCATGAGGCTGGTAGCAGCATCCTGAGTGGATTTAGGTACGATCATCCTCAGTGAAATAAGTCCCACAAAAAAAGAAACTTATGATATCACTTATCGAGGGAATGTAAAAATCGCTCCCCATGCACGGAATCCCCAAACAGAACAGAGTCACGCTTTTAGAAAACACACTTATGCCTGCTTCAGGGGAAAGGTGAGGTGGGGTGACGCATAAAACTCGAGTTTGAAATGAGCACAGATACCCTTCCGAAAACCGAATATGGAATGGACACGACCTACTCCTTGCTCAATCAACTGGACTCACCAGACCCTGTTCGTCGCACAAGTATCTATCCGACTAGTAAGCATCTTAAAAGCTAAGTCTTGATATCTCTGTGTAAGTGCATCAAGTGTGTGTAAAGCGGCCTAAAACCAGCAGGGAAAATCAGCTCAGACCCATTCTGAGGATACATTTCCAACATAAAGAAGAAACAAGCAGGGCAAAACAGAGAGAACTTCTTCCAAAATGCGTTCAGGGACTGGCATGCAACCAGGATTGACCACATCTACAGCCCCAGCGGCAGAAGACATAAGGCTGGACACTCTTGGGGCTGAGACGATTGGTGAGGTTGGGAAAGCAAATGCAGACCCTTGAAAGGAATCCTGCGTGCTCCCCATTCCATGGGTCCCAACTCTCCAGGTTCAACGCAATCTTCCGGCAGCGAAAGCACTCATTGGAAACCCAGCGGATGCTACACCGTGGGATCGGGAAAGCTTTCTGAAACTCACCTCAGTTTTCATCTCCTGGTGCTCGTGTTCTCCATTCAGGCCCCCTTACTAACAATCTCCCCACTTGGAGACTCGGCGCCTTTCCATGCCTCTTTCGTACCGTCTGCAATTTGTCCGCAGGATGAACTGCAAGAGGGGGAACCAATGAGAGACTCGCTGGAGGTGTTTGGTCGGGCACATGTCACTCTCATTTCCCATCACGAAGAAGAATTCACCAGCGGTTCAGCCTGCCACCCCGGATCGACAATAGGGCGTGAAGCCATCCAGCCGTGTTGCGTCCCACTCACAAAAAAGCGACTTGGGAAATGGAGCTCAGGGGCACTGCACTTCCCAAACCTGCAGAGTTCTAAACGATAACTATCGCCCCAAAATATATTGAGGTCAGGCTACGAAGAGGCGCTGAACGCAAGGCAGAACTGCAGGAAACGGATGTCAACGGGTACATCGGAATGGCCCCGATAGCACATGAAAAGCGCCAGAACGTGGACAATGATGCGGTTGGCCAAAAAGGGCGTATGCGTTTTTTCCTGAATATATTCAGGAAAAAACGCATACGCCCTTTTTGGCCAACCAAGCAACCTGGGAGAGCAAATCAGCACTACAAAGAAATCTCTCGCCGCCCCCGGGGCAAAAGGGCCAGGCGAAAAAAGTCTAAAAACCAGAAAGGCAGGACAGGCCACGGAGTCAAGGGAGCCTTGTTAAGCTGATGGGCGGGATGTCAATGGCCAACAGCCAATCTTCACAAGTGTATCCTCTTTCCCAAACCATGGAAAACACAGAACCACAGAGCATAGGGCACTTCCACACATGGGCGTTGACCTTGGGAAAATCAAAAAATCAACCAGACACAGGGACCCCAAAGTTGAGGGCTGCTGTCTTGACAAGAACCTCCACTCCGGTACACGTTTCATATCCCAGGAAAGAGCCAAGTGGACAAAGACGAGTGGACAAGTGGACAAAGACAAGTGGACAAGTGGACAAGTGGTGCTACGTAGGTCCAATGGAGTGTCACTCAGCCATGAAATCCACGTCATGAGGCTGGTAGCAGCATCCTGAGTGGATTTAGGTACGATCATCCTCAGTGAAATAAGTCCCACAAAAAAAGAAACTTATGATATCACTTATCGAGGGAATGTAAAAATCGCTCCCCATGCACGGAATCCCCAAACAGAACAGAGTCACGCTTTTAGAAAACACACTTATGCCTGCTTCAGGGGAAAGGTGAGGTGGGGTGACGCATAAAACTCGAGTTTGAAATGAGCACAGATACCCTTCCGAAAACCGAATATGGAATGGACACGACCTACTCCTTGCTCAATCAACTGGACTCACCAGACCCTGTTCGTCGCACAAGTATCTATCCGACTAGTAAGCATCTTAAAAGCTAAGTCTTGATATCTCTGTGTAAGTGCATCAAGTGTGTGTAAAGCGGCCTAAAACCAGCAGGGAAAATCAGCTCAGACCCATTCTGAGGATACATTTCCAACATAAAGAAGAAACAAGCAGGGCAAAACAGAGAGAACTTCTTCCAAAATGCGTTCAGGGACTGGCATGCAACCAGGATTGACCACATCTACAGCCCCAGCGGCAGAAGACATAAGGCTGGACACTCTTGGGGCTGAGACGATTGGTGAGGTTGGGAAAGCAAATGCAGACCCTTGAAAGGAATCCTGCGTGCTCCCCATTCCATGGGTCCCAACTCTCCAGGTTCAACGCAATCTTCCGACAGCGAAAGCACTCATTGGAAACCCAGCGGATGCTACACCGTGGGATCGGGAAAGCTTTCTGAAACTCACCTCAGTTTTCATCTCCTGGTGCTCGTGTTCTCCATTCAGGCCCCCTTACTAACAATCTCCCCACTTGGAGACTCGGCGCCTTTCCATGCCTCTTTCGTACCGTCTGCAATTTGTCCGCAGGATGAACTGCAAGAGGGGGAACCAATGAGAGACTCGCTGGAGGTGTTTGGTCGGGCACATGTCACTCTCATTTCCCATCACGAAGAAGAATTCACCAGCGGTTCAGCCTGCCACCCCGGATCGACAATAGGGCGTGAAGCCATCCAGCCGTGTTGCGTCCCACTCACAAAAAAGCGACTTGGGAAATGGAGCTCAGGGGCACTGCACTTCCCAAACCTGCAGAGTTCTAAACGATAACTATCGCCCCAAAATATATTGAGGTCAGGCTACGAAGAGGCGCTGAACGCAAGGCAGAACTGCAGGAAACGGATGTCAACGGCTACATCGGAATGGCCCCGATAGCACATGAAAAGCGCCAGAACGTGGACAATGATGCGGTTGGCCAAAAAGGGCGTATGCGTTTTTTCCTGAATATATTCAGGAAAAAACGCATACGCCCTTTTTGGCCAACCAAGCAACCTGGGAGAGCAAATCAGCACTACAAAGAAATCTCTCGCCCCCCCCGGGGCAAAAGGGCCAGGCGAAAAAAGTCTAAAAACCAGAAAGGCAGGACAGGCCACGGAGTCAAGGGAGCCTTGTTAAGCTGATGGGCGGGATGTCAATGGCCAACAGCCAATCTTCACAAGTGTATCCTCTTTCCCAAACCATGTAACACACAGAACCACAGAGCATAGGGCACTTCCACACATGGGCGTTGACCTTGGGAAAATCAAAAAATCAACCAGACACAGGGACCCCAAAGTTGAGGGCTGCTGTCTTGACAAGAACCTCCACTCCGGTACACGATTCATATCCCAGGAAAGAGCCAAGTGGACAAAGACGAGTGGACAAGTGGACAAAGACAAGTGGACAAGTGGACAAGTGGTGCTACGTAGGTCCAATGGAGTGTCACTCAGCCATGAAATCCACGTCATGAGGCTGGTAGCAGCATCCTGAGTGGATTTAGGTACGATCATCCTCAGTGAAATAAGTCCCACAAAAAAAGAAACTTATGATATCACTTATCGAGGGAATGTAAAAATCGCTCCCCATGCACTGAATCCCCAAACAGAACAGAGTCACGCTTTTAGAAAACACACTTATGCCTGCTTCAGGGGAAAGGTGAGGTGGGGTGACGCATAAAACTCGAGTTTGAAATGAGCACAGATACCCTTCCGAAAACCGAATATGGAATGGACACGACCTACTCCTTGCTCAATCAACTGGACTCACCAGACCCTGTTCGTCGCACAAGTATCTATCCGACTAGTAAGCATCTTCAAAGCTAAGTCTTGATATCTCTGTGTAAGTGCATCAAGTGTGTGTAAAGCGGCCTAAAACCAGCAGGGAAAATCAGCTCAGACCCATTCTGAGGATACATTTCCAACATAAAGAAGAAACAAGCAGGGCAAAACAGAGAGAAATTCTTCCAAAATGCGTTCAGGGACTGGCATGCAACCAGGATTGACCACATCTACAGCCCCAGCGGCAGAAGACATAAGGCTGGACACTCTTGGGGCTGAGACGATTGGTGAGGTTGGGAAAGCAAATGCAGACCCTTGAAAGGAATCCTGCGTGCTCCCCATTCCATGGGTCCCAACTCTCCAGGTTCAACGCAATCTTCCGGCAGCGAAAGCACTCATTGGAAACCCAGCGGATGCTACACCGTGGGATCGGGAAAGCTTTCTGAAACTCACCTCAGTTTTCATCTCCTGGTGCTCGTGTTCTCCATTCAGGCCCCCTTACTAACAATCTCCCCACTTGGAGACTCGGCGCCTTTCCATGCCTCTTTCGTACCGTCTGCAATTTGTCCGCAGGATGAACTGCAAGAGGGGGAACCAATGAGAGACTCGCTGGAGGTGTTTGGTCGGGCACATGTCACTCTCATTTCCCATCACGAAGAAGAATTCACCAGAGGTTCAGCCTGCCACCCCGGATCGACAATAGGGCGTGAAGCCATCCAGCCGTGTTGCGTCCCACTCACAAAAAAGCGACTTGGGAAATGGAGCTCAGGGGCACTGCACTTCCCAAACCTGCAGAGTTCTAAACGATAACTATCGCCCCAAAATATATTGAGGTCAGGCTACGAAGAGGCGCTGAACGCAAGGCAGAACTGCAGGAAACGGATGTCAACGGCTACATCGGAATGGCCCCGATAGCACATGAAAAGCGCCAGAACGTGGACAATGATGCGGTTGGCCAAAAAGGGCGTATGCGTTTTTTCCTGAATATATTCAGGAAAAAACGCATACGCCCTTTTTGGCCAACCAAGCAACCTGGGAGAGCAAATCAGCACTACAAAGAAATCTCTCGCCGCCCCCGGGGCAAAAGGGCCAGGCGAAAAAAGTCTAAAAACCAGAAAGGCAGGACAGGCCACGGAGTCAAGGGAGCCTTGTTAAGCTGATGGGCGGGATGTCAATGGCCAACAGCCAATCTTCACAAGTGTATCCTCTTTCCCAAACCATGTAAAACACAGAACCACAGAGCATAGGGCACTTCCACACATGGGCGTTGACCTTGGGAAAATCAAAAAATCAACCAGACACAGGGACCCCAAAGTTGAGGGCTGCTGTCTTGACAAGAACCTCCACTCCGGTACACGTTTCATATCCCAGGAAAGAGCCAAGTGGACAAAGACGAGTGGACAAGTGGACAAAGACAAGTGGACAAGTGGACAAGTGGTGCTACGTAGGTCCAATGGAGTGTCACTCAGCCATGAAATCCACGTCATGAGGCTGGTAGCAGCATCCTGAGTGGATTTAGGTACGATCATCCTCAGTGAAATAAGTCCCACAAAAAAAGAAACTTATGATATCACTTATCGAGGGAATGTAAAAATCGCTCCCCATGCACGGAATCCCCAAACAGAACAGAGTCACGCTTTTAGAAAACACACTTATGCCTGCTTCAGGGGAAAGGTGAGGTGGGGTGACGCATAAAACTCGAGTTTGAAATGAGCACAGATACCCTTCCGAAAACCGAATATGGAATGGACACGACCTACTCCTTGCTCAATCAACTGGACTCACCAGACCCTGTTCGTCGCACAAGTATCTATCCGACTAGTAAGCATCTTAAAAGCTAAGTCTTGATATCTCTGTGTAAGTGCATCAAGTGTGTGTAAAGCGGCCTAAAACCAGCAGGGAAAATCAGCTCAGACCCATTCTGAGGATACATTTCCAACATAAAGAAGAAACAAGCAGGGCAAAACAGAGAGAACTTCTTCCAAAATGCGTTCAGGGACTGGCATGCAACCAGGATTGACCACATCTACAGCCCCAGCGGCAGAAGACATAAGGCTGGACACTCTTGGGGCTGAGACGATTGGTGAGGTTGGGAAAGCAAATGCAGACCCTTGAAAGGAATCCTGCGTGCTCCCCATTCCATGGGTCCCAACTCTCCAGGTTCAACGCAATCTTCCGGCAGCGAAAGCACTCATTGGAAACCCAGCGGATGCTACACCGTGGGATCGGGAAAGCTTTCTGAAACTCACCTCAGTTTTCATCTCCTGGTGCTCGTGTTCTCCATTCAGGCCCCCTTACTAACAATCTCCCCACTTGGAGACTCGGCGCCTTTCCATGCCTCTTTCGTACCGTCTGCAATTTGTCCGCAGGATGAACTGCAAGAGGGGGAACCAATGAGAGACTCGCTGGAGGTGTTTGGTCGGGCACATGTCACTCTCATTTCCCATCACGAAGAAGAATTCACCAGAGGTTCAGCCTGCCACCCCGGATCGACAATAGGGCGTGAAGCCATCCAGCCGTGTTGCGTCCCACTCACAAAAAAGCGACTTGGGAAATGGAGCTCAGGGGCACTGCACTTCCCAAACCTGCAGAGTTCTAAACGATAACTATCGCCCCAAAATATATTGAGGTCAGGCTACGAAGAGGCGCTGAACGCAAGGCAGAACTGCAGGAAACGGATGTCAACGGCTACATCGGAATGGCCCCGATAGCACATGAAAAGCGCCAGAACGTGGACAATGATGCGGTTGGCCAAAAAGGGCGTATGCGTTTTTTCCTGAATATATTCAGGAAAAAACGCATACGCCCTTTTTGGCCAACCAAGCAACCTGGGAGAGCAAATCAGCACTACAAAGAAATCTCTCGCCCCCCCCGGGGCAAAAGGGCCAGGCGAAAAAAGTCTAAAAACCAGAAAGGCAGGACAGGCCACGGAGTCAAGGGAGCCTTGTTAAGCTGATGGGCGGGATGTCAATGGCCAACAGCCAATCTTCACAAGTGTATCCTCTTTCCCAAACCATGTAAAACACAGAACCACAGAGCATAGGGCACTTCCACACATGGGCGTTGACCTTGGGAAAATCAAAAAATCAACCAGACACAGGGACCCCAAAGTTGAGGGCTGCTGTCTTGACAAGAACCTCCACTCCGGTACACGATTCATATCCCAGGAAAGAGCCAAGTGGACAAAGACGAGTGGACAAGTGGACAAAGACAAGTGGACAAGTGGACAAGTGGTGCTACGTAGGTCCAATGGAGTGTCACTCAGCCATGAAATCCACGTCATGAGACTGGTAGCAGCATCCTGAGTGGATTTAGGTACGATCATCCTCAGTGAAATAAGTCCCACAAAAAAAGAAACTTATGATATCACTTATCGAGGGAATGTAAAAATCGCTCCCCATGCACGGAATCCCCAAACAGAACAGAGTCACGCTTTTAGAAAACACACTTATGCCTGCTTCAGGGGAAAGGTGAGGTGGGGTGACGCATAAAACTCGAGTTTGAAATGAGCACAGATACCCTTCCGAAAACCGAATATGGAATGGACACGACCTACTCCTTGCTCAATCAACTGGACTCACCAGACTCTGTTCGTCGCACAAGTATCTATCCGACTAGTAAGCATCTTAAAATCTAAGTCTTGATATCTCTGTGTAAGTGCATCAAGTGTGTGTAAAGCGGCCTAAAACCAGCAGGGAAAATCAGCTCAGACCCATTCTGAGGATACATTTCCAACATAAAGAAGAAACAAGCAGGGCAAAACAGAGAGAACTTCTTCCAAAATGCGTTCAGGGACTGGCATGCAACCAGGATTGACCACATCTACAGCCCCAGCGGCAGAAGACATAAGGCTGGACACTCTTGGGGCTGAGACGATTGGTGAGGTTGGGAAAGCAAATGCAGACCCTTGAAAGGAATCCTGCGTGCTCCCCATTCCATGGGTCCCAACTCTCCAGGTTCAACGCAATCTTCCGACAGCGAAAGCACTCATTGGAAACCCAGCGGATGCTACACCGTGGGATCGGGAAAGCTTTCTGAAACTCACCTCAGTTTTCATCTCCTGGTGCTCGTGTTCTCCATTCAGGCCCCCTTACTAACAATCTCCCCACTTGGAGACTCGGCGCCTTTCCATGCCTCTTTCGTACCGTCTGCAATTTGTCCGCAGGATGAACTGCAAGAGGGGGAACCAATGAGAGACTCGCTGGAGGTGTTTGGTCGGGCACATGTCACTCTCATTTCCCATCACGAAGAAGAATTCACCAGCGGTTCAGCCTGCCACCCCGGATCGACAATAGGGCGTGAAGCCATCCAGCCGTGTTGCGTCCCACTCACAAAAAAGCGACTTGGGAAATGGAGCTCAGGGGCACTGCACTTCCCAAACCTGCAGAGTTCTAAACGATAACTATCGCCCCAAAATATATTGAGGTCAGGCTACGAAGAGGCGCTGAACGCAAGGCAGAACTGCAGGAAACGGATGTCAACGGGTACATCGGAATGGCCCCGATAGCACATGAAAAGCGCCAGAACGTGGACAATGATGCGGTTGGCCAAAAAGGGCGTATGCGTTTTTTCCTGAATATATTCAGGAAAAAACGCATACGCCCTTTTTGGCCAACCAAGCAACCTGGGAGAGCAAATCAGCACTACAAAGAAATCTCTCGCCCCCCCCGGGGCAAAAGGGCCAGGCGAAAAAAGTCTAAAAACCAGAAAGGCAGGACAGGCCACGGAGTCAAGGGAGCCTTGTTAAGCTGATGGGCGGGATGTCAATGGCCAACAGCCAATCTTCACAAGTGTATCCTCTTTCCCAAGCCATGTAACACACAGAACCAGAGAGCATAGGGCACTTCCACACATGGGCGTTGACCTTGGGAAAATCAAAAAATCAACCAGACACAGGGACCCCAAAGTTGAGGGCTGCTGTCTTGACAAGAACCTCCACTCCGGTACACGTTTCATATCCCAGGAAAGAGCCAAGTGGACAAAGACGAGTGGACAAGTGGACAAAGACAAGTGGACAAGTGGACAAGTGGTGCTACGTAGGTCCAATGGAGTGTCACTCAGCCATGAAATCCACGTCATGAGGCTGGTAGCAGCATCCTGAGTGGATTTAGGTACGATCATCCTCAGTGAAATAAGTCCCACAAAAAAAGAAACTTATGATATCACTTATCGAGGGAATGTAAAAATCGCTCCCCATGCACTGAATCCCCAAACAGAACAGAGTCACGCTTTTAGAAAACACACTTATGCCTGCTTCAGGGGAAAGGTGAGGTGGGGTGACGCATAAAACTCGAGTTTGAAATGAGCACAGATACCCTTCCGAAAACCGAATATGGAATGGACACGACCTACTCCTTGCTCAATCAACTGGACTCACCAGACCCTGTTCGTCGCACAAGTATCTATCCGACTAGTAAGCATCTTAAAAGCTAAGTCTTGATATCTCTGTGTAAGTGCATCAAGTGTGTGTAAAGCGGCCTAAAACCAGCAGGGAAAATCAGCTCAGACCCATTCTGAGGATACATTTCCAACATAAAGAAGAAACAAGCAGGGCAAAACAGAGAGAACTTCTTCCAAAATGCGTTCAGGGACTGGCATGCAACCAGGATTGACCACATCTACAGCCCCAGCGGCAGAAGACATAAGGCTGGACACTCTTGGGGCTGAGACGATTGGTGAGGTTGGGAAAGCAAATGCAGACCCTTGAAAGGAATCCTGCGTGCTCCCCATTCCATGGGTCCCAACTCTCCAGGTTCAACGCAATCTTCCGACAGCGAAAGCACTCATTGGAAACCCAGCGGATGCTACACCGTGGGATCGGGAAAGCTTTCTGAAACTCACCTCAGTTTTCATCTCCTGGTGCTCGTGTTCTCCATTCAGGCCCCCTTACTAACAATCTCCCCACTTGGAGACTCGGCGCCTTTCCATGCCTCTTTCGTACCGTCTGCAATTTGTCCGCAGGATGAACTGCAAGAGGGGGAACCAATGAGAGACTCGCTGGAGGTGTTTGGTCAGGCACATGTCACTCTCATTTCCCATCACGAAGAAGAATTCACCAGCGGTTCAGCCTGCCACCCCGGATCGACAATAGGGCGTGAAGCCATCCAGCCGTGTTGCGTCCCACTCACAAAAAAGCGACTTGGGAAATGGAGCTCAGGGGCACTGCACTTCCCAAACCTGCAGAGTTCTAAACGATAACTATCGCCCCAAAATATATTGAGGTCAGGCTACGAAGAGGCGCTGAACGCAAGGCAGAACTGCAGGAAACGGATGTCAACGGGTACATCGGAATGGCCCCGATAGCACATGAAAAGCGCCAGAACGTGGACAATGATGCGGTTGGCCAAAAAGGGCGTATGCGTTTTTTCCTGAATATATTCAGGAAAAAACGCATACGCCCTTTTTGGCCAACCAAGCAACCTGGGAGAGCAAATCAGCACTACAAAGAAATCTCTCGCCCCCCCCGGGGCAAAAGGGCCAGGCGAAAAAAGTCTAAAAACCAGAAAGGCAGGACAGGCCACGGAGTCAAGGGAGCCTTGTTAAGCTGATGGGCGGGATGTCAATGGCCAACAGCCAATCTTCACAAGTGTATCCTCTTTCCCAAACCATGGAAAACACAGAACCACAGAGCATAGGGCACTTCCACACATGGGCGTTGACCTTGGGAAAATCAAAAAATCAACCAGACACAGGGACCCCAAAGTTGAGGGCTGCTGTCTTGACAAGAACCTCCACTCCGGTACACGTTTCATATCCCAGGAAAGAGCCAAGTGGACAAAGACGAGTGGACAAGTGGACAAAGACAAGTGGACAAGTGGACAAGTGGTGCTACGTAGGTCCAATGGACTGTCACTCAGCCATGAAATCCACGTCATGAGGCTGGTAGCAGCATCCTGAGTGGATTTAGGTACGATCATCCTCAGTGAAATAAGTCCCACAAAAAAAGAAACTTATGATATCACTTATCGAGGGAATGTAAAAATCGCTCCCCATGCACGGAATCCCCAAACAGAACAGAGTCACGCTTTTAGAAAACACACTTATGCCTGCTTCAGGGGAAAGGTGAGGTGGGGTGACGCATAAAACTCGAGTTTGAAATGAGCACAGATACCCTTCCGAAAACCGAATATGGAATGGACACGACCTACTCCTTGCTCAATCAACTGGACTCACCAGACCCTGTTCATCGCACAAGTATCTATCCGACTAGTAAGCATCTTAAAAGCTAAGTCTTGATATCTCTGTGTAAGTGCATCAAGTGTGTGTAAAGCGGCCTAAAACCAGCAGGGAAAATCAGCTCAGACCCATTCTGAGGATACATTTCCAACATAAAGAAGAAACAAGCAGGGCAAAACAGAGAGAACTTCTTCCAAAATGCGTTCAGGGACTGGCATGCAACCAGGATTGACCACATCTACAGCCCCAGCGGCAGAAGACATAAGGCTGGACACTCTTGGGGCTGAGACGATTGGTGAGGTTGGGAAAGCAAATGCAGACCCTTGAAAGGAATCCTGCGTGCTCCCCATTCCATGGGTCCCAACTCTCCAGGTTCAACGCAATCTTCCGACAGCGAAAGCACTCATTGGAAACCCAGCGGATGCTACACCGTGGGATCGGGAAAGCTTTCTGAAACTCACCTCAGTTTTCATCTCCTGGTGCTCGTGTTCTCCATTCAGGCCCCCTTACTAACAATCTCCCCACTTGGAGACTCGGCGCCTTTCCATGCCTCTTTCGTACCGTCTGCAATTTGTCCGCAGGATGAACTGCAAGAGGGGGAACCAATGAGAGACTCGCTGGAGGTGTTTGGTCGGGCACATGTCACTCTCATTTCCCATCACGAAGAAGAATTCACCAGCGGTTCAGCCTGCCACCCCGGATCGACAATAGGGCGTGAAGCCATCCAGCCGTGTTGCGTCCCACTCACAAAAAAGCGACTTGGGAAATGGAGCTCAGGGGCACTGCACTTCCCAAACCTGCAGAGTTCTAAACGATAACTATCGCCCCAAAATATATTGAGGTCAGGCTACGAAGAGGCGCTGAACGCAAGGCAGAACTGCAGGAAACGGATGTCAACGGGTACATCGGAATGGCCCCGATAGCACATGAAAAGCGCCAGAACGTGGACAATGATGCGGTTGGCCAAAAAGGGCGTATGCGTTTTTTCCTGAATATATTCAGGAAAAAACGCATACGCCCTTTTTGGCCAACCAAGCAACCTGGGAGAGCAAATCAGCACTACAAAGAAATCTCTCGCCGCCCCCGGGGCAAAAGGGCCAGGCGAAAAAAGTCTAAAAACCAGAAAGGCAGGACAGGCCACGGAGTCAAGGGAGCCTTGTTAAGCTGATGGGCGGGATGTCAATGGCCAACAGCCAATCTTCACAAGTGTATCCTCTTTCCCAAACCATGGAAAACACAGAACCACAGAGCATAGGGCACTTCCACACATGGGCGTTGACCTTGGGAAAATCAAAAAATCAACCAGACACAGGGACCCCAAAGTTGAGGGCTGCTGTCTTGACAAGAACCTCCACTCCGGTACACGTTTCATATCCCAGGAAAGAGCCAAGTGGACAAAGACGAGTGGACAAGTGGACAAAGACAAGTGGACAAGTGGACAAGTGGTGCTACGTAGGTCCAATGGACTGTCACTCAGCCATGAAATCCACGTCATGAGGCTGGTAGCAGCATCCTGAGTGGATTTAGGTACGATCATCCTCAGTGAAATAAGTCCCACAAAAAAAGAAACTTATGATATCACTTATCGAGGGAATGTAAAAATCGCTCCCCATGCACGGAATCCCCAAACAGAACAGAGTCACGCTTTTAGAAAACACACTTATGCCTGCTTCAGGGGAAAGGTGAGGTGGGGTGACGCATAAAACTCGAGTTTGAAATGAGCACAGATACCCTTCCGAAAACCGAATATGGAATGGACACGACCTACTCCTTGCTCAATCAACTGGACTCACCAGACCCTGTTCATCGCACAAGTATCTATCCGACTAGTAAGCATCTTAAAAGCTAAGTCTTGATATCTCTGTGTAAGTGCATCAAGTGTGTGTAAAGCGGCCTAAAACCAGCAGGGAAAATCAGCTCAGACCCATTCTGAGGATACATTTCCAACATAAAGAAGAAACAAGCAGGGCAAAACAGAGAGAACTTCTTCCAAAATGCGTTCAGGGACTGGCATGCAACCAGGATTGACCACATCTACAGCCCCAGCGGCAGAAGACATAAGGCTGGACACTCTTGGGGCTGAGACGATTGGTGAGGTTGGGAAAGCAAATGCAGACCCTTGAAAGGAATCCTGCGTGCTCCCCATTCCATGGGTCCCAACTCTCCAGGTTCAACGCAATCTTCCGGCAGCGAAAGCACTCATTGGAAACCCAGCGGATGCTACACCGTGGGATCGGGAAAGCTTTCTGAAACTCACCTCAGTTTTCATCTCCTGGTGCTCGTGTTCTCCATTCAGGCCCCCTTACTAACAATCTCCCCACTTGGAGACTCGGCGCCTTTCCATGCCTCTTTCGTACCGTCTGCAATTTGTCCGCAGGATGAACTGCAAGAGGGGGAACCAATGAGAGACTCGCTGGAGGTGTTTGGTCGGGCACATGTCACTCTCATTTCCCATCACGAAGAAGAATTCACCAGCGGTTCAGCCTGCCACCCCGGATCGACAATAGGGCGTGAAGCCATCCAGCCGTGTTGCGTCCCACTCACAAAAAAGCGACTTGGGAAATGGAGCTCAGGGGCACTGCACTTCCCAAACCTGCAGAGTTCTAAACGATAACTATCGCCCCAAAATATATTGAGGTCAGGCTACGAAGAGGCGCTGAACGCAAGGCAGAACTGCAGGAAACGGATGTCAACGGCTACATCGGAATGGCCCCGATAGCACATGAAAAGCGCCAGAACGTGGACAATGATGCGGTTGGCCAAAAAGGGCGTATGCGTTTTTTCCTGAATATATTCAGGAAAAAACGCATACGCCCTTTTTGGCCAACCAAGCAACCTGGGAGAGCAAATCAGCACTACAAAGAAATCTCTCGCCGCCCCCGGGGCAAAAGGGCCAGGCGAAAAAAGTCTAAAAACCAGAAAGGCAGGACAGGCCACGGAGTCAAGGGAGCCTTGTTAAGCTGATGGGCGGGATGTCAATGGCCAACAGCCAATCTTCACAAGTGTATCCTCTTTCCCAAACCATGTAACACACAGAACCAGAGAGCATAGGGCACTTCCACACATGGGCGTTGACCTTGGGAAAATCAAAAAATCAACCAGACACAGGGACCCCAAAGTTGAGGGCTGCTGTCTTGACAAGAACCTCCACTCCGGTACACGTTTCATATCCCAGGAAAGAGCCAAGTGGACAAAGACGAGTGGACAAGTGGACAAAGACAAGTGGACAAGTGGACAAGTGGTGCTACGTAGGTCCAATGGAGTGTCACTCAGCCATGAAATCCACGTCATGAGGCTGGTAGCAGCATCCTGAGTGGATTTAGGTACGATCATCCTCAGTGAAATAAGTCCCACAAAAAAAGAAACTTATGATATCACTTATCGAGGGAATGTAAAAATCGCTCCCCATGCACTGAATCCCCAAACAGAACAGAGTCACGCTTTTAGAAAACACACTTATGCCTGCTTCAGGGGAAAGGTGAGGTGGGGTGACGCATAAAACTCGAGTTTGAAATGAGCACAGATACCCTTCCGAAAACCGAATATGGAATGGACACGACCTACTCCTTGCTCAATCAACTGGACTCACCAGACCCTGTTCGTCGCACAAGTATCTATCCGACTAGTAAGCATCTTAAAAGCTAAGTCTTGATATCTCTGTGTAAGTGCATCAAGTGTGTGTAAAGCGGCCTAAAACCAGCAGGGAAAATCAGCTCAGACCCATTCTGAGGATACATTTCCAACATAAAGAAGAAACAAGCAGGGCAAAACAGAGAGAACTTCTTCCAAAATGCGTTCAGGGACTGGCATGCAACCAGGATTGACCACATCTACAGCCCCAGCGGCAGAAGACATAAGGCTGGACACTCTTGGGGCTGAGACGATTGGTGAGGTTGGGAAAGCAAATGCAGACCCTTGAAAGGAATCCTGCGTGCTCCCCATTCCATGGGTCCCAACTCTCCAGGTTCAACGCAATCTTCCGACAGCGAAAGCACTCATTGGAAACCCAGCGGATGCTACACCGTGGGATCGGGAAAGCTTTCTGAAACTCACCTCAGTTTTCATCTCCTGGTGCTCGTGTTCTCCATTCAGGCCCCCTTACTAACAATCTCCCCACTTGGAGACTCGGCGCCTTTCCATGCCTCTTTCGTACCGTCTGCAATTTGTCCGCAGGATGAACTGCAAGAGGGGGAACCAATGAGAGACTCGCTGGAGGTGTTTGGTCGGGCACATGTCACTCTCATTTCCCATCACGAAGAAGAATTCACCAGCGGTTCAGCCTGCCACCCCGGATCGACAATAGGGCGTGAAGCCATCCAGCCGTGTTGCGTCCCACTCACAAAAAAGCGACTTGGGAAATGGAGCTCAGGGGCACTGCACTTCCCAAACCTGCAGAGTTCTAAACGATAACTATCGCCCCAAAATATATTGAGGTCAGGCTACGAAGAGGCGCTGAACGCAAGGCAGAACTGCAGGAAACGGATGTCAACGGCTACATCGGAATGGCCCCGATAGCACATGAAAAGCGCCAGAACGTGGACAATGATGCGGTTGGCCAAAAAGGGCGTATGCGTTTTTTCCTGAATATATTCAGGAAAAAACGCATACGCCCTTTTTGGCCAACCAAGCAACCTGGGAGAGCAAATCAGCACTACAAAGAAATCTCTCGCCCCCCCCGGGGCAAAAGGGCCAGGCGAAAAAAGTCTAAAAACCAGAAAGGCAGGACAGGCCACGGAGTCAAGGGAGCCTTGTTAAGCTGATGGGCGGGATGTCAATGGCCAACAGCCAATCTTCACAAGTGTATCCTCTTTCCCAAACCATGTAACACACAGAACCACAGAGCATAGGGCACTTCCACACATGGGCGTTGACCTTGGGAAAATCAAAAAATCAACCAGACACAGGGACCCCAAAGTTGAGGGCTGCTGTCTTGACAAGAACCTCCACTCCGGTACACGATTCATATCCCAGGAAAGAGCCAAGTGGACAAAGACGAGTGGACAAGTGGACAAAGACAAGTGGACAAGTGGACAAGTGGTGCTACGTAGGTCCAATGGAGTGTCACTCAGCCATGAAATCCACGTCATGAGGCTGGTAGCAGCATCCTGAGTGGATTTAGGTACGATCATCCTCAGTGAAATAAGTCCCACAAAAAAAGAAACTTATGATATCACTTATCGAGGGAATGTAAAAATCGCTCCCCATGCACTGAATCCCCAAACAGAACAGAGTCACGCTTTTAGAAAACACACTTATGCCTGCTTCAGGGGAAAGGTGAGGTGGGGTGACGCATAAAACTCGAGTTTGAAATGAGCACAGATACCCTTCCGAAAACCGAATATGGAATGGACACGACCTACTCCTTGCTCAATCAACTGGACTCACCAGACCCTGTTCGTCGCACAAGTATCTATCCGACTAGTAAGCATCTTCAAAGCTAAGTCTTGATATCTCTGTGTAAGTGCATCAAGTGTGTGTAAAGCGGCCTAAAACCAGCAGGGAAAATCAGCTCAGACCCATTCTGAGGATACATTTCCAACATAAAGAAGAAACAAGCAGGGCAAAACAGAGAGAAATTCTTCCAAAATGCGTTCAGGGACTGGCATGCAACCAGGATTGACCACATCTACAGCCCCAGCGGCAGAAGACATAAGGCTGGACACTCTTGGGGCTGAGACGATTGGTGAGGTTGGGAAAGCAAATGCAGACCCTTGAAAGGAATCCTGCGTGCTCCCCATTCCATGGGTCCCAACTCTCCAGGTTCAACGCAATCTTCCGGCAGCGAAAGCACTCATTGGAAACCCAGCGGATGCTACACCGTGGGATCGGGAAAGCTTTCTGAAACTCACCTCAGTTTTCATCTCCTGGTGCTCGTGTTCTCCATTCAGGCCCCCTTACTAACAATCTCCCCACTTGGAGACTCGGCGCCTTTCCATGCCTCTTTCGTACCGTCTGCAATTTGTCCGCAGGATGAACTGCAAGAGGGGGAACCAATGAGAGACTCGCTGGAGGTGTTTGGTCGGGCACATGTCACTCTCATTTCCCATCACGAAGAAGAATTCACCAGAGGTTCAGCCTGCCACCCCGGATCGACAATAGGGCGTGAAGCCATCCAGCCGTGTTGCGTCCCACTCACAAAAAAGCGACTTGGGAAATGGAGCTCAGGGGCACTGCACTTCCCAAACCTGCAGAGTTCTAAACGATAACTATCGCCCCAAAATATATTGAGGTCAGGCTACGAAGAGGCGCTGAACGCAAGGCAGAACTGCAGGAAACGGATGTCAACGGCTACATCGGAATGGCCCCGATAGCACATGAAAAGCGCCAGAACGTGGACAATGATGCGGTTGGCCAAAAAGGGCGTATGCGTTTTTTCCTGAATATATTCAGGAAAAAACGCATACGCCCTTTTTGGCCAACCAAGCAACCTGGGAGAGCAAATCAGCACTACAAAGAAATCTCTCGCCGCCCCCGGGGCAAAAGGGCCAGGCGAAAAAAGTCTAAAAACCAGAAAGGCAGGACAGGCCACGGAGTCAAGGGAGCCTTGTTAAGCTGATGGGCGGGATGTCAATGGCCAACAGCCAATCTTCACAAGTGTATCCTCTTTCCCAAACCATGTAAAACACAGAACCACAGAGCATAGGGCACTTCCACACATGGGCGTTGACCTTGGGAAAATCAAAAAATCAACCAGACACAGGGACCCCAAAGTTGAGGGCTGCTGTCTTGACAAGAACCTCCACTCCGGTACACGTTTCATATCCCAGGAAAGAGCCAAGTGGACAAAGACGAGTGGACAAGTGGACAAAGACAAGTGGACAAGTGGACAAGTGGTGCTACGTAGGTCCAATGGACTGTCACTCAGCCATGAAATCCACGTCATGAGGCTGGTAGCAGCATCCTGAGTGGATTTAGGTACGATCATCCTCAGTGAAATAAGTCCCACAAAAAAAGAAACTTATGATATCACTTATCGAGGGAATGTAAAAATCGCTCCCCATGCACGGAATCCCCAAACAGAACAGAGTCACGCTTTTAGAAAACACACTTATGCCTGCTTCAGGGGAAAGGTGAGGTGGGGTGACGCATAAAACTCGAGTTTGAAATGAGCACAGATACCCTTCCGAAAACCGAATATGGAATGGACACGACCTACTCCTTGCTCAATCAACTGGACTCACCAGACCCTGTTCGTCGCACAAGTATCTATCCGACTAGTAAGCATCTTAAAATCTAAGTCTTGATATCTCTGTGTAAGTGCATCAAGTGTGTGTAAAGCGGCCTAAAACCAGCAGGGAAAATCAGCTCAGACCCATTCTGAGGATACATTTCCAACATAAAGAAGAAACAAGCAGGGCAAAACAGAGAGAACTTCTTCCAAAATGCGTTCAGGGACTGGCATGCAACCAGGATTGACCACATCTACAGCCCCAGCGGCAGAAGACATAAGGCTGGACACTCTTGGGGCTGAGACGATTGGTGAGGTTGGGAAAGCAAATGCAGACCCTTGAAAGGAATCCTGCGTGCTCCCCATTCCATGGGTCCCAACTCTCCAGGTTCAACGCAATCTTCCGGCAGCGAAAGCACTCATTGGAAACCCAGCGGATGCTACACCGTGGGATCGGGAAAGCTTTCTGAAACTCACCTCAGTTTTCATCTCCTGGTGCTCGTGTTCTCCATTCAGGCCCCCTTACTAACAATCTCCCCACTTGGAGACTCGGCGCCTTTCCATGCCTCTTTCGTACCGTCTGCAATTTGTCCGCAGGATGAACTGCAAGAGGGGGAACCAATGAGAGACTCGCTGGAGGTGTTTGGTCGGGCACATGTCACTCTCATTTCCCATCACGAAGAAGAATTCACCAGAGGTTCAGCCTGCCACCCCGGATCGACAATAGGGCGTGAAGCCATCCAGCCGTGTTGCGTCCCACTCACAAAAAAGCGACTTGGGAAATGGAGCTCAGGGGCACTGCACTTCCCAAACCTGCAGAGTTCTAAACGATAACTATCGCCCCAAAATATATTGAGGTCAGGCTACGAAGAGGCGCTGAACGCAAGGCAGAACTGCAGGAAACGGATGTCAACGGCTACATCGGAATGGCCCCGATAGCACATGAAAAGCGCCAGAACGTGGACAATGATGCGGTTGGCCAAAAAGGGCGTATGCGTTTTTTCCTGAATATATTCAGGAAAAAACGCATACGCCCTTTTTGGCCAACCAAGCAACCTGGGAGAGCAAATCAGCACTACAAAGAAATCTCTCGCCCCCCCCGGGGCAAAAGGGCCAGGCGAAAAAAGTCTAAAAACCAGAAAGGCAGGACAGGCCACGGAGTCAAGGGAGCCTTGTTAAGCTGATGGGCGGGATGTCAATGGCCAACAGCCAATCTTCACAAGTGTATCCTCTTTCCCAAACCATGTAAAACACAGAACCACAGAGCATAGGGCACTTCCACACATGGGCGTTGACCTTGGGAAAATCAAAAAATCAACCAGACACAGGGACCCCAAAGTTGAGGGCTGCTGTCTTGACAAGAACCTCCACTCCGGTACACGATTCATATCCCAGGAAAGAGCCAAGTGGACAAAGACGAGTGGACAAGTGGACAAAGACAAGTGGACAAGTGGACAAGTGGTGCTACGTAGGTCCAATGGAGTGTCACTCAGCCATGAAATCCACGTCATGAGACTGGTAGCAGCATCCTGAGTGGATTTAGGTACGATCATCCTCAGTGAAATAAGTCCCACAAAAAAAGAAACTTATGATATCACTTATCGAGGGAATGTAAAAATCGCTCCCCATGCACGGAATCCCCAAACAGAACAGAGTCACGCTTTTAGAAAACACACTTATGCCTGCTTCAGGGGAAAGGTGAGGTGGGGTGACGCATAAAACTCGAGTTTGAAATGAGCACAGATACCCTTCCGAAAACCGAATATGGAATGGACACGACCTACTCCTTGCTCAATCAACTGGACTCACCAGACTCTGTTCGTCGCACAAGTATCTATCCGACTAGTAAGCATCTTAAAATCTAAGTCTTGATATCTCTGTGTAAGTGCATCAAGTGTGTGTAAAGCGGCCTAAAACCAGCAGGGAAAATCAGCTCAGACCCATTCTGAGGATACATTTCCAACATAAAGAAGAAACAAGCAGGGCAAAACAGAGAGAACTTCTTCCAAAATGCGTTCAGGGACTGGCATGCAACCAGGATTGACCACATCTACAGCCCCAGCGGCAGAAGACATAAGGCTGGACACTCTTGGGGCTGAGACGATTGGTGAGGTTGGGAAAGCAAATGCAGACCCTTGAAAGGAATCCTGCGTGCTCCCCATTCCATGGGTCCCAACTCTCCAGGTTCAACGCAATCTTCCGACAGCGAAAGCACTCATTGGAAACCCAGCGGATGCTACACCGTGGGATCGGGAAAGCTTTCTGAAACTCACCTCAGTTTTCATCTCCTGGTGCTCGTGTTCTCCATTCAGGCCCCCTTACTAACAATCTCCCCACTTGGAGACTCGGCGCCTTTCCATGCCTCTTTCGTACCGTCTGCAATTTGTCCGCAGGATGAACTGCAAGAGGGGGAACCAATGAGAGACTCGCTGGAGGTGTTTGGTCGGGCACATGTCACTCTCATTTCCCATCACGAAGAAGAATTCACCAGCGGTTCAGCCTGCCACCCCGGATCGACAATAGGGCGTGAAGCCATCCAGCCGTGTTGCGTCCCACTCACAAAAAAGCGACTTGGGAAATGGAGCTCAGGGGCACTGCACTTCCCAAACCTGCAGAGTTCTAAACGATAACTATCGCCCCAAAATATATTGAGGTCAGGCTACGAAGAGGCGCTGAACGCAAGGCAGAACTGCAGGAAACGGATGTCAACGGGTACATCGGAATGGCCCCGATAGCACATGAAAAGCGCCAGAACGTGGACAATGATGCGGTTGGCCAAAAAGGGCGTATGCGTTTTTTCCTGAATATATTCAGGAAAAAACGCATACGCCCTTTTTGGCCAACCAAGCAACCTGGGAGAGCAAATCAGCACTACAAAGAAATCTCTCGCCCCCCCCGGGGCAAAAGGGCCAGGCGAAAAAAGTCTAAAAACCAGAAAGGCAGGACAGGCCACGGAGTCAAGGGAGCCTTGTTAAGCTGATGGGCGGGATGTCAATGGCCAACAGCCAATCTTCACAAGTGTATCCTCTTTCCCAAGCCATGTAACACACAGAACCAGAGAGCATAGGGCACTTCCACACATGGGCGTTGACCTTGGGAAAATCAAAAAATCAACCAGACACAGGGACCCCAAAGTTGAGGGCTGCTGTCTTGACAAGAACCTCCACTCCGGTACACGTTTCATATCCCAGGAAAGAGCCAAGTGGACAAAGACGAGTGGACAAGTGGACAAAGACAAGTGGACAAGTGGACAAGTGGTGCTACGTAGGTCCAATGGAGTGTCACTCAGCCATGAAATCCACGTCATGAGGCTGGTAGCAGCATCCTGAGTGGATTTAGGTACGATCATCCTCAGTGAAATAAGTCCCACAAAAAAAGAAACTTATGATATCACTTATCGAGGGAATGTAAAAATCGCTCGCCATGCACTGAATCCCCAAACAGAACAGAGTCACGCTTTTAGAAAACACACTTATGCCTGCTTCAGGGGAAAGGTGAGGTGGGGTGACGCATAAAACTCGAGTTTGAAATGAGCACAGATACCCTTCCGAAAACCGAATATGGAATGGACACGACCTACTCCTTGCTCAATCAACTGGACTCACCAGACCCTGTTCGTCGCACAAGTATCTATCCGACTAGTAAGCATCTTAAAAGCTAAGTCTTGATATCTCTGTGTAAGTGCATCAAGTGTGTGTAAAGCGGCCTAAAACCAGCAGGGAAAATCAGCTCAGACCCATTCTGAGGATACATTTCCAACATAAAGAAGAAACAAGCAGGGCAAAACAGAGAGAAATTCTTCCAAAATGCGTTCAGGGACTGGCATGCAACCAGGATTGACCACATCTACAGCCCCAGCGGCAGAAGACATAAGGCTGGACACTCTTGGGGCTGAGACGATTGGTGAGGTTGGGAAAGCAAATGCAGACCCTTGAAAGGAATCCTGCGTGCTCCCCATTCCATGGGTCCCAACTCTCCAGGTTCAACGCAATCTTCCGACAGCGAAAGCACTCATTGGAAACCCAGCGGATGCTACACCGTGGGATCGGGAAAGCTTTCTGAAACTCACCTCAGTTTTCATCTCCTGGTGCTCGTGTTCTCCATTCAGGCCCCCTTACTAACAATCTCCCCACTTGGAGACTCGGCGCCTTTCCATGCCTCTTTCGTACCGTCTGCAATTTGTCCGCAGGATGAACTGCAAGAGGGGGAACCAATGAGAGACTCGCTGGAGGTGTTTGGTCAGGCACATGTCACTCTCATTTCCCATCACGAAGAAGAATTCACCAGCGGTTCAGCCTGCCACCCCGGATCGACAATAGGGCGTGAAGCCATCCAGCCGTGTTGCGTCCCACTCACAAAAAAGCGACTTGGGAAATGGAGCTCAGGGGCACTGCACTTCCCAAACCTGCAGAGTTCTAAACGATAACTATCGCCCCAAAATATATTGAGGTCAGGCTACGAAGAGGCGCTGAACGCAAGGCAGAACTGCAGGAAACGGATGTCAACGGGTACATCGGAATGGCCCCGATAGCACATGAAAAGCGCCAGAACGTGGACAATGATGCGGTTGGCCAAAAAGGGCGTATGCGTTTTTTCCTGAATATATTCAGGAAAAAACGCATACGCCCTTTTTGGCCAACCAAGCAACCTGGGAGAGCAAATCAGCACTACAAAGAAATCTCTCGCCCCCCCCGGGGCAAAAGGGCCAGGCGAAAAAAGTCTAAAAACCAGAAAGGCAGGACAGGCCACGGAGTCAAGGGAGCCTTGTTAAGCTGATGGGCGGGATGTCAATGGCCAACAGCCAATCTTCACAAGTGTATCCTCTTTCCCAAACCATGGAAAACACAGAACCACAGAGCATAGGGCACTTCCACACATGGGCGTTGACCTTGGGAAAATCAAAAAATCAACCAGACACAGGGACCCCAAAGTTGAGGGCTGCTGTCTTGACAAGAACCTCCACTCCGGTACACGTTTCATATCCCAGGAAAGAGCCAAGTGGACAAAGACGAGTGGACAAGTGGACAAAGACAAGTGGACAAGTGGACAAGTGGTGCTACGTAGGTCCAATGGACTGTCACTCAGCCATGAAATCCACGTCATGAGGCTGGTAGCAGCATCCTGAGTGGATTTAGGTACGATCATCCTCAGTGAAATAAGTCCCACAAAAAAAGAAACTTATGATATCACTTATCGAGGGAATGTAAAAATCGCTCCCCATGCACGGAATCCCCAAACAGAACAGAGTCACGCTTTTAGAAAACACACTTATGCCTGCTTCAGGGGAAAGGTGAGGTGGGGTGACGCATAAAACTCGAGTTTGAAATGAGCACAGATACCCTTCCGAAAACCGAATATGGAATGGACACGACCTACTCCTTGCTCAATCAACTGGACTCACCAGACCCTGTTCATCGCACAAGTATCTATCCGACTAGTAAGCATCTTAAAAGCTAAGTCTTGATATCTCTGTGTAAGTGCATCAAGTGTGTGTAAAGCGGCCTAAAACCAGCAGGGAAAATCAGCTCAGACCCATTCTGAGGATACATTTCCAACATAAAGAAGAAACAAGCAGGGCAAAACAGAGAGAACTTCTTCCAAAATGCGTTCAGGGACTGGCATGCAACCAGGATTGACCACATCTACAGCCCCAGCGGCAGAAGACATAAGGCTGGACACTCTTGGGGCTGAGACGATTGGTGAGGTTGGGAAAGCAAATGCAGACCCTTGAAAGGAATCCTGCGTGCTCCCCATTCCATGGGTCCCAACTCTCCAGGTTCAACGCAATCTTCCGACAGCGAAAGCACTCATTGGAAACCCAGCGGATGCTACACCGTGGGATCGGGAAAGCTTTCTGAAACTCACCTCAGTTTTCATCTCCTGGTGCTCGTGTTCTCCATTCAGGCCCCCTTACTAACAATCTCCCCACTTGGAGACTCGGCGCCTTTCCATGCCTCTTTCGTACCGTCTGCAATTTGTCCGCAGGATGAACTGCAAGAGGGGGAACCAATGAGAGACTCGCTGGAGGTGTTTGGTCGGGCACATGTCACTCTCATTTCCCATCACGAAGAAGAATTCACCAGCGGTTCAGCCTGCCACCCCGGATCGACAATAGGGCGTGAAGCCATCCAGCCGTGTTGCGTCCCACTCACAAAAAAGCGACTTGGGAAATGGAGCTCAGGGGCACTGCACTTCCCAAACCTGCAGAGTTCTAAACGATAACTATCGCCCCAAAATATATTGAGGTCAGGCTACGAAGAGGCGCTGAACGCAAGGCAGAACTGCAGGAAACGGATGTCAACGGCTACATCAGAATGGCCCCGATAGCACATGAAAAGCGCCAGAACGTGGACAATGATGCGGTTGGCCAAAAAGGGCGTATGCGTTTTTTCCTGAATATATTCAGGAAAAAACGCATACGCCCTTTTTGGCCAACCAAGCAACCTGGGAGAGCAAATCAGCACTACAAAGAAATCTCTCGCCGCCCCCGGGGCAAAAGGGCCAGGCGAAAAAAGTCTAAAAACCAGAAAGGCAGGACAGGCCACGGAGTCAAGGGAGCCTTGTTAAGCTGATGGGCGGGATGTCAATGGCCAACAGCCAATCTTCACAAGTGTATCCTCTTTCCCAAACCATGTAACACACAGAACCAGAGAGCATAGGGCACTTCCACACATGGGCGTTGACCTTGGGAAAATCAAAAAATCAACCAGACACAGGGACCCCAAAGTTGAGGGCTGCTGTCTTGACAAGAACCTCCACTCCGGTACACGTTTCATATCCCAGGAAAGAGCCAAGTGGACAAAGACGAGTGGACAAGTGGACAAAGACAAGTGGACAAGTGGACAAGTGGTGCTACGTAGGTCCAATGGAGTGTCACTCAGCCATGAAATCCACGTCATGAGGCTGGTAGCAGCATCCTGAGTGGATTTAGGTACGATCATCCTCAGTGAAATAAGTCCCACAAAAAAAGAAACTTATGATATCACTTATCGAGGGAATGTAAAAATCGCTCCCCATGCACGGAATCCCCAAACAGAACAGAGTCACGCTTTTAGAAAACACACTTATGCCTGCTTCAGGGGAAAGGTGAGGTGGGGTGACGCATAAAACTCGAGTTTGAAATGAGCACAGATACCCTTCCGAAAACCGAATATGGAATGGACACGACCTACTCCTTGCTCAATCAACTGGACTCACCAGACCCTGTTCGTCGCACAAGTATCTATCCGACTAGTAAGCATCTTAAAAGCTAAGTCTTGATATCTCTGTGTAAGTGCATCAAGTGTGTGTAAAGCGGCCTAAAACCAGCAGGGAAAATCAGCTCAGACCCATTCTGAGGATACATTTCCAACATAAAGAAGAAACAAGCAGGGCAAAACAGAGAGAACTTCTTCCAAAATGCGTTCAGGGACTGGCATGCAACCAGGATTGACCACATCTACAGCCCCAGCGGCAGAAGACATAAGGCTGGACACTCTTGGGGCTGAGACGATTGGTGAGGTTGGGAAAGCAAATGCAGACCCTTGAAAGGAATCCTGCGTGCTCCCCATTCCATGGGTCCCAACTCTCCAGGTTCAACGCAATCTTCCGACAGCGAAAGCACTCATTGGAAACCCAGCGGATGCTACACCGTGGGATCGGGAAAGCTTTCTGAAACTCACCTCAGTTTTCATCTCCTGGTGCTCGTGTTCTCCATTCAGGCCCCCTTACTAACAATCTCCCCACTTGGAGACTCGGCGCCTTTCCATGCCTCTTTCGTACCGTCTGCAATTTGTCCGCAGGATGAACTGCAAGAGGGGGAACCAATGAGAGACTCGCTGGAGGTGTTTGGTCGGGCACATGTCACTCTCATTTCCCATCACGAAGAAGAATTCACCAGCGGTTCAGCCTGCCACCCCGGATCGACAATAGGGCGTGAAGCCATCCAGCCGTGTTGCGTCCCACTCACAAAAAAGCGACTTGGGAAATGGAGCTCAGGGGCACTGCACTTCCCAAACCTGCAGAGTTCTAAACGATAACTATCGCCCCAAAATATATTGAGGTCAGGCTACGAAGAGGCGCTGAACGCAAGGCAGAACTGCAGGAAACGGATGTCAACGGGTACATCGGAATGGCCCCGATAGCACATGAAAAGCGCCAGAACGTGGACAATGATGCGGTTGGCCAAAAAGGGCGTATGCGTTTTTTCCTGAATATATTCAGGAAAAAACGCATACGCCCTTTTTGGCCAACCAAGCAACCTGGGAGAGCAAATCAGCACTACAAAGAAATCTCTCGCCCCCCCCGGGGCAAAAGGGCCAGGCGAAAAAAGTCTAAAAACCAGAAAGGCAGGACAGGCCACGGAGTCAAGGGAGCCTTGTTAAGCTGATGGGCGGGATGTCAATGGCCAACAGCCAATCTTCACAAGTGTATCCTCTTTCCCAAGCCATGTAACACACAGAACCAGAGAGCATAGGGCACTTCCACACATGGGCGTTGACCTTGGGAAAATCAAAAAATCAACCAGACACAGGGACCCCAAAGTTGAGGGCTGCTGTCTTGACAAGAACCTCCACTCCGGTACACGTTTCATATCCCAGGAAAGAGCCAAGTGGACAAAGACGAGTGGACAAGTGGACAAAGACAAGTGGACAAGTGGACAAGTGGTGCTACGTAGGTCCAATGGACTGTCACTCAGCCATGAAATCCACGTCATGAGGCTGGTAGCAGCATCCTGAGTGGATTTAGGTACGATCATCCTCAGTGAAATAAGTCCCACAAAAAAAGAAACTTATGATATCACTTATCGAGGGAATGTAAAAATCGCTCCCCATGCACGGAATCCCCAAACAGAACAGAGTCACGCTTTTAGAAAACACACTTATGCCTGCTTCAGGGGAAAGGTGAGGTGGGGTGACGCATAAAACTCGAGTTTGAAATGAGCACAGATACCCTTCCGAAAACCGAATATGGAATGGACACGACCTACTCCTTGCTCAATCAACTGGACTCACCAGACCCTGTTCATCGCACAAGTATCTATCCGACTAGTAAGCATCTTAAAAGCTAAGTCTTGATATCTCTGTGTAAGTGCATCAAGTGTGTGTAAAGCGGCCTAAAACCAGCAGGGAAAATCAGCTCAGACCCATTCTGAGGATACATTTCCAACATAAAGAAGAAACAAGCAGGGCAAAACAGAGAGAACTTCTTCCAAAATGCGTTCAGGGACTGGCATGCAACCAGGATTGACCACATCTACAGCCCCAGCGGCAGAAGACATAAGGCTGGACACTCTTGGGGCTGAGACGATTGGTGAGGTTGGGAAAGCAAATGCAGACCCTTGAAAGGAATCCTGCGTGCTCCCCATTCCATGGGTCCCAACTCTCCAGGTTCAACGCAATCTTCCGACAGCGAAAGCACTCATTGGAAACCCAGCGGATGCTACACCGTGGGATCGGGAAAGCTTTCTGAAACTCACCTCAGTTTTCATCTCCTGGTGCTCGTGTTCTCCATTCAGGCCCCCTTACTAACAATCTCCCCACTTGGAGACTCGGCGCCTTTCCATGCCTCTTTCGTACCGTCTGCAATTTGTCCGCAGGATGAACTGCAAGAGGGGGAACCAATGAGAGACTCGCTGGAGGTGTTTGGTCGGGCACATGTCACTCTCATTTCCCATCACGAAGAAGAATTCACCAGCGGTTCAGCCTGCCACCCCGGATCGACAATAGGGCGTGAAGCCATCCAGCCGTGTTGCGTCCCACTCACAAAAAAGCGACTTGGGAAATGGAGCTCAGGGGCACTGCACTTCCCAAACCTGCAGAGTTCTAAACGATAACTATCGCCCCAAAATATATTGAGGTCAGGCTACGAAGAGGCGCTGAACGCAAGGCAGAACTGCAGGAAACGGATGTCAACGGCTACATCGGAATGGCCCCGATAGCACATGAAAAGCGCCAGAACGTGGACAATGATGCGGTTGGCCAAAAAGGGCGTATGCGTTTTTTCCTGAATATATTCAGGAAAAAACGCATACGCCCTTTTTGGCCAACCAAGCAACCTGGGAGAGCAAATCAGCACTACAAAGAAATCTCTCGCCGCCCCCGGGGCAAAAGGGCCAGGCGAAAAAAGTCTAAAAACCAGAAAGGCAGGACAGGCCACGGAGTCAAGGGAGCCTTGTTAAGCTGATGGGCGGGATGTCAATGGCCAACAGCCAATCTTCACAAGTGTATCCTCTTTCCCAAACCATGTAACACACAGAACCAGAGAGCATAGGGCACTTCCACACATGGGCGTTGACCTTGGGAAAATCAAAAAATCAACCAGACACAGGGACCCCAAAGTTGAGGGCTGCTGTCTTGACAAGAACCTCCACTCCGGTACACGTTTCATATCCCAGGAAAGAGCCAAGTGGACAAAGACGAGTGGACAAGTGGACAAAGACAAGTGGACAAGTGGACAAGTGGTGCTACGTAGGTCCAATGGAGTGTCACTCAGCCATGAAATCCACGTCATGAGGCTGGTAGCAGCATCCTGAGTGGATTTAGGTACGATCATCCTCAGTGAAATAAGTCCCACAAAAAAAGAAACTTATGATATCACTTATCGAGGGAATGTAAAAATCGCTCCCCATGCACGGAATCCCCAAACAGAACAGAGTCACGCTTTTAGAAAACATACTTATGCCTGCTTCAGGGGAAAGGTGAGGTGGGGTGACGCATAAAACTCGAGTTTGAAATGAGCACAGATACCCTTCCGAAAACCGAATATGGAATGGACACGACCTACTCCTTGCTCAATCAACTGGACTCACCAGACCCTGTTCGTCGCACAAGTATCTATCCGACTAGTAAGCATCTTAAAAGCTAAGTCTTGATATCTCTGTGTAAGTGCATCAAGTGTGTGTAAAGCGGCCTAAAACCAGCAGGGAAAATCAGCTCAGACCCATTCTGAGGATACATTTCCAACATAAAGAAGAAACAAGCAGGGCAAAACAGAGAGAACTTCTTCCAAAATGCGTTCAGGGACTGGCATGCAACCAGGATTGACCACATCTACAGCCCCAGCGGCAGAAGACATAAGGCTGGACACTCTTGGGGCTGAGACGATTGGTGAGGTTGGGAAAGCAAATGCAGACCCTTGAAAGGAATCCTGCGTGCTCCCCATTCCATGGGTCCCAACTCTCCAGGTTCAACGCAATCTTCCGACAGCGAAAGCACTCATTGGAAACCCAGCGGATGCTACACCGTGGGATCGGGAAAGCTTTCTGAAACTCACCTCAGTTTTCATCTCCTGGTGCTCGTGTTCTCCATTCAGGCCCCCTTACTAACAATCTCCCCACTTGGAGACTCGGCGCCTTTCCATGCCTCTTTCGTACCGTCTGCAATTTGTCCGCAGGATGAACTGCAAGAGGGGGAACCAATGAGAGACTCGCTGGAGGTGTTTGGTCGGGCACATGTCACTCTCATTTCCCATCACGAAGAAGAATTCACCAGCGGTTCAGCCTGCCACCCCGGATCGACAATAGGGCGTGAAGCCATCCAGCCGTGTTGCGTCCCACTCACAAAAAAGCGACTTGGGAAATGGAGCTCAGGGGCACTGCACTTCCCAAACCTGCAGAGTTCTAAACGATAACTATCGCCCCAAAATATATTGAGGTCAGGCTACGAAGAGGCGCTGAACGCAAGGCAGAACTGCAGGAAACGGATGTCAACGGCTACATCGGAATGGCCCCGATAGCACATGAAAAGCGCCAGAACGTGGACAATGATGCGGTTGGCCAAAAAGGGCGTATGCGTTTTTTCCTGAATATATTCAGGAAAAAACGCATACGCCCTTTTTGGCCAACCAAGCAACCTGGGAGAGCAAATCAGCACTACAAAGAAATCTCTCGCCGCCCCCGGGGCAAAAGGGCCAGGCGAAAAAAGTCTAAAAACCAGAAAGGCAGGACAGGCCACGGAGTCAAGGGAGCCTTGTTAAGCTGATGGGCGGGATGTCAATGGCCAACAGCCAATCTTCACAAGTGTATCCTCTTTCCCAAACCATGTAACACACAGAACCAGAGAGCATAGGGCACTTCCACACATGGGCGTTGACCTTGGGAAAATCAAAAAATCAACCAGACACAGGGACCCCAAAGTTGAGGGCTGCTGTCTTGACAAGAACCTCCACTCCGGTACACGTTTCATATCCCAGGAAAGAGCCAAGTGGACAAAGACGAGTGGACAAGTGGACAAAGACAAGTGGACAAGTGGACAAGTGGTGCTACGTAGGTCCAATGGAGTGTCACTCAGCCATGAAATCCACGTCATGAGGCTGGTAGCAGCATCCTGAGTGGATTTAGGTACGATCATCCTCAGTGAAATAAGTCCCACAAAAAAAGAAACTTATGATATCACTTATCGAGGGAATGTAAAAATCGCTCCCCATGCACGGAATCCCCAAACAGAACAGAGTCACGCTTTTAGAAAACATACTTATGCCTGCTTCAGGGGAAAGGTGAGGTGGGGTGACGCATAAAACTCGAGTTTGAAATGAGCACAGATACCCTTCCGAAAACCGAATATGGAATGGACACGACCTACTCCTTGCTCAATCAACTGGACTCACCAGACCCTGTTCGTCGCACAAGTATCTATCCGACTAGTAAGCATCTTAAAATCTAAGTCTTGATATCTCTGTGTAAGTGCATCAAGTGTGTGTAAAGCGGCCTAAAACCAGCAGGGAAAATCAGCTCAGACCCATTCTGAGGATACATTTCCAACATAAAGAAGAAACAAGCAGGGCAAAACAGAGAGAACTTCTTCCAAAATGCGTTCAGGGACTGGCATGCAACCAGGATTGACCACATCTACAGCCCCAGCGGCAGAAGACATAAGGCTGGACACTCTTGGGGCTGAGACGATTGGTGAGGTTGGGAAAGCAAATGCAGACCCTTGAAAGGAATCCTGCGTGCTCCCCATTCCATGGGTCCCAACTCTCCAGGTTCAACGCAATCTTCCGACAGCGAAAGCACTCATTGGAAACCCAGCGGATGCTACACCGTGGGATCGGGAAAGCTTTCTGAAACTCACCTCAGTTTTCATCTCCTGGTGCTCGTGTTCTCCATTCAGGCCCCCTTACTAACAATCTCCCCACTTGGAGACTCGGCGCCTTTCCATGCCTCTTTTGTACCGTCTGCAATTTGTCCGCAGGATGAACTGCAAGAGGGGGAACCAATGAGAGACTCGCTGGAGGTGTTTGGTCGGGCACATGTCACTCTCATTTCCCATCACGAAGAAGAATTCACCAGCGGTTCAGCCTGCCACCCCGGATCGACAATAGGGCGTGAAGCCATCCAGCCGTGTTGCGTCCCACTCACAAAAAAGCGACTTGGGAAATGGAGCTCAGGGGCACTGCACTTCCCAAACCTGCAGAGTTCTAAACGATAACTATCGCCCCAAAATATATTGAGGTCAGGCTACGAAGAGGCGCTGAACGCAAGGCAGAACTGCAGGAAACGGATGTCAACGGCTACATCGGAATGGCCCCGATAGCACATGAAAAGCGCCAGAACGTGGACAATGATGCGGTTGGCCAAAAAGGGCGTATGCGTTTTTTCCTGAATATATTCAGGAAAAAACGCATACGCCCTTTTTGGCCAACCAAGCAACCTGGGAGAGCAAATCAGCACTACAAAGAAATCTCTCGCCGCCACCGGGGCAAAAGGGCCAGGCGAAAAAAGTCTAAAAACCAGAAAGGCAGGACAGGCCACGGAGTCAAGGGAGCCTTGTTAAGCTGATGGGCGGGATGTCAATGGCCAACAGCCAATCTTCACAAGTGTATCCTCTTTCCCAAACCATGTAACACACAGAACCAGAGAGCATAGGGCACTTCCACACATGGGCGTTGACCTTGGGAAAATCAAAAAATCAACCAGACACAGGGACCCCAAAGTTGAGGGCTGCTGTCTTGACAAGAACCTCCACTCCGGTACACGTTTCATATCCCAGGAAAGAGCCAAGTGGACAAAGACGAGTGGACAAGTGGACAAAGACAAGTGGACAAGTGGACAAGTGGTGCTACGTAGGTCCAATGGAGTGTCACTCAGCCATGAAATCCACGTCATGAGGCTGGTAGCAGCATCCTGAGTGGATTTAGGTACGATCATCCTCAGTGAAATAAGTCCCACAAAAAAAGAAACTTATGATATCACTTATCGAGGGAATGTAAAAATCGCTCCCCATGCACGGAATCCCCAAACAGAACAGAGTCACGCTTTTAGAAAACACACTTATGCCTGCTTCAGGGGAAAGGTGAGGTGGGGTGACGCATAAAACTCGAGTTTGAAATGAGCACAGATACCCTTCCGAAAACCGAATATGGAATGGACACGACCTACTCCTTGCTCAATCAACTGGACTCACCAGACCCTGTTCGTCGCACAAGTATCTATCCGACTAGTAAGCATCTTAAAAGCTAAGTCTTGATATCTCTGTGTAAGTGCATCAAGTGTGTGTAAAGCGGCCTAAAACCAGCAGGGAAAATCAGCTCAGACCCATTCTGAGGATACATTTCCAACATAAAGAAGAAACAAGCAGGGCAAAACAGAGAGAACTTCTTCCAAAATGCGTTCAGGGACTGGCATGCAACCAGGATTGACCACATCTACAGCCCCAGCGGCAGAAGACATAAGGCTGGACACTCTTGGGGCTGAGACGATTGGTGAGGTTGGGAAAGCAAATGCAGACCCTTGAAAGGAATCCTGCGTGCTCCCCATTCCATGGGTCCCAACTCTCCAGGTTCAACGCAATCTTCCGACAGCGAAAGCACTCATTGGAAACCCAGCGGATGCTACACCGTGGGATCGGGAAAGCTTTCTGAAACTCACCTCAGTTTTCATCTCCTGGTGCTCGTGTTCTCCATTCAGGCCCCCTTACTAACAATCTCCCCACTTGGAGACTCGGCGCCTTTCCATGCCTCTTTCGTACCGTCTGCAATTTGTCCGCAGGATGAACTGCAAGAGGGGGAACCAATGAGAGACTCGCTGGAGGTGTTTGGTCGGGCACATGTCACTCTCATTTCCCATCACGAAGAAGAATTCACCAGCGGTTCAGCCTGCCACCCCGGATCGACAATAGGGCGTGAAGCCATCCAGCCGTGTTGCGTCCCACTCACAAAAAAGCGACTTGGGAAATGGAGCTCAGGGGCACTGCACTTCCCAAACCTGCAGAGTTCTAAACGATAACTATCGCCCCAAAATATATTGAGGTCAGGCTACGAAGAGGCGCTGAACGCAAGGCAGAACTGCAGGAAACGGATGTCAACGGCTACATCGGAATGGCCCCGATAGCACATGAAAAGCGCCAGAACGTGGACAATGATGCGGTTGGCCAAAAAGGGCGTATGCGTTTTTTCCTGAATATATTCAGGAAAAAACGCATACGCCCTTTTTGGCCAACCAAGCAACCTGGGAGAGCAAATCAGCACTACAAAGAAATCTCTCGCCGCCCCCGGGGCAAAAGGGCCAGGCGAAAAAAGTCTAAAAACCAGAAAGGCAGGACAGGCCACGGAGTCAAGGGAGCCTTGTTAAGCTGATGGGCGGGATGTCAATGGCCAACAGCCAATCTTCACAAGTGTATCCTCTTTCCCAAACCATGTAACACACAGAACCAGAGAGCATAGGGCACTTCCACACATGGGCGTTGACCTTGGGAAAATCAAAAAATCAACCAGACACAGGGACCCCAAAGTTGAGGGCTGCTGTCTTGACAAGAACCTCCACTCCGGTACACGTTTCATATCCCAGGAAAGAGCCAAGTGGACAAAGACGAGTGGACAAGTGGACAAAGACAAGTGGACAAGTGGACAAGTGGTGCTACGTAGGTCCAATGGAGTGTCACTCAGCCATGAAATCCACGTCATGAGGCTGGTAGCAGCATCCTGAGTGGATTTAGGTACGATCATCCTCAGTGAAATAAGTCCCACAAAAAAAGAAACTTATGATATCACTTATCGAGGGAATGTAAAAATCGCTCCCCATGCACGGAATCCCCAAACAGAACAGAGTCACGCTTTTAGAAAACACACTTATGCCTGCTTCAGGGGAAAGGTGAGGTGGGGTGACGCATAAAACTCGAGTTTGAAATGAGCACAGATACCCTTCCGAAAACCGAATATGGAATGGACACGACCTACTCCTTGCTCAATCAACTGGACTCACCAGACCCTGTTCATCGCACAAGTATCTATCCGACTAGTAAGCATCTTAAAAGCTAAGTCTTGATATCTCTGTGTAAGTGCATCAAGTGTGTGTAAAGCGGCCTAAAACCAGCAGGGAAAATCAGCTCAGACCCATTCTGAGGATACATTTCCAACATAAAGAAGAAACAAGCAGGGCAAAACAGAGAGAACTTCTTCCAAAATGCGTTCAGGGACTGGCATGCAACCAGGATTGACCACATCTACAGCCCCAGCGGCAGAAGACATAAGGCTGGACACTCTTGGGGCTGAGACGATTGGTGAGGTTGGGAAAGCAAATGCAGACCCTTGAAAGGAATCCTGCGTGCTCCCCATTCCATGGGTCCCAACTCTCCAGGTTCAACGCAATCTTCCGACAGCGAAAGCACTCATTGGAAACCCAGCGGATGCTACACCGTGGGATCGGGAAAGCTTTCTGAAACTCACCTCAGTTTTCATCTCCTGGTGCTCGTGTTCTCCATTCAGGCCCCCTTACTAACAATCTCCCCACTTGGAGACTCGGCGCCTTTCCATGCCTCTTTCGTACCGTCTGCAATTTGTCCGCAGGATGAACTGCAAGAGGGGGAACCAATGAGAGACTCGCTGGAGGTGTTTGGTCGGGCACATGTCACTCTCATTTCCCATCACGAAGAAGAATTCACCAGCGGTTCAGCCTGCCACCCCGGATCGACAATAGGGCGTGAAGCCATCCAGCCGTGTTGCGTCCCACTCACAAAAAAGCGACTTGGGAAATGGAGCTCAGGGGCACTGCACTTCCCAAACCTGCAGAGTTCTAAACGATAACTATCGCCCCAAAATATATTGAGGTCAGGCTACGAAGAGGCGCTGAACGCAAGGCAGAACTGCAGGAAACGGATGTCAACGGCTACATCGGAATGGCCCCGATAGCACATGAAAAGCGCCAGAACGTGGACAATGATGCGGTTGGCCAAAAAGGGCGTATGCGTTTTTTCCTGAATATATTCAGGAAAAAACGCATACGCCCTTTTTGGCCAACCAAGCAACCTGGGAGAGCAAATCAGCACTACAAAGAAATCTCTCGCCGCCCCCGGGGCAAAAGGGCCAGGCGAAAAAAGTCTAAAAACCAGAAAGGCAGGACAGGCCACGGAGTCAAGGGAGCCTTGTTAAGCTGATGGGCGGGATGTCAATGGCCAACAGCCAATCTTCACAAGTGTATCCTCTTTCCCAAACCATGGAAAACACAGAACCACAGAGCATAGGGCACTTCCACACATGGGCGTTGACCTTGGGAAAATCAAAAAATCAACCAGACACAGGGACCCCAAAGTTGAGGGCTGCTGTCTTGACAAGAACCTCCACTCCGGTACACGTTTCATATCCCAGGAAAGAGCCAAGTGGACAAAGACGAGTGGACAAGTGGACAAAGACAAGTGGACAAGTGGACAAGTGGTGCTACGTAGGTCCAATGGAGTGTCACTCAGCCATGAAATCCACGTCATGAGGCTGGTAGCAGCATCCTGAGTGGATTTAGGTACGATCATCCTCAGTGAAATAAGTCCCACAAAAAAAGAAACTTATGATATCACTTATCGAGGGAATGTAAAAATCGCTCCCCATGCACGGAATCCCCAAACAGAACAGAGTCACGCTTTTAGAAAACACACTTATGCCTGCTTCAGGGGAAAGGTGAGGTGGGGTGACGCATAAAACTCGAGTTTGAAATGAGCACAGATACCCTTCCGAAAACCGAATATGGAATGGACACGACCTACTCCTTGCTCAATCAACTGGACTCACCAGACCCTGTTCATCGCACAAGTATCTATCCGACTAGTAAGCATCTTAAAAGCTAAGTCTTGATATCTCTGTGTAAGTGCATCAAGTGTGTGTAAAGCGGCCTAAAACCAGCAGGGAAAATCAGCTCAGACCCATTCTGAGGATACATTTCCAACATAAAGAAGAAACAAGCAGGGCAAAACAGAGAGAACTTCTTCCAAAATGCGTTCAGGGACTGGCATGCAACCAGGATTGACCACATCTACAGCCCCAGCGGCAGAAGACATAAGGCTGGACACTCTTGGGGCTGAGACGATTGGTGAGGTTGGGAAAGCAAATGCAGACCCTTGAAAGGAATCCTGCGTGCTCCCCATTCCATGGGTCCCAACTCTCCAGGTTCAACGCAATCTTCCGACAGCGAAAGCACTCATTGGAAACCCAGCGGATGCTACACCGTGGGATCGGGAAAGCTTTCTGAAACTCACCTCAGTTTTCATCTCCTGGTGCTCGTGTTCTCCATTCAGGCCCCCTTACTAACAATCTCCCCACTTGGAGACTCGGCGCCTTTCCATGCCTCTTTCGTACCGTCTGCAATTTGTCCGCAGGATGAACTGCAAGAGGGGGAACCAATGAGAGACTCGCTGGAGGTGTTTGGTCGGGCACATGTCACTCTCATTTCCCATCACGAAGAAGAATTCACCAGCGGTTCAGCCTGCCACCCCGGATCGACAATAGGGCGTGAAGCCATCCAGCCGTGTTGCGTCCCACTCACAAAAAAGCGACTTGGGAAATGGAGCTCAGGGGCACTGCACTTCCCAAACCTGCAGAGTTCTAAACGATAACTATCGCCCCAAAATATATTGAGGTCAGGCTACGAAGAGGCGCTGAACGCAAGGCAGAACTGCAGGAAACGGATGTCAACGGCTACATCGGAATGGCCCCGATAGCACATGAAAAGCGCCAGAACGTGGACAATGATGCGGTTGGCCAAAAAGGGCGTATGCGTTTTTTCCTGAATATATTCAGGAAAAAACGCATACGCCCTTTTTGGCCAACCAAGCAACCTGGGAGAGCAAATCAGCACTACAAAGAAATCTCTCGCCGCCCCCGGGGCAAAAGGGCCAGGCGAAAAAAGTCTAAAAACCAGAAAGGCAGGACAGGCCACGGAGTCAAGGGAGCCTTGTTAAGCTGATGGGCGGGATGTCAATGGCCAACAGCCAATCTTCACAAGTGTATCCTCTTTCCCAAACCATGGAAAACACAGAACCACAGAGCATAGGGCACTTCCACACATGGGCGTTGACCTTGGGAAAATCAAAAAATCAACCAGACACAGGGACCCCAAAGTTGAGGGCTGCTGTCTTGACAAGAACCTCCACTCCGGTACACGTTTCATATCCCAGGAAAGAGCCAAGTGGACAAAGACGAGTGGACAAGTGGACAAAGACAAGTGGACAAGTGGACAAGTGGTGCTACGTAGGTCCAATGGAGTGTCACTCAGCCATGAAATCCACGTCATGAGGCTGGTAGCAGCATCCTGAGTGGATTTAGGTACGATCATCCTCAGTGAAATAAGTCCCACAAAAAAAGAAACTTATGATATCACTTATCGAGGGAATGTAAAAATCGCTCCCCATGCACGGAATCCCCAAACAGAACAGAGTCACGCTTTTAGAAAACACACTTATGCCTGCTTCAGGGGAAAGGTGAGGTGGGGTGACGCATAAAACTCGAGTTTGAAATGAGCACAGATACCCTTCCGAAAACCGAATATGGAATGGACACGACCTACTCCTTGCTCAATCAACTGGACTCACCAGACCCTGTTCGTCGCACAAGTATCTATCCGACTAGTAAGCATCTTAAAAGCTAAGTCTTGATATCTCTGTGTAAGTGCATCAAGTGTGTGTAAAGCGGCCTAAAACCAGCAGGGAAAATCAGCTCAGACCCATTCTGAGGATACATTTCCAACATAAAGAAGAAACAAGCAGGGCAAAACAGAGAGAACTTCTTCCAAAATGCGTTCAGGGACTGGCATGCAACCAGGATTGACCACATCTACAGCCCCAGCGGCAGAAGACATAAGGCTGGACACTCTTGGGGCTGAGACGATTGGTGAGGTTGGGAAAGCAAATGCAGACCCTTGAAAGGAATCCTGCGTGCTCCCCATTCCATGGGTCCCAACTCTCCAGGTTCAACGCAATCTTCCGACAGCGAAAGCACTCATTGGAAACCCAGCGGATGCTACACCGTGGGATCGGGAAAGCTTTCTGAAACTCACCTCAGTTTTCATCTCCTGGTGCTCGTGTTCTCCATTCAGGCCCCCTTACTAACAATCTCCCCACTTGGAGACTCGGCGCCTTTCCATGCCTCTTTCGTACCGTCTGCAATTTGTCCGCAGGATGAACTGCAAGAGGGGGAACCAATGAGAGACTCGCTGGAGGTGTTTGGTCGGGCACATGTCACTCTCATTTCCCATCACGAAGAAGAATTCACCAGAGGTTCAGCCTGCCACCCCGGATCGACAATAGGGCGTGAAGCCATCCAGCCGTGTTGCGTCCCACTCACAAAAAAGCGACTTGGGAAATGGAGCTCAGGGGCACTGCACTTCCCAAACCTGCAGAGTTCTAAACGATAACTATCGCCCCAAAATATATTGAGGTCAGGCTACGAAGAGGCGCTGAACGCAAGGCAGAACTGCAGGAAACGGATGTCAACGGGTACATCGGAATGGCCCCGATAGCACATGAAAAGCGCCAGAACGTGGACAATGATGCGGTTGGCCAAAAAGGGCGTATGCGTTTTTTCCTGAATATATTCAGGAAAAAACGCATACGCCCTTTTTGGCCAACCAAGCAACCTGGGAGAGCAAATCAGCACTACAAAGAAATCTCTCGCCCCCCCCGGGGCAAAAGGGCCAGGCGAAAAAAGTCTAAAAACCAGAAAGGCAGGACAGGCCACGGAGTCAAGGGAGCCTTGTTAAGCTGATGGGCGGGATGTCAATGGCCAACAGCCAATCTTCACAAGTGTATCCTCTTTCCCAAGCCATGTAACACACAGAACCAGAGAGCATAGGGCACTTCCACACATGGGCGTTGACCTTGGGAAAATCAAAAAATCAACCAGACACAGGGACCCCAAAGTTGAGGGCTGCTGTCTTGACAAGAACCTCCACTCCGGTACACGTTTCATATCCCAGGAAAGAGCCAAGTGGACAAAGACGAGTGGACAAGTGGACAAAGACAAGTGGACAAGTGGACAAGTGGTGCTACGTAGGTCCAATGGAGTGTCACTCAGCCATGAAATCCACGTCATGAGGCTGGTAGCAGCATCCTGAGTGGATTTAGGTACGATCATCCTCAGTGAAATAAGTCCCACAAAAAAAGAAACTTATGATATCACTTATCGAGGGAATGTAAAAATCGCTCCCCATGCACTGAATCCCCAAACAGAACAGAGTCACGCTTTTAGAAAACACACTTATGCCTGCTTCAGGGGAAAGGTGAGGTGGGGTGACGCATAAAACTCGAGTTTGAAATGAGCACAGATACCCTTCCGAAAACCGAATATGGAATGGACACGACCTACTCCTTGCTCAATCAACTGGACTCACCAGACCCTGTTCGTCGCACAAGTATCTATCCGACTAGTAAGCATCTTAAAAGCTAAGTCTTGATATCTCTGTGTAAGTGCATCAAGTGTGTGTAAAGCGGCCTAAAACCAGCAGGGAAAATCAGCTCAGACCCATTCTGAGGATACATTTCCAACATAAAGAAGAAACAAGCAGGGCAAAACAGAGAGAACTTCTTCCAAAATGCGTTCAGGGACTGGCATGCAACCAGGATTGACCACATCTACAGCCCCAGCGGCAGAAGACATAAGGCTGGACACTCTTGGGGCTGAGACGATTGGTGAGGTTGGGAAAGCAAATGCAGACCCTTGAAAGGAATCCTGCGTGCTCCCCATTCCATGGGTCCCAACTCTCCAGGTTCAACGCAATCTTCCGACAGCGAAAGCACTCATTGGAAACCCAGCGGATGCTACACCGTGGGATCGGGAAAGCTTTCTGAAACTCACCTCAGTTTTCATCTCCTGGTGCTCGTGTTCTCCATTCAGGCCCCCTTACTAACAATCTCCCCACTTGGAGACTCGGCGCCTTTCCATGCCTCTTTCGTACCGTCTGCAATTTGTCCGCAGGATGAACTGCAAGAGGGGGAACCAATGAGAGACTCGCTGGAGGTGTTTGGTCAGGCACATGTCACTCTCATTTCCCATCACGAAGAAGAATTCACCAGCGGTTCAGCCTGCCACCCCGGATCGACAATAGGGCGTGAAGCCATCCAGCCGTGTTGCGTCCCACTCACAAAAAAGCGACTTGGGAAATGGAGCTCAGGGGCACTGCACTTCCCAAACCTGCAGAGTTCTAAACGATAACTATCGCCCCAAAATATATTGAGGTCAGGCTACGAAGAGGCGCTGAACGCAAGGCAGAACTGCAGGAAACGGATGTCAACGGGTACATCGGAATGGCCCCGATAGCACATGAAAAGCGCCAGAACGTGGACAATGATGCGGTTGGCCAAAAAGGGCGTATGCGTTTTTTCCTGAATATATTCAGGAAAAAACGCATACGCCCTTTTTGGCCAACCAAGCAACCTGGGAGAGCAAATCAGCACTACAAAGAAATCTCTCGCCCCCCCCGGGGCAAAAGGGCCAGGCGAAAAAAGTCTAAAAACCAGAAAGGCAGGACAGGCCACGGAGTCAAGGGAGCCTTGTTAAGCTGATGGGCGGGATGTCAATGGCCAACAGCCAATCTTCACAAGTGTATCCTCTTTCCCAAACCATGGAAAACACAGAACCACAGAGCATAGGGCACTTCCACACATGGGCGTTGACCTTGGGAAAATCAAAAAATCAACCAGACACAGGGACCCCAAAGTTGAGGGCTGCTGTCTTGACAAGAACCTCCACTCCGGTACACGTTTCATATCCCAGGAAAGAGCCAAGTGGACAAAGACGAGTGGACAAGTGGACAAAGACAAGTGGACAAGTGGACAAGTGGTGCTACGTAGGTCCAATGGACTGTCACTCAGCCATGAAATCCACGTCATGAGGCTGGTAGCAGCATCCTGAGTGGATTTAGGTACGATCATCCTCAGTGAAATAAGTCCCACAAAAAAAGAAACTTATGATATCACTTATCGAGGGAATGTAAAAATCGCTCCCCATGCACGGAATCCCCAAACAGAACAGAGTCACGCTTTTAGAAAACACACTTATGCCTGCTTCAGGGGAAAGGTGAGGTGGGGTGACGCATAAAACTCGAGTTTGAAATGAGCACAGATACCCTTCCGAAAACCGAATATGGAATGGACACGACCTACTCCTTGCTCAATCAACTGGACTCACCAGACCCTGTTCATCGCACAAGTATCTATCCGACTAGTAAGCATCTTAAAAGCTAAGTCTTGATATCTCTGTGTAAGTGCATCAAGTGTGTGTAAAGCGGCCTAAAACCAGCAGGGAAAATCAGCTCAGACCCATTCTGAGGATACATTTCCAACATAAAGAAGAAACAAGCAGGGCAAAACAGAGAGAACTTCTTCCAAAATGCGTTCAGGGACTGGCATGCAACCAGGATTGACCACATCTACAGCCCCAGCGGCAGAAGACATAAGGCTGGACACTCTTGGGGCTGAGACGATTGGTGAGGTTGGGAAAGCAAATGCAGACCCTTGAAAGGAATCCTGCGTGCTCCCCATTCCATGGGTCCCAACTCTCCAGGTTCAACGCAATCTTCCGACAGCGAAAGCACTCATTGGAAACCCAGCGGATGCTACACCGTGGGATCGGGAAAGCTTTCTGAAACTCACCTCAGTTTTCATCTCCTGGTGCTCGTGTTCTCCATTCAGGCCCCCTTACTAACAATCTCCCCACTTGGAGACTCGGCGCCTTTCCATGCCTCTTTCGTACCGTCTGCAATTTGTCCGCAGGATGAACTGCAAGAGGGGGAACCAATGAGAGACTCGCTGGAGGTGTTTGGTCGGGCACATGTCACTCTCATTTCCCATCACGAAGAAGAATTCACCAGCGGTTCAGCCTGCCACCCCGGATCGACAATAGGGCGTGAAGCCATCCAGCCGTGTTGCGTCCCACTCACAAAAAAGCGACTTGGGAAATGGAGCTCAGGGGCACTGCACTTCCCAAACCTGCAGAGTTCTAAACGATAACTATCGCCCCAAAATATATTGAGGTCAGGCTACGAAGAGGCGCTGAACGCAAGGCAGAACTGCAGGAAACGGATGTCAACGGCTACATCGGAATGGCCCCGATAGCACATGAAAAGCGCCAGAACGTGGACAATGATGCGGTTGGCCAAAAAGGGCGTATGCGTTTTTTCCTGAATATATTCAGGAAAAAACGCATACGCCCTTTTTGGCCAACCAAGCAACCTGGGAGAGCAAATCAGCACTACAAAGAAATCTCTCGCCGCCCCCGGGGCAAAAGGGCCAGGCGAAAAAAGTCTAAAAACCAGAAAGGCAGGACAGGCCACGGAGTCAAGGGAGCCTTGTTAAGCTGATGGGCGGGATGTCAATGGCCAACAGCCAATCTTCACAAGTGTATCCTCTTTCCCAAACCATGTAACACACAGAACCAGAGAGCATAGGGCACTTCCACACATGGGCGTTGACCTTGGGAAAATCAAAAAATCAACCAGACACAGGGACCCCAAAGTTGAGGGCTGCTGTCTTGACAAGAACCTCCACTCCGGTACACGTTTCATATCCCAGGAAAGAGCCAAGTGGACAAAGACGAGTGGACAAGTGGACAAAGACAAGTGGACAAGTGGACAAGTGGTGCTACGTAGGTCCAATGGAGTGTCACTCAGCCATGAAATCCACGTCATGAGGCTGGTAGCAGCATCCTGAGTGGATTTAGGTACGATCATCCTCAGTGAAATAAGTCCCACAAAAAAAGAAACTTATGATATCACTTATCGAGGGAATGTAAAAATCGCTCCCCATGCACGGAATCCCCAAACAGAACAGAGTCACGCTTTTAGAAAACACACTTATGCCTGCTTCAGGGGAAAGGTGAGGTGGGGTGACGCATAAAACTCGAGTTTGAAATGAGCACAGATACCCTTCCGAAAACCGAATATGGAATGGACACGACCTACTCCTTGCTCAATCAACTGGACTCACCAGACCCTGTTCATCGCACAAGTATCTATCCGACTAGTAAGCATCTTAAAAGCTAAGTCTTGATATCTCTGTGTAAGTGCATCAAGTGTGTGTAAAGCGGCCTAAAACCAGCAGGGAAAATCAGCTCAGACCCATTCTGAGGATACATTTCCAACATAAAGAAGAAACAAGCAGGGCAAAACAGAGAGAACTTCTTCCAAAATGCGTTCAGGGACTGGCATGCAACCAGGATTGACCACATCTACAGCCCCAGCGGCAGAAGACATAAGGCTGGACACTCTTGGGGCTGAGACGATTGGTGAGGTTGGGAAAGCAAATGCAGACCCTTGAAAGGAATCCTGCGTGCTCCCCATTCCATGGGTCCCAACTCTCCAGGTTCAACGCAATCTTCCGACAGCGAAAGCACTCATTGGAAACCCAGCGGATGCTACACCGTGGGATCGGGAAAGCTTTCTGAAACTCACCTCAGTTTTCATCTCCTGGTGCTCGTGTTCTCCATTCAGGCCCCCTTACTAACAATCTCCCCACTTGGAGACTCGGCGCCTTTCCATGCCTCTTTCGTACCGTCTGCAATTTGTCCGCAGGATGAACTGCAAGAGGGGGAACCAATGAGAGACTCGCTGGAGGTGTTTGGTCGGGCACATGTCACTCTCATTTCCCATCACGAAGAAGAATTCACCAGCGGTTCAGCCTGCCACCCCGGATCGACAATAGGGCGTGAAGCCATCCAGCCGTGTTGCGTCCCACTCACAAAAAAGCGACTTGGGAAATGGAGCTCAGGGGCACTGCACTTCCCAAACCTGCAGAGTTCTAAACGATAACTATCGCCCCAAAATATATTGAGGTCAGGCTACGAAGAGGCGCTGAACGCAAGGCAGAACTGCAGGAAACGGATGTCAACGGCTACATCGGAATGGCCCCGATAGCACATGAAAAGCGCCAGAACGTGGACAATGATGCGGTTGGCCAAAAAGGGCGTATGCGTTTTTTCCTGAATATATTCAGGAAAAAACGCATACGCCCTTTTTGGCCAACCAAGCAACCTGGGAGAGCAAATCAGCACTACAAAGAAATCTCTCGCCGCCCCCGGGGCAAAAGGGCCAGGCGAAAAAAGTCTAAAAACCAGAAAGGCAGGACAGGCCACGGAGTCAAGGG